>NC_034607.1:57260472-57292814 GCF_900095145.1 Mus pahari
GGAGGAGGAGAAAAAGAAAAAAAATGTTGTTCAATTTATTTACACCACAGTAGATTTCTGTTTGTAGATTTTTGTTTTCCATCAGAATTTTTCTTAAATCTTTATTTATTCTTGAATCTTCACTTTTCCTCCCTTATGCTTTGTCACCTTCCCTTATGTCTTATAAAAACTTTTTGTTCCCAGTATCCCCATATGTATTTTAATATAATTTGTTCTGTTGAGTACTTCCTTTAAGGGCACTTATTTCTCTTTGCTTTGCATATAATAACTCCCTTTGAGTTTATTGGGCTTGGATCATTCTAACTTCAACAGAAAAAAATCTAAGAATTTGAAGGTAGAAATTCCATACGAAAATGGAGGTGAAAAAAATCCATACTGGTAATTTTAGAAGTTATTAATTAAATCATGATTCTGTCCTTTTTTTCCCTCATTTTTTTCTACAGCCTTTTTATTCTATCATTCTTGGCTCATTTTTATTTTTTGCAAATTACTTAATTTCATCTTTCTTCATATATGTACAAAATTCTATTATATAAATATACCAAGAACATTGTTCATTTAGCAGCAGATGATTATACAAATTGCATCCAATTCCTGGTTGTTGTGAATAGAGTAGCAACAGACATGGATGTGTCTGTATCTCTATATATGCTTTATTTTGCATTTCTATTGCTGTGAAGAGAAATCATGACCAAGGAAACTCTAAAAAAGGACAATATTCAGTTGGAGTTAGCTTACAAGGTCTGAGATTCTGTCCATTTTAATCAAGGCAAGAAGCATGGCAGCATCTAGGCAGGCATGGTTCTGGAAGAGGAAGGCAGAGTTGTATATATAGTTATAAAGACAACCAGAAGAGACTGGCTTCCAGTCACCTAGGAGGAAGACCTCACAAAGCCCAGCCCTACAATATTAACATTTCACTATGGAAATGTGGGAAGTCTCTTCCTTTCTTGTGTCTTCTACAATTTATTTATTTGATATTATAAATATTCATTGTACAAATCCTTCCTTTCTTTAAAATATCCTATTACAAGATATTTTTTGATGTTAAAGTGAAAATGATTGTTTACTGATACTTTTACATGGTTTCACTGAAACGTATTTTCAATGACTGTGGCAAATAATTTATGATCTTTTTCTAGTTGAAGAATTCATATATGTTGTTGTTCTTTGATACTGTAGAGATCTTTCATGCTTCATTCATACATTTATAAAACTCACTTTACTTGACAAAGTGATTCAGTTCTTTGATGTTGTCTCCAAACCTTGATATTTTGTTATCCATATCTACAGGCAAATCAGGTATGGCTTGGTTGGAGGTAGTTCTGAAATTGTAGTTATGACATGTGGTGAAGCTGTGGACAGAAACTCACTTGGCACTGGTGAATTGTATTACTGGAGCTAGACATGATTCTGTGGAAAAGGCCTTGCCCCAATTCCTGCTGTGTTTTGTTGTTCACTAATTTCCACTTACTCAAAACTACATGATGAAAACTGCACTATTCACATTCAAACCTTAATAAAGAAAAGGAAAAAGGACAATACACACACACACACACACACACACACACACACACACACATTTCCATGCATGCACACAGGAGAACATACATACTTGATAGTCTGAGCATGTGTGAGAGATTGTATTATTTTATCATTTGTGATCTTTGCTTCTTACCTTTTTTCATGACAGATAATCTCCAGCCACTTTACAAATTTGATTGCCTTATTTCCACTGGTCACTAGACTGTGATCATCTTATTTTAATCCTTTCCTAATATGTCATCCATTCACTATATAATTGGACATTCCCAGATAATGTTGATTATGACTCTAGCTTTGTTTTCCTCAAAGAAAAGACTTGTGCTAACTTAAAAACTAGACTATGTGTCCAGATGTTAGTACATCATGATATATTGTCACAATTGACCGTGGAGCCATGAGCTGTGCACAGACAGCTTGGTCCTCGGCTGAGCACAGGCCTTGAACCCTGATGACCTGGTAGGTGGTGACTTATGCCTGCTGGCCATGGCCAGCCTCTACTTACTTACTCTCTCCCTCTCTTGGCTTTTCTACAATAAAAGCCTTAAAACCATAGACCTTCCTACCCTTTTTCCCTCAGGCCCCAGGCCAGAGCCCACCCATGGGACCCACTCTGTTCTCAGCTCTTCCTCAGCATCCAGTGGCATCTGAGGTGTCCAAGACTGAGAACCTAACATCCCTGGCCTCCATGAGGCCCAGGAACTCCAGAACTGGTTCTTTTGTGGCACCCAGTGGTGTCTTTGGTGCTGGAGAGTTTGAGACCAACTCCAGCAGGTCTGCGGGATCCTCAGACTGTGCCTTTCCCACACCCTGAGTGGGGCCCCACGGCTTTTCACAGCCTGACACCTGCCAGGCAGCAGCAGTGGGATATGCAGTCAAATTTCCCATGTCTGCCTTACCCAGTGGCCCAAGCCCTGAGTGGACATGGGACCCCATTTTTACCCCACAATTGACTGTGTGTTTTCTTAGCTTGCACTGTGAAATGGATATTGTATGTACCTTTTCACTTACACTACAGTAGTTAGAAATGAATTTTGAGATGAAATCAAGCTGTGAAATAGCTGATTTGTTACCTCTAGAAAACATCCATGGTACAGGAACAAGGAAATGTTATTGGAAATATGAAGTCTTCCCAGAAATAATAATCATTCTACCCTCTAAACTATATGATGTGTTTAAAAATTCTCAAGGTAACAGACTGTCTTCAAATCACGAAAAAAAAAAAAAAAAGAAGAAAAATTGCTGATATTATCTACTACACACTTTATAAACTCACATACAGAAAAATAATCAGAGATGTGAATCTATGTCCGTTAATTAAAGTCTTTGGAAAGTTTGTTTTCAACACTGAGTTATAGTTGCATAAGTTTAATTTTGTATAAATCATCATGTCAAATGTTTTGCAATCTTTCCACTTTGCAGAAAAATATTTTGTTCGTGTAACTAGGGTATAAAACAGACAGCAGGTAAACTCAAGTTTTTGGAGCATTTCTTTAAAAATATAAGAAGTCACATTTTATGCACAAAAAAATTGACAAAATATAAAAAATGTCCTGCTTTCTCAATAAAGGTGATACTGGTTGTATTGAATGAAACGCTAAAGGAAGGAAATGTTGCCAAATATTATAGGCATAAGTGTACAGGAGCAAAAATGCTAGAAATAATATTCTAGTACAACATTTTTATACATAGAAGAGGAAAAACATTAGCATATCACTCTTCAATAGATAGCAACAAAATAGAAGATATATTTAGCATATATAAACATGGCTTTTCAATTAGTCTTAGAATAAATGTCATTTTAAAGGTTGTAACATTTAACTTTTTAAGGAAAACATTAGCAAAGGGAATAATTTTCAAAACTGAATAAATCATGAAGGAGAGAGACATGTGTTTATTCTTCCCCTGAAGCCACAATATATACTTAAAAGAATGCATCTCGGTGCTCTATCTTCAGGTCTACACCTCTCCATACAATCCTGTCCTCTGCTGTCAGGGCCATAATTCATCCTGCCCCCTGGACAATAATCAGGCAGATCAAGTGGCCTATGAAGTGTCTATGAAGGAGCCTTTCCTGGTTATGGGTCTGCAAGTGACACCTGCTGGAGAATAGGATTGAACTATGGGATGGCCTCACTTAAAATATACAGAAGAAAGGACTCAGATTATTTGACACAGTACTAACTATTACCTAGACAAGGAAGGACAATGGCACACACAAGAAGGTAGAACTACACTCCCCAGAAAGCAAGCAAAAGGCTTACTAGGCCAAATGCACAGAGAGACTCATTTAGGGGATAAAAAGCTTGTCCAAGCAGTTAAGGGATCTAAAGTATATATAATGGATCTCATGTTTTGGGTTAGCGAAATAGTAGGACAGTGTAAGGTATGCCAGAAAGTGAATGCTTATACAACCAAGAGTAAACAAGGCAAAAGACCTAGGGGAGAATGGCCTGGAGTATATTGGGAGGTTGATTTTACAGAAGTTAAGCCAAAAAAATATGGTTGCAAATACCTTCTAGTATTTGTAGATACTTTCTCTAGATGGGATGAGGCTTTCCCCTCCAAGCAGGAAACAGCTACTGTTGTAGCCAAGAATATTAGAGGAAATTTTCCAGAGGTCTGGAGTGCCCAAGGTAACAGGATCTGACAATAGTCCTGCTTTTGTCTCAAGGTAAGTCAGGGATGGATACAGATATTGGGGACTTATTGGAAGATCCATTGTGCTTACTGTCCCCAGAGATCAGGGTAGGTAGAGAGAATGAAGAAAACCCTAAAAGAGACCTTTACTAAATGGTCCTTGGAGACTGGTGATGACTGGGTGGTGTTCTTTCTCCTGTCCCTGACCCAAGACTGGAACAACCCCTACCATTTTAATCTGACCCCTTTTTAGATACTGTGTGGGATCCCCACTCCCTTGATCCCAGCTTTTGAGCCCCCCTGCCCCCAATGACTTTTCAGACTGACAAGGATCTTATGGCTCTATTGCAAGCTTTCCAGATCAGCCACCAGGAATTATGGCCTACACTTAGTTCCCTGTATAACACAGGCATCCCAGAGGTTCTACATGAGTACCAAGTTGGAGATTGGGTATATGTTAAGAGACATTGTGCTGAAAACTTGGAAGCAAAGTGGAAATGGCTGTTCCTGGTGTTGTTGAGTAGCTGCCTGGGTTCAAGTAACTCATGCCAGACCAGCTCCTGTGCCTGACACCAACTGGATAGCAGCAATACACCTGAGCAACTCCCTGAAGCTCAACATCATCTGCACTTCTGCAAGGCCAGAGAAACTATGAGATGGCTATGGTGTATCTTCCTTCCAGGGCCTCCCACAACCCTTCCAAAATGACTTGGTAAGTACTCTTAGCTACTGGGGATGTAGCTTGGTCCTGTAAAGAGGAACGTCTGCCTTATATTTGGTGGTTGTACCTTGTATTTGAACTCTGTAAATTAGTGGTGGTCCTTGACTCCTGTGATATTCCCACCCTATAGACACAGGGAGAGGGTTTGCCAGAATGCAGGGAACAATGGACTTGTGACTCTAAACCATGCTCCAGAAGTAGCCTTGTTGGATGTGTTTTAGGGTGCCAGCACCCAAAGTTGTGGAGTGTCCTGTGAGAAACCCCCATATATATGTGTCCCCAAGATAGGAGAAGCCCGCAGTAGTCCCATCAGTGTTAGGGGGCCAAACAATTTGTCTGTGTTACCTAGGGGTGTGAAACATTGAGAAGCACATATTGGAGACCATTTCAGGGATAGTTAAAGTTTCAATGGCCAAGGTGAGAGAAGGACTAGCCAAGCAGAAGACAAGAGAACAGAGTTAGGGCTGGTTCAGAGTCTTGGTTTAGCACCTCCCTTGGTTAATCACCCTCATATCCATCTTGTTAGGACCCCTAATTGTTCTGCTATTGTTGATCTTTGAACACTGCATATTGAACAAGCTTATGACCTTCATAAAAGAGAGAATAGGAGCATTGCAGCTAATGGTCCTCCACCAACAATAAGAGACCCTGAGGACAGGACCTGACAACTATGAGTTACCCAAGACCCCTAAGCATAGCTCCAGGACTGGAGATTGTACAAGAAAAAGAGGAGAATGAGGGACCCTAAGTACTTTTTCCAGTCCCACACAATCCTTACAGCTTCTTCCTTCTGCTTGGAATAATTATTAGGCTAAGTTCCATTCTCCACCCACAGGAACAATCTTGAGTAAAAGTTCTCAGAATGTACTAGCTGATAGTTACCTCACCCTCTGGAAAGTCACAAATAGAGTTCAAATGTGTGTCATGCTTGCTATCCAATAGATTTAAAGGTCCATATGCTTAGCCAATAAGTTTGAACTCTAACCTTGCTGATGTAACCTGTGTCCATAAAAAACTGCTTGAAATAGCAATTTGGGGTCAACTTCTCATCACTTGCCTTGAGGGACTAAATGATGATTGATCCCAATGTGCTGGAAAATAAACCATTTGCTTTTTGCATTGAAAAAGAAAAAAATAAAGAAACAAAAACATTAACAAACACATGATAATCTCTGTAGACTTCGATTTTTCAAAACCTACTTTTAGTAAGAGTTGTTAAATGCTTTAACCTCACTTCTAGGCCACCACCAACAAGGTAGTGGAAAAGAAATGTTAATAGGGCAAAGGAGGATGTAGACATGTTTAGAAATAATTCTTCTCCATTCTTATCTCCTTGTACAAAGCACAAGTTCAAGTGGTTTAAGGACCTCCACATAAAACCAGATACACTGAAACTAATAGAAGAAAAAGTGGGGAAGAGTCTAGAACACATGTGCACAGAGTAAATTTCCTGGACAGGACACCAATGGCTTATGCTATAAGATCAATAATCAGCAAATGGGACCTCATAACATTCCAAAGCTTCTGTAAGGCAAAGGACACTGTCAGTAGGACAAAACAGCAATCCATAGACTGGGAAAAGATCTTTACCAACCTTACATCCTATAAAGGCTAATATTCAATATATACAAATAACTCAAGAAGTTAGATTCCAGAAAATCAAATAACCCTAAGTTCTCAACTGAGCAATATCAAGTAGCCAAGAAGTACGTAAAGAAATTTTCATTATCCTTAGTCATCTCAGAAATGCATATCAAAACAACCCTGAGATTCCACCTCACAACAGACAAATGGTTGAGATTAAAATCTCAGGTGACAGCAGATGTTGGAGAGGATATGGAGATAGAGGAAAACTCCTCCATTGTTGGTGGGATTCCAAGCTTATACAACTCCTCTGTAAATAAGTCTGGTGGTTCCTCGGAAAATTGGACATAGTATTACCTGAGGACCCAGCTATACAACTCCTGGGTATATACCCAAACGTCACTCCAACATATAACAAGGACACATACTCCATTATGTTCATAAGCAGCCTTATTTATAATAGCCACAAGCTAGAAAGAACCCAGATGTCCTTCAACTGAAGAATGGATACAGAAAATGTGGTACTTTATACAATGGAGTATTACTCAGCTATTTAAGACAATGAATTCATGAAACTCTTAGGCAAATGGATAGAACTAGTGAGATAATCCAGTCACAAAAGAACACTCATGTTATGCACTCACTGATAAGTGAATATTAGCCCCAAAGCTCAGAATACTCAAAATACAATTCACAAACCACATGAAGCTCAAGAAGGAAGACAAAATGTGGAAGATTCAGTCCTTAGAAGGGGGAACAAAATACTCATTGGAGGAAATGTGGAAACATGGTGTAGAATAGACACTGAAGGAAAGACTGTCCAGAAACTGCCCCACTTGTGGATTCATCCGATATAGAGTCACCAAACCCAAACCCTATTGTGGATGCCAAGAAATGCTTGCTCTCAAGAGCCTGATAAAGCTGTCTCCTGAGAGGCTCTGCCAGAGCCTGACCAACACATAAACTGAGCACATGATCCCCAAGGGAGGAGTTAGAGAAAGGCCTGAAAGAGTTTAAATGGTTTGGAACTCCATAGGAAGAACAACGTCAACCCACCAATGCCTCCTCAGAGCTTCCAGGAACTAAACCATTAACCAAAGACTACACATGGAGGGACCCATGGCTCTAGCTGCATGTGTAGCAGAGGATAGCTTGTCAGGCATTAATGGGAGTAGAGTCCCTTGGTCCTGTAAAGGCTTGATGCCCCAGTGTAGAGGAATGCCAGGGCAGGAAAGCAGGAGTGGGTGGGTAGTTGCGGGGAACCCTCATAGAAGCATGGGGAGGAGGGATAGGATAAGGGGTTCCTGGAGGGGAGGGGCCAAGAAAGAGATCAACATTTTGGAATGTAAATAAAGAAAGTAACCATTAAAAATAAAGTACTATAAAAAATGAAATAGTCTTTGGAATAAATCCAGTATACATTGTCAGGATGTCAGTAGTTCAGTTCATGTGAATCAGCAGCAGTTGCTAGATCCACTTCAAAACACCATTCACAAATCAGCAACATCAGTTCCATCCAGAAAAAAAAAAAAAAAAAAAAAAAAAAAACCTGTCATCCTGTATTAGAGTGATGGCCTTGGGCAACATCTCATCTCTAATATGAATNCCAGGAAACTCACAGAATACAAAAATTCAAAAAAAAAAAAAAAAAAAAAAAAAAAAAAAAAAAAAAAAAAAAAAAACCAAAACTTGAAGCTCTCTCAATTGGCCTGAGTCCATGGAATCAGCATAAAGCCACAGGAACACCACGAGAAGTTTTTGGTATGTTTCTCTCTATGAAGTTGCTACAAATAATGACCAGCAAAGAATGCCAATGCAAACCAATATGATACATTGTCTTCAACAAAGCCTAATAATGACCAGCAAAGAATGATAAGGCATACAACACACTGTAGTCCACTGTCTGGTTATATTCATACCTTTTCAAAAATTACATGTTCTCTCAAGTACCCTCTGTAGCAAAATATCACATGCCTTTTACCAAGTTACCAGAAAAACACCATGTATTAGTTCTCAGCAAAACACACCACCACCACCACCACCACCCACACACATGACTGCTTCAGCAAAACATCTTCTCATAAGACTTTTTTAGAAAAAAAAATCTCATGACACAAGTGAGTCTCCAAAGAAATCAGAAATGTCTACTTCACATCTCATTATATGATGAAAAAGCCTTTGATGAAATCCAATATCCCTTCATGTTAAAACTCTTAGGCAGATCATGGATACAAGGCTCATACCTAAAAACAATAAAAGAAATATACACCCAACCAATAACCAATATCAATTTAAAAGCAGAGACAATCATACCAATTTCACTAAAATCATGGAAAAAGTGAAGGCTGTCCATTCTCTTCCATATATTTTCATTTTAGTACTGGAGATTCTAGCAAGAACAATAAGATAAATAAAAGAGATTAGGGGATATAAATTGGAAAGGAAGAAGTCAAAGAACTGCTATGCATAGATGACATGGTAGTATAAGTAACTGACCCCATAAATAACTGACCCCCAACTATCTACCAAAAACCTCCTATAGCTGATAAACACCCTCAGCAAAGTGGCTCGATGAAAAATTAACTAAAAAAAAAAAACAAAAAAAACAAAAAAAAAAACTGCAGCCCTCCTTTAACCAATAGATGGGCTGAGAAAACATTCAAGAAAAAGTACCTTTCACAGTAGACACAAAAATAATATAAAATATCTTCCTGCAACTCTAACCAAGCAAGCGAAAGACCTATATGACAAGAATTTCAAGTTTCTGAACAAAGAAATAAATGAGGAAAATATCAAAAGTTGGAAACATCTTCCATGCTCATAGATCAATAAGGTTCATGTAATGAACATAGCCATCTTATTAAAAGCAATGAATAGATTCAATGCAATTCTTAGCAAAATTCCAAGACAAAGTTTTATAAACCTTGAAAGAGCAATTCATATGAAAAAACAAAATAAAACAAAACAAAAAACAGAATAGCTAAAATAAAAGAACTTCTGCAGGTATGATGACCCCTGATTTTAAGCAACAGTAGTCCCTGATTACAGATTACAGAACAATAAACAATAAATAATAATAATAATAATATCAATAAAAATAATAATAAACTACATGATACTCTTATAGAAAGAGACAGGTTGATCAATAGAATCAAATCAAAGATGCACAAATAAACCCAGACACCTATGGACACTTGAATTTTGAAAAGCCTAAACCATACAATGGGGAGAAAAAGCATGTTCAACAAATGACTCCTGTTTAACTGGATGCCTACATGTAAAAGAAAGAAAATGCAGACATATTTATCACCCTGCACAACTCTGAAGTCCAAATGGATCAAAGACCTCAAACTAAGACAATATACACAAAATAACTTAATAAATAACTTAAACCAAATAAAATAACTTAAACCTTGGATACAGAGCTAAATAGAAAATTATCCACATAATAATCTTGAGTTGCTGAAAAGGACTTAAAGAAATGTTCTATACCCTCAGTCATTAGGGAAATACAAACCAAAATTACTATGACATTCCATTTTGCAGCCATCAGAATGGCTAAGATCAAAAACTGAAGTGACAGAACATTTTGGACAGGAGGTGGAATACGAACAACCCTACAACCCTCTTCCACTGCTTGTGGGATTGCAAACTGGTACAACTGCTCTGGAAATCAATCTGGTGGTTCCTTCAAAAACTGGAAATAGTTCTACCTAAAAACCCAGCTATACCATTCCTGAGCAGATTACCAAATGATATTCCACCTTACTACAAGGACATATATGTTTATTGCAGCTTTATTTGTAATAGCCAGAAACTGGAAGGCAGAAATGGATGTCCATCAAGTGAAGAATGGATACAGAAAATGTAGTTCATTTATAGAGTGGATTACTTCTCAGCTATTAGAAACAAGGACATCACGAATTTTGCCCAGAAGTGACTGGAACTAGAAAATATCATCCTGAGAGAGGTAACACAGACTCAAAAGGTATGTATTCACTTGTAAGTAGATATTAGCCATAAAGTACAGGATTCCCATGCTACATTCTACAGGCCCATGAAGCTAAACAAGAAGGAAGGACCAACCAAGGACATTTGAATCCCACTTAAAAGGGGGAATAAAATATACATGAGAGTGAGTTGGAGGGAGAAACTTGATGGAAAAGGAGGTGGGCAGGGGAGTGGATAGTGTTCAAGATTAAGTATGGGGAAAGACAGGAGATAGGGCCAGAGGGTTAGAGGGCTCTGAGAATGAACAGAAATCAGTGCCTTTTTAGGCTGGGGAGTGAAGGGAATCTCTATGATGTACCCAGTGATGTGTGAAAGGAGAGTAGAGAATTTCTGGGGATAACATTAGCATAAACTCCTAGCAATATAGATATGGAATCTGACGTGGCCATTTTTTATAGGCAGAGAAGACTCCCAATGGATAAGGACACTGACCTACCCAAATAACTTTAAATCCAAAATTTGACCTGTCTATAAAGAATGCAGGGACAGAGATGGAATAGACTAAGGGAACAGCTAACCAATAATCACTGGCTCAACTTGAGACCTATCCCAAGGGGAAGCATCAATCCCTGACATTAATAATGACACTCCATGATGCTTCCAGACAGAAAACTAACATTATTGTCCTCTGACCGGCTCCACCTAAACAGACAAGGGGCTCACATCCAAATATGGAGTTAGGGAGAGTCTTGTGGAAGAGTTGTGGTAAGGATCAAGGGGCCCAGAGGAAATAGGAACCCCAGAGGAAGACCCACAGGGTCAAATATCTTGGACATTTGGGGGCTTTCAGAGAGTGAACCACCAAAGGGCATACAGGAGTCACCCCCGGCACATATGTAACAAATGTGCTGTTTGGTCTTCATGTGGGTCCCCAACACCTGGAACATGGGCTGTCCCTAAAGTTGCTGCCTGTTTGTGCATCCTTTCCACTAACTGAACTGCCTTGTGTGACCTTAATGGGAGAAGGTATGCATAGCCCTGCAGAGATTTGATGTGTCAAGTTTGGGGAATATCCAGGAGGACCCTTCCCTTTCAGAGGAAAAAGAGCAGTGGGTTGGGGGATTGTGATAGATAAATAAATAAATAAATAAATATCCTACCCCAAATATTGAATATGTGGAGATATAATAAAAATATTGAGTAATGCGAAATGGAAAAACACCTACATGCCTATGTGTCACACATGAAATTCAGAAAGCACTCTATCACTTATCCACTTAACAGAAAACGATTTTAAGTTTAGATATTCATTTTCTGTTGTTAATTCAGAATCTAGTGTAAGATATGGTACATCATTATTAAAGAGAAATAGGTATACATATCCTGAATAAAAGAGTTGAATTAAATTTAGAATGAAGACATAAATATGATAGAATTGTCTGACTAAATGAATAGTGAAGATTTTATGGTGAAAACTAAAATAATAGAACACTCTGGAAACACATTCATTTCTAAGCCTAAGAGAAAACCATTTTAGCAAACAAATTATTTAAGTGCAATAAAATTATACATGCAAATAATAATATAATTAAATACCCTTCATTAATTAAAAATAATTAGAGCCTCATCTCCAGCCTTTTAGTGAAGCACTGTGGTGCCTGCCCTACAACCTTATGCCCATTGTCTGAAGACTCCACCAAACCTTCAGGAGAACCACATTTTCATAATTCTTGTGGACTTTCTCATCACCCTCTTGTAACCCATCTCCACTCCTCCTGACATGTCCTCAGGTAGTGGAAGTGAAGCTTCCGTTTTGTATTCCACTATGACTTCTACATTCTCAAGTCTAAGACTGGTAACAACCTATTTACAGGTGACCCACTTGCTAGGTCACCACTTTCTTTCTTTCTTTCTTTCTTTCTTTCTTTCTTTCTTTCTTTCTTTCTTTCTTTCTTTCTTTCTTTCCTTTTCTTTTCTTTTTTTCTTTTTTTTTTCTTTTTTTTTTTTTTTTTTTGAGACAGAGTTTCTCTGTGTAGCCCTGGCTGTCCTGGAACTCACTTTGTAGACCAGGCTGGCCTCAAACTCAGAAATCTGCCTGCCTCTGCCTCCCAAGTGCTGGGATTAAAGGTGTGCACCATCACCGCCCAGCTTCAACACTTATTTCAAACCCAGGGTCCCTCTAGCCTTTTTATCTTTATCTTTCCAGAAAGTTTGATGTCCTACTGCAACCTACATACAAAATACACACTTTCTTTCATACCTCAACACATTTTAGAATTGAATTCAAGTAAAAATAAAACACACAAAAGATAAAAATAAAATAAAAAATAAAACACACACAAAAATCAAAAGGGGGCACAATAAAAGGTATTTCTGAAAGTCAATCTCATAGTCTGGACATGTCTAAAATGCTAGATAAATAAATAAATAAATAAATAAATAAATAAATAAATAAATAATTGTAATTAAATCTTGAAATACCTTAAAACTATAGCAGCAGCAGCAGCAGTAGCAGCAGCAGCAGCAGCAGCAGCAGAAGAAGAAGAAGAAGAAGAAGAAGAAGAAGAAGAAGAAGAAGAAGAAGAAGAAGAAGAAGAAGAAGACATAGCATGGAAAGAGGTAGATGACAAGAATTACTCAAGCTCAGGGTCGAAATCAGTTAAACAGAAACAGACAACTGGAATAGCAATTAAACAAAGAATAAGTTCTTTGATAAAAACCAGAAGATGAAGAAACCCTTATACCAATTAATTAAAAGACCAAGACAGACCCTTCAAAATAATAAAACTGGAAATATCACAACACAGAGGAAATCCAGAGAATTATAAGGGGCTATTTTAAAAAAAACTATACTTCAAAAATTTGGAAAACTAGATAGAAAATGGATATATATATATATATATATATATATATATATATATATATATCCTTCCAACATTTAGTCAAAATACATAAGCAATTTAAATAAACCCATAGTGAGATACAAGCAATCATAAAAATTGTTCCACCCAAGAAAAAACCCAGGGCCAAATAGATTCTGCTCAGAATTCTACCAAGCCTTCAACGAAGAATTCATGTCAATCCTTCTCAACTCACACAAAATAGAAGCAGAAAGAATTTAGCCTAAAAGAAACAACAATTTAGCAAAGAAAGAAAATTATAAATCAAAATTTCCCTTACAAAGATAGATGCAAAATTTCTCAAAGAAATTCTTGTAAATTGAATCTAATAAAGAACATATCAAAAATAATATCTTCCACAATCAAGTAGGCTTCATACCAAAGATGCAGGTTTTGTTCAACATATATAAGTTAATAAAACTAATCTACAACATAAATGCAATGAAAACCATATTCACATGGTCATCTCATCAGACACTTAGGCATTTGACTAACCCAATACCCCATCAAGATAAAAGTTCTAGAAAGGTTATGGATACAAGGAAAATACCTAATACGATGAAGACAATTGATAGAAACCCAACATCCTAAATGGAGAGAACTTCACAGTATTTCCACTAAATTGTGGAACAACACATGATTTTCCGTTCACTGGAGGGTATCAAGGGGAAAGAAACTGGAAAGGAAGAAGCCAAAGTATCTATATTTGCAGATGATGAAATTTTATACATATATGACCCTAAAAAGTCTATTAGGAAGCTTCTTAAAATGACAATCACCATCAGCAAAGTTATCAGGATAGAAAATTACCTCAAAAATTTAGAATTTAGTAGTGTTCCTATACACAAATGCTATACACAAATGAAAGACAGAATATATATATATATATATATATATATATATATATATATATATATATATATATAATGTTAACCAAAAGTGAAAGATTTGTATGATACAAATTTAAGGCTTTGGAAAAAAAATGTAATTGAAGAAGATACCAGAAAATAGAGGCTCTCCCATTCTCACTGAACATTTTTAGCTTCATATGGAACTCAAAAACATGATCATCTCAGTAGATGCTGAAAAAGAATTTGACAAAATACAACAGCCCTTCCTGTTAAAAGTATTGGAGAGATCAGGAATTCAAGGCCCATGCATAAACATACTAAAAGCAATATACAGCAAATAAACAGCCAATATCAAATTAAATGGAGAGTTACTTGAAGCAATCTCACTAAAATCTGGGACAAGAGAAGCATGCCCACTCATCCAATATCTATTCAATATTGTACTTGAAGTTCTAGTTATAGCAATAAGACAGCAAAAGGAGTTGAAGGCCATACAAAATGGCAAAGAAGAGGTCAACATATCACTATTTGCAGATGATATGATAGTATACATAAGTAACCCCAAACATTCTACCAGAAAACTTCTATAGCTGATAAACAACTAACTGGATATAAAATTAACCAGATATAAATAAGTAACTGGATATAAAATTAACCGGATATAAACAAGTAACTGGATATAAAATTTACTCAAATAAATTAGCAGACTTTCTTTGTACAGATGATAAATAGGTTGAGAAAGAAGTTAGAGAAACAGTACCACACAATAGTATAATACACAAATAGTATAAAATATCTTGGTGTAACTCCAACCAAACAAGTTAAATATCTGTAAGACAAGAAGAAAATGAAGAAGCCTTCAGAAAATGAAGAAATCTCCCATGCTCATGGACTGGTAGAGTTAACATAGTAAAAATGGCTATTCTACCACAAGCAATGTACAAATTCAATGCAATCCCCCAAGAAAATTCCAACACAATTCTTCAAAGACTTGGAAAGAGAAATTCTCAAATTCATCTGTAAAAAACAAAATACTTAGAATGATGAAAACAATTCTTAGGAATAAAAGAACATCTGTGAGAATCACCATCCCTGATGTCAAGCTATACTATAGAGCAAAGTTGATCAAAATTTCATGGTACTGACACAGAGACAAACATCTTTATCAATGGAATAGAATTGGAATCCCAGAAATAAAACCACACACTTACAGATACTTGATCTTTGACCAAGAAGTCAAAAATAGATAATGGAAAAAGAAAGCATTTGCAATAAATGGTGTTGGTCTAACTGGCAGTTTGTATATAGAAAAATGAAAATAGTTTCATATTTGTCAACTTGCACAATACTCAAGTCCAAGTGGATAAATGACTTCAACATAAAAGCAGATACACTGAATCTAATAGAAGAGAAAGTGGGAAAGAGCCTCAAACTCATTGGCAGAGGGGAAATTTTCTTAAATAGAACTGCAGCGGCCTAGGCTCTAATATCAATAATTGATAAATGAGACCTCATGAAATTGGAAAGCTTCTGTAAGGAAAAGGATATAGTCAATATGACAAATAGGCAACCTACAGGTTTGGGAAAAATCTTCACTAAACCTGTACCCAATAGAGGTCTAATAACACAGATATCTAAATAACTCAAGAAACTAACCACTAAAAAACCAAACAACCCAATCAAAAATTGGAATACAGAACTGAACAGAGAATTAACAATGGAGGAATCTCAAATGGAAATGCAAATCAAAGCAATCCTGAGATTCCATCTCACACTAAACAAAATAGCTAAGATCAAAACTCAGTTGACAGTATATGTTGGTGAGGATGTGGTGAAAAAAGGACACTCCTCTATTGCTGGTGGAATTGCAAATTGGTACAAACACTGAAAATCAATCTACAGGTTCCTCAGAAGAGTTGAAATAGATCTACCTGAATACCTAGCCATACTGCTCTTAGGCATATACTGAAAACATGACCCAACATATGTGTTCCATTATGTTCATAGTAGCCTTACTTGTGATAGCCAGAATGTGGAAACAACCCAGATGTCCCATAACAGAAGAATGGATACAGACCATTTGGCTTATTTACACAATGGGATACTACTCATCTATTAAGAATAAACATATCATATATTTTGCAGACAAATGGATGTAACTAGAAAATATCATCCTGACTATGGTAACTATGACCCCAAAGGACATTCATGTTATGTACTACTTAATAAGTGGATATTAGCAAGAAAACTACAGAAAACCCAGTATACTGTACACAGAACTCCAGAAGTTAACAAGCTAAAGGACCTGAGTGAGGAAGCCTCAATCCCAATTGTGAGGGAAAAGAAAGCAATCATGGGGGAAGGGGCAGATCGATGGATGAATCTGGGTGGGAAAGGGGATAGATAGGGGAAAGGGAGAACATGATCAGGTATTGGAGGTTGGGGACACAAGAGTGAAGCCTGAGGGCCAGCAGAAAGAATGAAAACATTCAACCTTGGGATGTAGGAGGTGGGGGAACCCCTAGACTATACCAGAGTCCTGGGAGGTGAGAAACTCTCAGAACTCAAAGGGAGGGACCTTAGGTGTAATGCCTATCAGTGAGGAATGGAACTTTGTATGTCCACTTTCAGTGGAAATACAGGATATCAAGTAGAAGAATGGGATTGCCATTTCACAGTCAAAAACTCTGACCTAGAATTGTTCCTGTTTGAAAGAATTGCAGGGACAAAAAAAAAAAAATGGAGAATAGCTTGAGGGAAAGGAAGTCCAGGGACAGGTCCAAATTAGACCTACAGGTATAGGCTCCAAGGCCTGATACTATTACTGATGCTATAGTGTGCTTATAGACAGGAGCCTAACATGTCTGCTCTCCAAGAGGCCCAACAAGCAGCTGAAAATAGTCAAATGCAGATACTTCTAACCAATGGACAGAACCTGGGGACTCCTATGGTTAAATTAGGGAAGAGCTGGAAGAAGTTGAGGAAGATGGTGACTCTATAGGAAGTCTGAACTAACATGTACCCTCAAGATATCTCAGACAGTGCACCAACAACCAAGAAGAATACACCAGCTGATATGAGGGCCCTGACACATATATCATACAACTGCCTGGGCTGAAATTAGTGAGGGAAGATGCACCAAACTCTTGAGAGACTTGAGGCCCCAGGGAGTGGGAAGATATGATGGGATGGGGTGGGGACATCCTCTTGTAGATGGTTACGTAGGTATTGGATGAGGAACTGTCAGAGGATTGGGAGAGTGATATCGACTGAATTGTAAAAAGAATGTTTAAAGAATAATTCAAAAAAATGAAAATAACAAGAAAATCATAACAAAAAAGAAAGAAAAAGTGAACAAAATATTTGCAGGCAACTGGATACATCAACAAAAAAGATCTTCCTGAGTGAGGTTAGACAGGGCCAGAAAGACAAATATGATATGTTCTCACTTATACGAGTAAATCAGCTATTGTGTAAAGGGTAATCTCACTATAATCTGCAGACTCAGAGAAGTTAGACAAGATGGGTCTCATGTATGGATGAATCCTCATGGCAAGGAGAAAGAAAATAGATTTTGTAGATAAACTGGAGTGGGTGATGATGGGAATAGGAAGTGTCTGGGAGGATTGGAAGGAAAAGGTATAAGGAAAGACTATTAGAATAGTTGGGCCTTTACAGGGCAAAGTAGAAACTTCCTGCAACCCATGAAAATGACCCTAAGAAGTACTCCTAGTAATGGAAGATATGGAGCCTGCACCTGCCATTTTCTGTAATGATGTTAAGCTCACAGTGTTGGAACTGGTTCACCAACCCAGCTACAAAACGACAACCCACAAACTGTTCTGCCTGAAAGATTGGCAGGGACAGTAATGGTTCAGAGCTTGTGGGAATGGCCAACCATTGACTGGTTTAACTTGAGGCTCAAGCCATGAGCAGGAGCACATGACCAATATTGCTCATACTGGAAGAAGGCAAGCCATGAGCAGGAGCACATGATCAATATTGCTCATACTGGAAGAAGGGTGGCTCAGAGACCTAGGATAGAACCAAAACTTGTAACAAAACAATCAATGAAATGATTCATAATGATTTTCTATACTCATAGATCCATCCTTAGTTGTTAAAACTTTCTTTAGTAGGTTATGGGAGCAGATTCAGTGACTCACAGCCCACAATTAAATAGAGCTAGAAGAACTCTGAAGAAGGAGGGGAACTATAAGGGAAAAAAGGGTCAAGGACACCATAAAAATTATAAGGAAAACCACAGAATCAACTAAACTGACCTCATAAGGCCTCATAGGCCAAATTAAGGGCATCTGTATGGGTCTGTCCTGAGTTCTCTGCAAAAATTCTGTAGTTCTTTAGCTTGAGTTTTTGTTGAACTCATAATAGTGAGAGTGGGGTATCTTTGACTCTTGTCTGCTCCTAGCACCCTTTTGTTCCTACTGGATTCCTGAGTCCAGTCTTGTTTAAAGGATTTAGACCTAGACTTACCACAAGCTGTTTTGCTATGTTTAGTTGATACAACTGGGAGGCCTGCACATTTCTGAAGGAAAATGATAGATCTGGTTCATGAGGGAGGTAGTGGAGACTGGAAAGCAGAGAGCAGGGAGATGCTGTGGCCACAGTGTATTATATGAGAGAAGAATAAAGAAAAAAAGAAAAGACAAGACGAGAACAAACAATAAAAAATAAATTTTGACTGGCATGTAAGCTTCTATAAAATACTCCTCACTTGCCAACCAGAGCTTGTGATTTTTATAGTATAAAATGAAAATACAATCTGGAAACTGATGAAAGGCTTTTAGACACTTTGTGGGCACTGATGATATCTTCTTTATTCCACTGGTTTTGGAGTGCCTATTCCTGAGATTTCTGCAACATTTCTGGAGACACCAGAGAGATCTCCTTCTCCACGAGTCTCATTGGTTTAGAAGTGGCACTGCACTTGAGAGCTCTCAGCCCACTGAAGGTTTCTGGAAACAGTGATTTCAATGGCTCCTAGGGATTCTGTTCTAGCAGCCAAGGTGACTATGAGACCGAGGACCAGACACTATGAGTCACAAAGAAGAGAGTAGGCTGGATGTCGAAACTAGAGGAGGACCCTGGGGAGATTTGTAAGAGGTAGGGTGGGCTTGACACCCTCCAGAGAATACATCCAAAGCATCAGTAATATTCCGAGGTAACTTATCTCCATGGATGAGGTATCATCTTGGTCTGTGGAAAAATAGACATACTAGGGATTTAAAATGTGATGTCTATCTTCCTAATCAATAATGAATAAATGTGTGAATGTTTACCATGATGGTCCCATAGCTCTTTGTCTAGGGGATGGGTTGGGTCCTAACCTGTGGATTCACTGAGGTTGATTCACCTAAATGGCTCCCACTTCACATAGAAGGTGGCTGACTGAAAATGGGGTTATATGTGCAGTCTTAAGTTAAGACCACTTAAGGTGCACAAGCAGCAGGCCAGACAGGTAACTGCTTGAAAGAGAAGCCACTCTTTTCTACTCAATCCTTTGCACAATACCATGCAACATGTATAAACTTTGTCAGCCCTTGTTAGAAAAATCTTTTCATCATGGGATCTGCAAAATTCTGATATGACGGTCAGCACAGTCCTACAAACCATACTTGACAGCTTGAAAGAGGATTTTCTGCTGAGTTAAAAAAAATCCACCAAATTAAAGACTCTGCAAGTGATTGAACTTGGATTGATAACAGCTGGTCATCTGAAAGAGCTCTAAATTTGACTATAGCTAATTCCAAGAGGTCTATGTCTGTTGGCCTGAGACCCTCCAGAATGGCCTTACTATTCAATACTGGCACCTTCTTATTGTAGACCATTTGCCTACAAAGACTGTTAAGCCTAAAGATAACAAAGAAACCATGTCCATTAGCTACTTCAGAGGTACAATTTTGATCATGAAGCTGCCTTCCTACTGGTTCCAATTGCAGAGACTGATCTTGTTCCTCTAATTGTCTTTACCGTTATCTTGTTAGGGCAGCCAGCTCTGACAGACTCAGCAAGTATGTGGGGGCATTCATCAGCCTCTGGACCACTGATGTCACATTCCAATGTGGCACTAAGGGAAATGACAGGCCTCACTCAGGATATTTACTAGTTATATCCATTAGTCTGTAAAATTCAAATTGTACTCATTTTTAATAGCTGAATAGTGTTCCATTAGGTAAATGAACAATACTTTCTGCATCCATTCTTTGCTTTAGGGATATCTGGGTTGTTTCCAGCTTCTGGTTATTACAAATAAGATTCCTATGAATATAGAGTCCCCTCTATATGTAGTATGATTGACCATCTTTTGGGTATATTTCCAGGAGAGGTATAAGTAGAGCTATTTCCTACCTATAGTAGGAAATAGTTTTCTGAGGACCCACCAGACTGATTTCCAGAGTGGTTGTACCAGTTTGCAATTTCACTAGCAATGGAAGAGTCTTCCTTTTTCTCTATACCTTTACCAGTGTGCACTGTCACAATGCTTGATGGTATGTTGGTCACTTTTCAGGCTGGTTCAAAAATGGTCCTACCCTAATTGAAATTTATGCATTCACCCTAATGAAAATTAACTTGAAACTTACTGACATTGTATAACCTCCAGTGTTCAGGTTGAATCAAGAAAATAAATAGGCCAGCTATGTATATGGAGCAGAAGTGTTGCTAGGTGTTCATGCAGGTCCCCCAACTACCGGAACAATGGTTATCCCTAACCCTGTTGCCTGGCTGTAGATTCTGTTTCTCTAATTGGACTCCCTTATCTTGCCTTTGTGGGAGAAGACATGTCTAGTCCTGTGACATACAGTGACTTGATTTGCCAAGGTTAGGACCATTCACTACAGTGGGGTAATGTCCCCCTTCCTAGAGGCGACGGAGAGTAGGAAGAGTTGGAGGACCTCTGTGTAAGGCTTGTAGGAGAGGAGTGGGTGGTATTGGGATGTAAAGTAAATGAATAAATTAACTAATTAATTTTCTAAAAGAAAGTAAACAGGACTTTTAAATTGCCCCTGGCCAAATATAGCCAAGAAACATAATTCCCCTGGCCAGAAATTCTGCTACTGGTATAAATTAGCATTTATTGAATGACACACATATGGAGGTCATGATTGGACACCCATATCACCAGTCCCAAAGGACTCAGGGGCTACCAACAGTATGCCTTCATCCTCCTCCAGCAGTTCTTGCAAAACTTAGCTCACACTGCAGGTACAATTACCCTAAATTTCCAGACATCAAGCCATGAATATACCGCACCCACACCACGACCGTTGTGAACAATATCCAGAAATAGAAATGGTGATCAAATTCTGCGGACACCCATCTGACTGAGTCCTTCTCAGTATCTCTGATCCTGTAGCACAAATTATTCAGGAAAACAACACTGTCCCAGGAAATCTCCAATTTTGAACACTCCATTTATATAACTAACTGCATTACCTCCTTCTGGACAAGTATAGATAATCCCTCAGACCTCATTATGTTGTGATAGAAGTTTCACATGCCAGAGAAACAGACTGTGACACATTTAGGATGTAACTCTCTGACAATGACAGCCTATGAAAGAATGGCTAGAGGATCAAAGGATGATTGTGGAGCAACCTGTATATCTTATCTTTTGTATTATCTATATAGTCATGTATGGACTCCTCCACATAAGGCCATGGTAAAAGTTTGTACAAGGAAATATGGCAATACCTGGCTTTAAAACAAAAATTTGGGGAGAAATAATATGAGGATTTACTATAGAAAAATATATAAAACCCTCAATTTGGAAATCCATGAACTTAGATTGGGCTGGTTTGGCACAGGGATAAGGGACCCCCTAATGATATATGGTTGGTTATTATACAAGATAATATCTGTTAGCAGAGCGAACACTCTAAAACTTTGGACATCCACACTGATTGTTGACCTTGTCAGCAAACATGACAAAGAGAATTGAGACAAAACCCACCAATTTGGTCCTGATATTTTCCTTTCAAAATGCTGGTTTTTAGAAAATTTCAGTGATGGGCTCCTACCTAAATCAGGAACGCTGGCTATGCTTGCAAGAAAGCTTAGGTCATAGTAAAGCCCAATGTTAAAGAAGAACAAGAGGAGGAGGAAGAGGAGGAGTTGAAAGAGGAGGGGGGAAAGGAGGAAGATGAAGGGGAGGGAGAGGAGAAGGAGGAGAAAATAGTCTGTAGTGGAAGTAAAAAGAAAAGTAGTTCCTAATGGTAAATGCCATTCCTCTAGGGTAATTAAACCAGCACCCAGTAGAAAGTTACAGTATAGTACTCTTTGATCATTACTTAGATGTCGTCACTGGAAGTACTAGTCCAACAATACTAAATACTTGCATGTCTTAGGTTCAGAAGATAAGTTCCATACTTTTACTAGTCCTGAAGATATGTCCTTGATAGGGTCATGGCCAATGATTTTGAAGTAATAGGTATGTAAGAAGTTCAACATAGCTCTCCAGTCTGATCAAGAACATTTAAAATGTAATTATTCTTGAGAATAAAATAAATGTAACGAAAATAATTGTGCTATCAAATCCTAGAGGAATAGACAAGATTTCTGCTAAAAAAGAAAGTTGTTCATGTTTCTTCTCTTTTTTTTTTTCTTTTTTCTTTTTTCTTTTTTTAACTTAATTTATTCACATCAACTGCTGTTCCCATCCTGGTCCCCCTTCACACAGACTCTCCCACTTTCCTCCATTTTTCTTCCCCTAATTGTGGGTCCTCTCCTGGGTATCTTTTCACCTTGACTCATCAAATTTCTGCCAGAATAGGCACATCCTCTCACTGAGGCCAGACAAGACAACGTTGTTGAGAAATGGATACCACAGCCAGACTATATCTGTAAGGTCAGCTTCTGCTTCAGTTGTTGGGGAGTGGAATTTATGTTTTCAATGAACATACTTACTTACTTGAAAGTTATGATGGGACACTGAAGATATATTTATAATATCCATAAGTATGAATCATAACAGGAGAAAACTCCAAATCCTTCCAGGATTTTTATCTGGGAGAAATATCATACTTTGTACACATGACTTAATTTCAGTAAAAGCAGGACTTCTTACATCTCATAGTATGAGTATATGATATAATAGAAGGAAGCAAAAATAAACCAATTTGATGGTTTGGGATGGTGAGGTATCTAAGCAGATAAAGGTGCTGGTTGCCAATTTAATGAAAAACCTAGTAAAGTTGGAGTCTATGTACAGTTAGAAGGAGAAAATTGACTTCAAAAGATTGCAAAGAATATTCCAGTGACTTCAACAAGGGTTAAGTAGCAATATGCACAACCTCTATTATATAATATTCATGAATAAATATTATCAATATAATGTTAACTGTTCTTAATCCCAGTGGTGTAGTGTCAGGCTGCATGTGTGTCTTGCAACTGGAGTTGTTGCAGCAGCTCGGGGGAGGCAGAAGGCAGTCCATGATAGGGGTCTCCAGGTGTTGTCTCCAGGGATAAATTTCAAGGATCTCTTGTCTGGCAGGAGCAAATGGTTCCTCAGTGTTCTGGCCTGGCTGGAACTGTCAAAGTATTATAGCTCTCTTAAAGGAGGCAGTGCAAGATAGATAATCAGGGTCTCTCTTGCTACTAGCTGCTAGTAGCAGTAGTGGTGGTCGGTTGCAGTGAGCAGCAGCAAGCAGCTATGAACCACAGCTGGAGCAAGGTAATGAGTGAGCAGCTGCTGTAGGAAGCTGAGAGCTGTAAGAAAGCCTTGAACTGCATTCATGGGAGGGGAGCGGATACAGCAGGGAGAGCATGAGCTTTGCCTGCTGAGCAACAATGAATGCTTTAGGAGATAAAATTATTCCCTAGAATGTTACAGCTCTATAAAACAGCCACCCTCAGATGATTTTGTTGAAATAATTCCATACAATTTATTTCATGTGGACAGGGACCTTATAAACATTTTAGGAGTAGGGTGTGTTCCAGTGGTAAATGCTCCCCATTGACTCAGTCTGAAATGTTAGTGATGCTCTATTTATATGGGAAAGGATTTCTGGTGTTGTATTGTTATGTCCCTCTCAGTGGGGTGTCATGGTTATATGTTCCAGAACAAGTAAAGCTTAGCAGGGAGCTGCTCCCATGCCAGCCTTTTCAATTCTGACATTCTCCAGGGTTTGGACCGGCTCAACCTTAAAAATTCTTCTGTCTAATGGCATGGTCCACCTGCCTCACAACATAGATCAAAGAAATATTCAAAGAAAAATTAACAGCAAAGATAAACAACGTATCTGGAATTTATGAATGATGTCACAACAATAAAAGCAGCAGCAGCAACAAACTGAAAAATGGGTAAAATTCTCAGCTTTTACAATTGTGTTGCTCTCTAATACTGTGTGGGGTCCATCATTAGCCAAAGTCTGAGACCCCAGACTCAAATAGTATAAAAATGCCAAGTGTTTTACCGTGAAATCCAGCATGATGGTGTCTCTCCATTACCAAGATAGAGGAAGAAACAACAAAATGAGCTCCCAGGCTAGATTTAAAGCACATTAAGTATTTACAGTGTATGTGAACTCTATCTTACTCCATCCCTAAGAGTATTCTATTACCAGGGCACGGGAGCTAGAATTTGTTACTGAGGAATTCCAGGATAGGTGGTCTTTATCTTACTCCATCTCTAGGGACATTTTTACCAGGCAATCAAGTCTAGAACCTGTCATTGGGGAGGTATGGAAACTTGCTGATGCATTTTTCTTGCATTAGGGTATGTAGCTGAGCACTTTCTTGTTTCTGACTAGCTGCCTAAAACATGGTGAGTTTTAACTTCCCTGGACTTGCCCAGTTCTTGCATACAGAAATTTAGGCCAAGTCATCTTAAATGCCAATATGAAATTTTCAATGGAGTCAGTCTGTCTTATCTCTCCCAATAAGTGCATTCCATTCTTCAGCAGATATTTAAATAAATCAGAACCTAAATATTCATTAGACAGTCATGTGGATTTGGTATATTTTCACAATTGTACTTAGGAAGTTACCTGTAAATTATATATTTTATAAGCACAACTAATTCTATTTTACTGAATGAAAAACTGAAAAAAATAGCCCAGTCCACTAAAGGATTAGGAAAAGTCTTTACTTCATCAATACTAGAAAGCCTACACTGGAAAAAAATATGAATTTAAAGAGAGTAAAGAGTGTATTCAGTAATAATAAGGTTAACTATTTTTTTTTTCTTAACATATTTAAATATGCTAAATCAGAATTTTATCTAATTTACCAGAAATATGTTTCTGTTCTAGTTTTCCAGCTGGTCTTACACAACTTTTGCTTATGTACTAAAAAAGATATAGAAAAGTCTAAATTTCCAAAATGTCTATATAAATATGATTTAAATACTACCAATATAAGAAGTAGGCAATATATTTACTTAAAATGTGATCTTTCTGTATCTGGAAAACAATTTTTTTTCTGGCAAATGGTCCCAAAAAAATACTGAAGTAGCCATTGTAATATCAAATAAAATCGAGTTTCAACCCAAAGTCATCAAAAAAGATAAGGAAAGACACTGCATACACATCAAAGTAAAAATCTGCCAAGAAGACCTCTTAATTCTGAACATATACTCTGCAAATGCAAGGGCACCCACATTCATAAAGGAAACTTTATTAAAGCTCAAAGCACACATTGCACCTCACACAATAATTGTGGAGTAATTCAACACCCCACTCTCATCAATGGACAGATCTGGGAAACGCAAACTAAATGGAGACATAGTAAAACTAACAGAAGTTATGGACCAAAAGGATTTAACAGATATCTATAGAACATTTCATCCTAAATCAAAATAATATACCTTCTTCTCAGCATCTCATGGTAACATCTCCAAAATTGATCTTAAAATCGGTCACAGAACAGACCTCAACAGATATAGGAAGTTTGAAGTAATCCCATGCCTCCTATCAGATCACTACCAATTAAAGCCGGTCTTCAATAGCAACAAAAACAACAGAAATCCCACATACACATGGAAGCTGAACAATGCTCTACTCAATAACTTTGTAAAGGAAGAAATAAATAAAGAAATTGAAGACTTTTAAGAATTCAATGAAAATGAAGGTATGACATATCCAAATTTATGGGACTCAATGATAGCAGTGCGAAGAGGAAAACTCATACTTCTGAGTGCCTCCAAAAATGAAACTGGAGAGATCATACACTAGCATCTTAACAACACACCTGAAAATTATAGAAGAAAAAGAAGCAAATACACCTAAAAGTAGTAGACAGGAGGAAATAATCAAACTCAGGTTTGAAATCAACCAAATAGAAACAAAAAAGGACTATACAAAGAATCAATAAACCAAGAACTGGTCCTTTGAGGAAATCAACAAGATTCATAAACCCTTAGCCAGACTAAACAGAGGGCACAGAGACAGTATCCAACTTAAGAAAATCAGAAATGAAAAGGGACATAACAAGAGAAATAGAGGAAATTCAAAAATCATCAGATCCTACTACAAAAGCCTATACTTAACAAAACTGGAAAGTCTGGATGAAATGGACAATTTTGTAGACAGATGCCAAATACCAAATTTAAATCAGAATCAGATAAATGATCTAAATAGTCCTATAACCCCTATAGAAATAGAAACACTCATCAAAAGTCTCCAAACCAAAAAAAAAAAAAAAAATAAATCTCCAGAACCAGATGGGTTTAATGCAGAGTTCTATCAGAATTTCAAAGAAGACCAAATACCAAAACTCTTCAAATATTACACAAAATAGAACCAGGAAGAAGAATACTACCTAATTTGTTCTGTGAAGTCACAATTACTCTTATACCAACACCACACAAAGACTCAACAAATAAAGAGAATTTCAGACCAATTCTCCTTATGAATATCAGTGCAAAAATACTCAATAAAATTATTTTAAAAGAATCAAAGAACACAGCAAAACAATTATTCAACATGATCAAGGAGGCTTCATCACAGAGGTACAGGTATGGTTCAATATATAGAAATTCATCAATGTAATCAACTGCATAAATAAACTCAAAGAAAGAAAAACACATAGTCTTTCCATTAGATGATGAAAAAGCATTTGACAAAATTCAACAAATTAAATTTAAACGTCTTGGAGAGGTCAGAAATTCAAGGCCCATAGCGAAACATAGTAAATTCAATATATAGCAAAGCAGTAAACAACATGAAACTAAATGGAGTGAAACTTGAAACAATCCCACTAAAATCAGGGACTAGACAAAGATTTCTCCCCATCTATTCAATATAGTACTCAAAGTCCTATTTATAGCAATTAGACAACAAAAGGAGATCAAAGGAATACAAATTGGAAAGGATGAAGTTAAAATATCACTGTTTGCAGATGATATGATAGTAAACTTAAGTTACCCCAAAAACTCCACCAGAGAACTCCTATAGCTGAAAAACACCTTCAGCAATGTGACTGGATATAAAATTAACTCAAACAAATCAGTAGTCTTCCTGTACTCAAAGGATAAACAGACTGAGAAAGAAATTATGGAAGCAACACCCTTCATAATAGTCACAAACAACATAAAGTATTTTGTTGTGATTCTAACCAAAAAAGTGAAAGATGCCTATGACAAGAACTTCAATTCTCTGAAGAAAGAAATCAAAGACTACCTCAGAAGATAGAAAGATCTCCCATGCTCATGAATTGGTAGGATTAATGTAGCACATATTCCCATCTTGCTAAAGCAATATATAGATTCAATTCAATCCCCATCAAAATTCCAACTCAATTCTTCATAGAAAAAAGCACTTCTCAAATTCATCTGGAATAAGAAAACAAAAACAAAAACAAAACAGGATACTGAAAACTATTATCAACAACAAAAGACCTTCTTGGGTAATCAGCATCCCTGAACTCAAGCTGTAGTACAGAGTAATAGTGATAAAAACTGCATGGTATTTGTATAATGACAGACAGGTAGACCAATGGAATAGAATCGAAGATCCAGAAATGATCCCACACACCTAAGGTCACTTGATCTTTGACAAATGAGCTAAAACCATCCAATGGAAAAAAGACAGCATTTAAACAAATAATGCTGGTTCAACTGTCATTCAACATGTAGAAGAATGCAAATTGATGCATTCTTAAATCCCTGTACAAAGCTCAAGTCCTAGTGGATCAAGAACCTTCAAATAAAACCAGATACACTGAATCTAATAGAAACAAAGTGGGGGGAAAGTCTCAAACATGTGGGCACAGGGGAAAAGCTCCTAAACAGAATACCAATAGCTTATTCTCTAAGATCAACAATAGACAAATGGGACCTCATAAAATTGCAAAGTTTCTATAAGGCAAAGAACACTGTCAATAGGACAAACTGGCAACCAACTGATTGGGAAATGATCTTTACCAATCCTACAGAGCTAATATTCAATATATACAAAGAACTCAGGATGGTAGACTATAGAGAAACAAATAACTTTATTAAAAATGGGAGTACAGAGCTAAATAGAGAATTATCAACTGAGGAATCTGAAAACACTCAGAAACACCTAAAGAAATGTTCAAAATCTTTAGTCAGCAGGGAAATGTAAATCAAAAGGACCCTGCGATTCCACCTCATATCAGTCAGAATGGCTAAGATCAAAATCTCAGGTGACAGCAGATGCTAGTACAGATGTGGAAAAAGAGGAACACTCCTCCATTGCTTGTGGGAATGCAAGCTCCTACAACCACTCTGGAAATCAGTCTGGCATTTCTTCAGAAAATTGAGTATAATATTGAGGACCCAGCTATACCACTCCTGGGTATATACCCAGAATATTCTCAAATATGTAATAAGGACATATGCTCTACTATATTCTTAGCAGCTGTATTTATAATATCCAGAAGCTAGAAGCAATCCAGGTGTCCTTCGACAGAGGAATGGATGCAGAAAATATGGCTAATTTACACAATGAAGTACTACTCAGCCTTTAAAAACAATGACTTCATGAAATTCGCAAGCAAATGGATGGAACTTAAGAATATCATCCTTAGTGAGGTGACTTAGTCACAAAGCAACAAACACAGTATCCACTCAATGATAACTGGATATTAACCCAAAAGTTCAGGATTCTCAAGATTCAATTCACAGACCATATTAACCCTAAGAAGGAAGACCAAAATATGGATTCTTCAGTGCTTTTTAGAAGGGTGAACAAAATACGGGAAAAATTATGGAGACAACGTGTGGAGCAGAGACTGAAGAAAAGGCCATCCAGAGACAGCAATAGGTGGGGATTCAGTCCATATACAGCCACAAAACCTGTAGGTTATTGTGAATGCTGGGAAGTGCTTGCTGATAGAAGCTTGATAAAACTGTCTCCTGCTGGAGCCTGACAAAATGGAGGAGAAAGCTTGCAGCCAACCATTGGACTGAGCTAGGGGGTCCTTAATGGAGGAGATGGAGAAGGGACTGAAGTAGCTGAGGGTATTTGCAGCCCCATGGAGGAAGCAACAGTGTTAACAGGCCAAACCGCACCCACCCACCCCTGGACTTCATGGGGACTAGACCACCATCAAAAAAATACACATGGAGTGACCCAGAGCACTGGCCACATATGTGGCAGAGGGTGGCCTTGTTGGGCATCATTGGGAGGAAAGGCTCTCAGGCATGAGGGTGTTCAATTCCCCAGTGTAGGGGAATGCCAGAGAGGGAGGATAGGAGTGGGTGTGTAGGGGAGCACCCTCATAGGGGCAATGGGAGGGGCAATGAGATAGGGGGTTTCCAGAGGAGAAAGGGGAAAAACTTTGAAATGTAAATACATTATCCAAGAAAAAAGTAACTTAATTATGATAGATTTGTTCTAGACCAAAGGCCTCTCCCTGGTCTTGTAAAGAGCATATGCCCCAGTACAGGGGAATGCCAGGGCCAGGAACCAGGAGTAGATGATTTGGGGAGCAGGGCAGGGGAAAGGTATAGTAGGGGGCTTATGGGATAGCAATTGAAGTGTAAATGAAGAAAATATCTAAGAATAAAAAAGTAGTACTAGATATTGTCTCTTTGAAAATGTGAAATGGTTAAAAGAAGAAAAATAGAAATCTCTTTATAAGTTTCAGTGTGGTCAATTTGAGAGTTTTATGCTTCCTAGACGGTCTAGAAATTGTCGTAGGTTTAATGACAATGTTTTTTCCTAACTGTTTAGATGATAACTGAATTGGGGATTTCTGGTTTCATTGGAGACTCAGTAGTTTCATGGGATATTTTTGATGGAACCTGTCGTATGAGAGTATGGTTTGTTGAAGCAGACACATGGGAGGATGCTTTGCTGAGAGTAGCCACATGGTGTTTTTCTGGAAGCTGTCAAGGGCATGTGATGCTTTGCTGGAGTGGATGCTTGAAAGGTCATGTATTGTTTTCAAAGAGTATAAGTATAATCCATTAGACAGTAAACAACATTCTTTCACATTTTTGCCTTGCAACCATTTGTTGAGCTTTGTTGGGCTTTGCTGATGCTGGCCTTCACAGACCACAGTCTTGCATTTGTTCACCTTGATTTCTTCACTGAATGTCACTTGTCATGACTTCATAGAAAGAACTGCACCAATTAACTTCTGATGGTATTCCAGCTGCTTCCACAGACTTTTCCAGATTAATAGAGCCTCTTAGAAGAGCCTTGTGGTTTCTTCTTAACTAAGCTGCTGATACCGTTTAACATTCAGTGTTTTGCTAGTGGATTGAACAATTGACAAGGAAGTAGGGGATCACCCCAAAGAACTCCTTCTAAACACATCCATACCCCCTGTTTCCTATTAAACTGTCTTTGCCCCTACCTCTGATAGGTGATGGACTAGAAGGGAATTTGAAGAATTAAAGAGGCATAATTAAAATTGGTTTTGAAAAATGTAAGCTTACAGGTGACTACATCACCTTCATTAAAATATAAGTTTCCTGTTAAATTGAATATAGTGATTTCTAAGATAATAGTGAATACAATACATTCAGTGACTGAGAACACCACATAGGAATTAGAGGTAATATTACATCTACATATTATGATGAACAAGTCAGATACCTGGATATTCCATGAAAACTTCTATTCAGGGTGAGCACAAAGCTCATGCATTAAATGCCAAATTAATCAAAAAATCACAAGCAGTATTGCAAACAAAGTGAAACCACCAAGCATAATAGAGTCTAGAATACCTTTCTACCCACTATCCTTTTTTTTTTTCAGTTGTTCACAAACTTTAGATGATTTTTGTTTGTTTTCCCTTTTTATTGGATATTTTCTTTATTTATATTTCAAATGTTATCCCCTTTACTGGTTCCCCTCCCTCCCAGAAACACTCTACCACAACCTTCTCCTAACCTCTGCTTCTATGAGTGCGTTCCTCCATCCACTCCCACCAAGCTACCCTTGATTCCCCTACACTGGGGGCATCTATCTAGGCTTCATAGGACCAAGGATCTCTTCTCTCATTGATGCATGGCAAGGCCATCTTCTGCTACATATGCAGCTGGAGTCATGTGTACTCCCTGGGATTTCTGGGGGGTCTGGTTAGTTGATAGTGTTGTTCTTCCTATGGGGTTGTAAACCCCTTCAACTTCTTCAGTCCCTTCTCTAACTCCTCTATTAGAGACCCTGCACTCAGTCCAATGGTGGGCCACTGATATTCACCTCTGTATTTGTAAGGCTCTGGCAGGGTCTCTCGGGAGACAGCCATATCAGGCTCCTTTTAGCATGCACTTCTTGGCATCCAGAATAGTGTCTGTCTACCCATTATTCTTAATCATGCAGCAAATCTGAATGCCACTATAAATTCAGAGGCAGAATCCTTTACCTACACTATACTTTGATGCCACTGTATTTGTTTTATTCTTGACAACTAGGGATTAGCATTGTTGTGAGCATGAACTCATCAAGTCTGTTTGCAGATAGAATATTTATCTCCAAAATTTGAACCAGGTTTTCAACTGGGTTCCATAGGTACTCAAGTGGAGACTGTGGTTGAGTCTTTGCAAATTAAATTGACAGCTATGGAAAACAGTATGACGGAGCATACATTTTCTATGTCTCCTCTACTATAATATGTGGTTCTTCCTCCTCCTCCTCCTCCTCTTCTTCTTCTTCTTCTTCTTCTTCTTCTTCTTCTTCTTCTTCTTCTTCTTCTTCTTCTTCTTCTTCTTCTTCTTCTTCT
>NC_034607.1:57292874-57295407 GCF_900095145.1 Mus pahari
AGACAGGCTCTCTCTGTATAGCCCTGGCTGTCCTGGAACTCACTTTGTAGACCAGGCTGGCCTCAAACTCAGAAATCCGCCTGCCTCTGCCTCCCAAATGCTGGGATTAAAGGTGTGCACCATCACAGCCCGGCTAATATATGCTTCTTATGAATGACCAATCATAATTATTTTATGTGTGAAACAAGTAGGCACTTCCAAGCCATACATCTGAGACTGATTCTACTTCAGAGGGATAGCAAGCAATTGAAAATGCTTCACTTGATATCGAGAATTAAAGGTTGGTGCTGGAAAAATGAATGATAATATAAGAGCACTTAATGTTTTTCCAGAAGACCTAGTTTAGTTCTCAGTATCCACATCCTGAGGCTAAAAATCACCTATTACTTAAACTTCAGAGTATCTGATGCCCACTTATGAGCCTGTATTTATATATACTTACCCCACCACAACACACACAATTTAATAAACCAAACAACAAACAAACCTAGAAGTTCACATTACAAATGCCTCTGATTTATAGAATCTGTGATATCACAGGTATACTATCTTTCCTCGAAATTCTAAAGCTATTCCAGCTGAGATTCTACAGTCCCACAATATATGTGTATATTTCTCTATGTGTGAGTGTGTGCATGTGTTTTCATTTATATGTTTTGTCAGTCAGAATTTCTAAGTCTCTCATTTTTTTCTCTTCATATACACATTGTTGTAAACTCCCAGATGATGTTTCTAATAGTAAAGCAACTGAAATGATGTCTTACATAGCAAAGCTCATGTCTTTAATATTAATGTAGATGATATCTCTCCATAGAGGAGAGATCATGTGTAAGAATGGAGATTTTCAGTGCACTGCTGTGAAAAAAAAAAAACATTCAGCATGAACTAAAATTAGCTACATTCACAACATCTTTATAAAGACAAACCAATCAAAATTCTAAAGTGGATATGGAAAATATTATTGAAGGCGCATAATTAGCTGAATAAGTATTGGCTCTTCACAGCTATAAAATGCAGTACAAGTTTTTCATAGTTGTGACCCCTCACCAATCAAATATATTAAATCCTTCATTAAAATTCTTCGCAAGTAAGCATATATTTTGCCAATGGATAACTAAAGCTAACCATCACATACCAAAAGTCATATCAACAAAGAGGCTTCAAGGTTATAGTATTCCATATTTCAAATAAACTTAGCTACTACTGAGTTCACAAACACCTATATTCTATATACCGGCCCCACCCCCTTCTCAATTTAGACTCTCTCAATAGCCCTGTAACATACTGTGTAGAATAGGCTAATCTCATATTCACAGATATCTATCTGCTCTGCATTAGAATATCTGAGAATAAAAATAAATGTGATTCATTATGCCTGGCCTCATTATTCTAAGCAACATTTGGAACTTTTAATAAAGGTGAAACATGGTTTATGGAGAAGACATGTGTGCTGGATAGTATTATATACAATTGAAATAGCTAAAGTCCTGAAAGGAGGGAAGCTTATTTTTTTTTTAAATGTCTCTATTTATTCTCCTGTAGGCAAGCACATAAGACATTTTCTTAATTTTTGGTGTGACATGGGAGAGTCAATTCCATAATGCATGGGACTAGCCCTGTCCTCGTGGTTCTGAGTTTTATAAGAAAGCAAGATACATAAGCAAGTAAGCAATACTCCTCCAAGAAAGTTGCATTAGCTTCTGCTCCCATATTCATGCCCTACTTGAAGTTCTGCCCTCACTACCCTTTGGGCATTATCTATTATATGGAATGGTGAGTGAAAAACTTCTCTTCCACCCATTAACTTGCTTTTGTCATGTGGTTTTTCACACCAATAGTTACCGTAACTAGGACATACTTGATACCAGGATAGTGCGATATTGTCATGACAAATCTGATTATGTTGTTTTAGGGAAGACTGTAGAAGGACATTTTAACTTTGAGATGTAAAAGCCATTGAGTGTTGAGAGCAGATAGAACTGTTCTTTAGGACATTTAAAGAAAGGAGTGTTGGGCAGTTTCGATGATAGACGTCTGGCTTATAAAGTTTCCAAAGGAAACTGTACAAGGCATAAGAATTTATGATATCTGGTCAACTAGAAATAAAGAATCATCTGTGATTAACTAGAAACCAGAAACTATAGCAAAATTTTGCTTTCCTGGGACAATGCAGGCTTTTCACCTGGGACCAAAGATCAGCTCTTAATAGGAAGAGAATAGTATAATCTTGGGTATATTTCCTCAGAATCTACACACAGAAATTGTTTCAGGCATGACCAGTGTCTTAGTCAGGGTTTCTGTTCCTGCACAAACATCATGACCAAGAAGGAAGTTGGAGAGGAAAGGGATTATTCCACTTACATTTCTACACTGCTGTTCATCACCAAGGAAGTCAGGACTGGAACTCAAGCAGGTCAAGAAGCAGGAGCTGATGCAGAGGCCATAGAGGGATGTTCTTTACTGGCTTGCTTCCCCTGGCTTGCTCAGCCTGCTCTCTTATAGAACCCAAGACTAACAGCCCAGAGATGGCACC
>NC_034607.1:57305869-57327166 GCF_900095145.1 Mus pahari
ATAGGGAACTTTCGGGATAGCATTTTAAATGTAAATAAAGAAAATAATAATAAAAAATTAAAATAAAATAAAATAAAATAAAATAAAGATGTGTCATAGCTAAGTAGTGGAGTTAGTCAGAGCCTAGAAGACAAGCCATTTGTGCTATAGAAGGAGAAGCTAGAGAAATGACCCAAGACCTTTGGAAGAACCCAGTTGATCATGAATGAATCCCATATGGCTTTCTTTGATTTATTTGTATGGTTGGAGTTTGGTTTCACTCTGTTTAGATTGAGACTGTGCCCTGATATTTCCTTCTTAAAATAAGAAAGTAGATTATTTTGTCTTGTTTTATAGAAGTCCACTTTGAATTTAAATGAGATTTTGGATTGTTTTTTAAGAGACTGAAATTTTAAAGGGCTTGAATTTGTAAGACTGTGAGCATTTTCAAGTTTATGAAATGTTTTATACCATGATTATATTAGTGTAATATCTTGGTGATAAACAAGAAAGGAAAGGTTGTGACTTTACAGTGATATATTTATCTGCCATATTGACAAAGTTTTAATTCAGCTATATAGTTTTATTTCAGCTTGACATAAGCTAAAAATATCAAAAGAGGTAAAATCAATTAAGAAAAAAAATAATTTGTGATAGATGTGGGACAACCCAGACCATTGAGAGTAGGATCAGCTCTGGGTTCCTAGACCTAAGTTCGTTTAGGTATAATGCTGAGTAGCAAGTAAACAGCGACCCTCCATTGTTTCTGTATCTGCCTCCAGGTTCCAGGCCTACTGCCTTTTCTTCCCTCATTGCTTTTGAAGATGAAGTGTTAGTGAAAAATACCTCTTCCTTCACCATGTTGCTTTTTGTCTTGGTACTTAATCACAAGAATAATAACTGTAACTAGAACAACATGCAAATGATAAATACCAAGGTTGAAATACTTTACTATGTATTATCAATTCATCATGGAATAAAACCTAGAAATTAACAGGAAAATATTACCAAAACTATTAACTATCTAAACCAAACAAAGACACATAAAATGAAGGATACATTATACAGCAAATACTCGAGTATTGAAGAATGCAGATGAAAAAGAGATTTAAAAGAGATTCTTACAATATAATAAAGACTGAAGCAGAACAACCATCAGCTGTGCTTGTGGTAAGTTATTTATTTATTTTAAATGTGTGTCAAAGGGTGTGTTTAGGAGTTTATGTTTACTCATTTCTGGGCACAAGGAGAACATTGAATGTCTGCCTTTATTTCTCGCAACCACCTTCCTGAGAGAGAGAGAGAGAGAGAGAGAGAGAGAGAGAGAGAGAGAGAGAGAGAGACTCTCACAGAAATAGGAATTCATTGTATTTTAGCTGCACTGTAAGCCAGTTGGTCCTTCATCCTTTTTTGCCAGTCCTACACAGCTTAAAGTTAGAAAGTGTACAACCACAATTAACTTTGTGTGCTTGAGTGTTCTAGATATTCAGTTCTACATTCTTCTGCAGCAAATGCTGTGAATTACTGATTCACTGACCTAAACTGTTTGAAGAAAGGTTGAAGAATGAAGTTTGTAGGTCAAAGTTTCTGTATTGAAAATTAGAGATTTCCTGGAAGTTCTGTTATTCCTATGCTTGTTGCTGTTTCATTTTCTTCCTTAAACACACACACACACACACACACACACACACACACTTATACTGACATGCATATAAAGACACATTAACAGAGATATACTAATACATATACATAAACACAATCATACAGTTATACATACATGACAAGAGGAAAAAGGAAAGATAAAGATACAGAGAGCATCACAGAGGGACAAAGATGACACAGGTTGATTGAGATCACAAACAAATAAATAAAATCATAAGTGGTTATGTGTAAGTCAAACTCAAAATTAGAAGAAGAAAATAGTTACATAAAAAAGAAATTAGTGAATCAGAAATAAAATGAGCAAGACAAAGAATCAATAAAAGAGTTGTTTCTTTAAAATTAAATCTACCAAATTGTACCCAAAGTAACTAAAAGAACAAATGAATGTTAAAATTAATAAAAGTAAAAATAAAATGGTAGTTATTATAAAAAATACTGAAATCTCAAGGGGGGCTCATTTAAGATTACTGTGAATGCTTACATTCTACTACATTAAAAATATCTAGAAGATATTTGTAATCCTTAGACCTTCCCAAATGAAACCAAAGTGATATAAAAAAGTCTAAACATAAACAATACTAATAATACTAAAAATAAACAATAAGCTAAAAGTCATGAAGCAACTTGTAATAGGATAATACCTTGTCTCAGTCACTGTTTTATTGCTGTGAAGGGACATCATGACCAATAAAACTTATAAAAGAAAACATTTAATATGGGTATTGCTTACAGTTTCAGAGAGTTAGTCCATTTTCATCATGCTGTAGAAAATGGCTGTGGAACAAAAGCTGAGAACTCACCTCTGATTCAAAGAATGGAGGAAGAGTAAAGGAGTTTGAAAATGGACTTGGTCTTTTGAAACCTCAAATCTAGTATTTATAATTCTTCCTAAATAGTTCATTAACTAGGAAATAAGCATTCAAATATATGGAACTCTGGGACCCATTCAGACTCAAACAACCACAAGCAGTATGACAATTTTAATGCATTTCCAAGCTACAATTTTTCTTTTATCCTTTTTCTAAGTATATGTTAACCTAAATATAGGTTTGTGTTAATAAATATTTTATCAGCATATTTGGAACTACATATTGTATACGGTTTACCTTTGTCCATATTTTCATAAACTCATTGGTCATTAAGACAAATGATATCACCTATGTTACAGCATAGAAAATTATATCACTGCCTAATGCCACTTTTAGCCAGGCATTCTAATACATAAACCTAAATTCTCAGAGTTCACGCTGAAAGAATAGAAGTTCAATACAAGCTTGGAACATGTGCTAAGATATCAAACAATAGGATATGATAGGATATGATAGGGAAATTGACATCTATCCATTTTTATATATGCTCATGTATTTTTAGTATTATCAGATACAGTGGAAAGAAAGTTCTTTTGCAGTAAATGATAGGTAATGTGAAGATTAATGCCTGATTAAATTGCTTGGAATAAGTGTCAATTACATTCATTTATAATGTTGCCATGACACAGTAGCCTGTAATTATATGTGTTATTTGTCAACTGGATAGAATCTAGGTCAAGTGAAAGATGGGTCCCTTCACATGTTTACAAATAGTTATCTAGAATTTTGTACTCTATGCAGAAAGGCACAACATAACTATTTGAAGACCATTCCTTGACAATAGAATCCTGAATTGTGTAAATAGATAAGAAAAATTGCGAAGTGACTACATTCATTACTTTCTGCTGTTTGACTATGGGTGAAATGCATCCAACTTCTTTAATCTCCTGCAGCCTTGGTTCTTTGGATAGGATGGGTTTTTACCTTGAATAGTGCTCCAGAATAAACTTGTTGTCCCTTAAATTGCTTTTGTCAGGGTATTTTATCACAATGAACAAGAGACTAAGTCAAAATTCAAATTTCATAACTAAGTGGAGAACAAAAACAAAATGAAACATAAAACTTGGGTCTCTGGGTTCATAAGAGAACAGAACATAGAAAGAAGTTGAGACATAGGAGGGGTTGAGTGAAGTACAACTTATTCCTATGGCTAGACTTGAACATTTCTGCCTTGAGTTAGCAGCTTTGATAATGTGAATGAAGTCATCATGAGATTAAACTTAATAATATTTCCGTGGGGGTTCAGATTGCTCAAGAGATTCATGACACTTTCATTGGATTCTTACAAGACCCAATATTTCCCCAGGTTTTGATAAGATACAAAGAGTTGATTTTAGTGTGATTCCTTAGGGTTGAGTACATTCCTAACTGTGTGATTTATTTGCTTATACTACTATATGTAACCACAGTCAACTCATTATTCCCCAAGCTGACCTTGAAGACAATCTTCTGAATCCCTTTTATGTGGGATTATTAGAGAATTCTTTATGTCTACATAGGAAAAACCCAAAAATACTTTGTTAAACAGATTTAACACATACATAATGTGGTTCTGAAGTATGTTTGTACTTAAGAGAAACATAAAATAAAAGACAGCTATTTATATTCAATTTCATATAGATGACATATTTTATTGTTTAATCTAATTAATTTATTAATTTGTTTTATTTTTAAATCTAATTTGAGCATTCTCTGAAATATCTAAACTTTGAAACTAATAGTCTTATTTTTAACAAAACTTTTACTCTTGTATCAATTATTAGCCTGTATTATGTGTGAGACACAAATTCATGGCAATCTTCTTGCCTAAGCCTCCTGATTACTGAGAATACAGGCATGCAAATGGTTTAACAATTCTTGTGTTCATATTTGTGTCCAAAGGACTGATTACCCTCTTATAAATAGTATATCTTTTGTGATAGGAAAAAACAAGAGTAAATAAGTACATATTTATTTTAACAAATGATTAGACAGGAAACATTATATATCTAAATGTTTATAATTTAACCACAGTGATCCATGATGATGGTTATCTCAATATATCAATTTAAAGCCATTTATTACTGAAACCACTTAAATAGGAGAAAACAAAGGTTCTTTTAGAAGTGTCAAAATTTCAATATCAGTATTCTATATACTGTGTTTCCTTAGATAAATGGGAATGACTCCAAGGTGATATTTCACCTGCCTATTGATTAGTCAGGAGTCAGTAGCTATACTCAGTTATCACTAAGATATTTAAATGCTTTAGACTGTAAGAAGATAGTCATTTTACCACAATTTTATGTTTGAAAGTTGAGCCAGGTCTCTATTACTTATGTTTTAGAGATTTCACATAACCAAGATTTCATCTAAAACTTTAATCTCCAATAAGGTTTTATTTACAGAGTCTTAATGTAAGACATACTCTAAATGAAGATGATGATTAGATTTCTCATGCCATCCACCTCTTACTGAGCAACATTTGCTAATCTTAAAAATAGAAATTATCTGTTTTGCACTGTACTTTATCTCTTTTTTTATAAAGTGTTTATTACTGATGTAACTGAAAACTTATATGTTTATTATTGTTTTTTCATTGGCCTTGAAACAAAACATAATCTGAAGTCTACCTAATTATCTATATTAAGTAAGTTATCAAATACCTCTTTGTCATTAAGATTTTCTCCTCATTTTGAGTTTATCAAGAAATAGTTTTAGGCAGACATTGGAATATTTTCTAAACACCTACATTAAGGTCTTACATACTCAAGTGAGCTTTTTTATGCACTCAACATTTATATATATTTTGTAATATTAATTATATATCTTCCACTATATTAGACACCATGAGAAATGTGGAGACAGTATTAGTACCCCACCAAAACCCAAGTTACTCATACAAATGAAGCAGAATTTAAAGTTTATTAGTAAGGAAGTAATTACAATGTAGAGTACAGAGAGATATGATTTCTGGGTTGAAGTGTCTTTTAATGGGAACTATTATTACAGGACAACTACGGTGAACTGTAATTGCATAGAACTGAAATCATTATGAACTTCTAAATCCATTTCATAAAGCTTTGTCCTTGCCTTAATTCAATAAACTTAGAGTATATGGCTATATATATTATTAGAGAATTCTTCATACACAAACCATTGTACCAGAAGGTAATTAGGTACTAGCATTTAATTTAAAAACTTACTCCATTCACAATTCTGGTGTTTATACAAAATAGTATTAACTTGATACGAAAATATTTGAAAAAATCAAATATACCTCAATGATCACTTTATTGGAAAGATCCTATGACATAATTTTTATCAACATAGTTATATTTAAAGTGTCAGTTTTTAGAAAAGAAATTTACAAAAGGCACAAATAAAAAGGAACTGGATTCACTTCAGAATAAATGCATTTTCACTTCTGGGTTTCCTTTATGAAATACCAGCTACAGGCTTATTCATTTCCATTTAAGGACCCTAAACACATGTACACCATGCTTGTCCACTAGCCATATAATGGAAAAGAAACAGCTTCATGAAAGTAGATGTCAAAGTGAACCCTTATAATTGAGAAATAGGGTTGTTAATACAGTCAATGGTAGAAAGTTGTTCAATTGCTTTGTTAGAGTCAAACCAAGGAATTTTATATTATTTGTGACTATTGTAAAGGGTATCCATGCCCTAATGCCTTTCTCAGTATATTTATTTATCTTTTGAGTAATGGAAGGATACTGATTTGTTTGAGTTTATTGTCTAATTGCTCTGACTAGGACTTCAAGTACTATATTGAATAGGTAAGGAGAGAGTGGGCAGCCTTGTCTAGTCCCTGAATTTGGTGGGATTGCTTCAGGTTTCTCTCCATTTAGTTTGATGTTGACTATTGATTTGCTGTATATTGCTTTTACCATGTTTAGGTATGGGCCTTGAATTCCTGATATTTCATGGACTTTTACCATGAAGGGGTTTTGAATTTTGTCAAACGATTTCTCTGCATCTAATGAGATGATCATATTTCTTTTTTGTGAGCTTGTTAGAGTGGATTTTGTTGATGAATTTCCATATATTGATCTCTGTATTCCTGGGATGAAACCTACTTGACTATGATGGATGATTGTTTGGATATGTTCCTAGATTCAGTCTGTGAGAATTTTATTGAGTATTTTTGCATCAATATTCGTAAGGGAAATTGGTCTGAAGTTCTCTTTCTTTGTTGGGTCTTTGTGTGATTTTTGGTATCAGAGTAATTGTGGCTTCATAGAACAAATTGGGTAGTGTTTCTTCTGGTTGTATTTTGTGGAATAGTTTGAAGAGAATTGATATTTGGTCTTCTTTGAAGGTCTGGTAGAATTCTGAACTAAAACCATCTGGCCCTGGGTTTTTTTTGGTTGGGAGAATATTAATGACTGCTTCTATTTCTTTAGTGATTATGGGACTTTTAGATGGTTTATCTGATCCTGATTTAACTTTTGTACCTGGTGTCTTTCTAGAAATTTGTCCATTTCATCCAGATTTTCCAGTTTTGTTGAGTATAGGCTTTTGTAGTAGGATCTTATTATTTTTTTAATTTCCTTGATTCTCTTGTTATATCTCCCTTTTCATTTCTGATTTTGTTAATTAGAATACTGTGTCTGTGCCCTCTGGTTAGTCTGACTAAGGGTTTATCTATAATTGTTGATTTTCTCAGAGAACCAGCTCCTCATTTTGTTGATTAGTTATATAGTTCTGAAAATCAAATGGATGGAACTAGAAAATATTATCCTGAGTGAGGTAACCCAATCACAAAAGAACACACATGATACCCACTAATAAGTGGATATTAGTCACAAAGCTTGGAATACACAAGATACAACTCACAGACCACATGACGCTCAAGAAGAAGGAAAACCAAAGTGTGGATTCTTACATCCTTCTTAGAAGGTGGAACAAAATATTCAAGTGCTGGGCAAGTTCAGAGATAAAGTGTGGAAGAGTGACTGAAGAAAAGGCCATCCAGAGACTGCACTACCTGGGGATCATTTCCCTATACAGTCACCAAACCCAGACACTACTGGGGATGTCAAGAAGTGCTTGCTGACAGGAGCCTGTTATAGCTGTCTCCTGAGAGGCTCGGCCAAAGTATAACAAATACAGATGCTGATGCTTGCAGACATGCATTGGACTGAGCAGCGGAACCCCAATGAAGGAGTTAGAGTAAGGACTGAAGGAGCTGAAGAGGTTTGTAACCCACAGAAAAAACAACAATATCAACCAACCAGACACCCCATAGCTCCTAGAGACTAAACTACCAACCATGGCCCCAGCCACATATGTAGCAGAGGATGTCCTTGTTCAGCATCAATGGGAGGAGAGGCTCTTTGTCCTGTGAAGGCTCAATTCACCAGTGTACTGGAATGCCCAGGCAGGGATGCCAGAATGGGCTGGTGGGTGGGAGAGCATTCTCATAGAAGCAGGTTGATAGGGTGTGGGATGGGATTTCCTGAGAGGAAACTGAAAAAAGGGGATAACATTTGAACTGTAAATAGAGAAAATAGTCAATAGAAGGAGGGCAACCCTGTAGGAGGACCAGCAGTTTCACTTAACCTGGACCCCCTAGATCTCCCAAACACTGGACCACCAACCAGGCAGCATAAACCAGTTGATATGTGTTCCTCAACCCATATACAGTGGAGGAATGCCAGGTCTTGGTTCAATCAGAGAATGTGCACCTAACCCTCAAGAGACTGGGGGCACCAGGGAGTTTAGAGGTCTGGTTGGTTGGATGGGTGGTAGTGGGTAGGGATGTCCTCAAGAGGTTAGGGATATACATGTATATATATATACATATATATATATATATATATCTTGGCATCACCAGGTTTATTCTTGCCATTCGTACCACTACAAAGAAAAAAAGATAGACATTTCCTTTGAACTCTTAAAACACTTGAAAAGAAAACTTATGATTACATATTTAATCACTAGAAGTTATATAGTGTTTGTGGGCATTTAGCTCACTACTAGAATGCTTTCTTAAAAAGAATATGGCTCTAGTTTCAGTTTTTCTCTTCTCCAAGAGATTAAAAGAAGTTAGGTAGACATCTATTACAGAAATTACATCTCCTTTTGCATACTAGCTTTAGAAAGACTTCACTTACAATTACACAGAAAGTGAAATTTTATGTGATTTATGCATGCATTTATGGAATATATATGCTTCTTCTTGTGTTTACACACATATCCATGCTTGTTGATGCCAAATTAGGATGAAGTTATGTTATTTTTCTTACCTTTCCACCTTTGTTGGGACAGTTTCTCTTTGCTACTGAGGAAGCAATGCTCCCTGGTTTTTAACTTTCAGGAGATGCTTATGTAAATCTTCTATTCCCATATAGAATACACTGACTTTCAAAGTGGTTTCCAGGAATCTGAGTTTACATCAGGTCTGTAAATCAAGGTCTTTAACTCAACAAACTAGCTACCTTGTTTGAAGAAGAACACATTTATATTAGAATGAAAGAAAATATATTTTAGAAATTGAAGTATATCTAAAGAAACAGAGGAAAAACACATCTACAAAACACAGATCTTAATGAAGTGAAATTAAATGTCAAGTCAAAAAACCATCATATGAAAGGAAGAAAAAAGTTTTAGATTTTTTTTTTTTTGCATTGTCCCTGTGAAATTGAGATATGGGCATCTATTACAAAGGTGGAGAGGGCAGAACCTCCTTGCACCAGCCATTCTATTTTATTAGATTCAAGTTAATATACTGGATGACATTTTAAGGTGCATCAGGTCTAATTGTATTATTTGTGTTAACTGTGTGGTCTAAAAGTGATTAACTTTATTTCTATCAATGATGTCAATAGGAAGCACAAAACACAGGAGATAATTTGAATGTATCTGAAGTGATAGGATTCAAATATCTGTTCCTTTTTTATGATGGAAAATTCTGGAAGTTTCTTACCATGTCCATAATGCATACTTTTTCTGTGTGTACTAGTAGAGTAAGAATGGCCTCAATCATATGGAAAAAAAATCTTACAAAATATTTAGCAAAGTAAAGACATATATTAGATATCAAATAATGCTTGACATTATAAAAAAATAAAGTAAAAAAATTAGTGATAAATTAAACTTAGTAGTACTGCCTGATGGTAGCAGAAGAAAATGAATAGTAGATAGACCTTAAAATATTTCATAAAATTGAATTAGAATAATCAAGTTAGAATTAACTCTCTCTCTCTCTCTCTCTCTCTCTCTCTCTCTCTCTCTCTCTCTCTCCTTCTGTGTGTGTGTGTGTGTGTGTGTGTGTGTGTGTATTTGTTCCTGTGTCATAGAATTATATTCCTCAGTAGATCTCATTTGCCATGAGATACTGGCAGGGTTTGCAGCCCATTAAAGCTATGTTTTTTAAATATTCAAATAATTTTAAAAAGAGTCACTGTATCACTGTCATCTTCTTAATTGTATATTATTGCAAGGGCCAGAGGTATCTTTCCTCCACCACCACATACAGTTCTTAATATAGTAAAGTTTGCGTAGTGGTTGTTGTAGTAAAAAATTGAAAGGGGTGCTAATGAATGAGCTAAGTGGGTAAGAATACTTGCTACCCAAACCAAATTACATGAATTCAATTCCTAAAATATGCATAAAAATAGAAGAAGAGAATCAGTTCCAACTATTCATTTTTCTAATTTCCACATGAGTGCTGTGGTATGCCCTTCCCTCTATACCATTTGTATAAAATAATAATAATTAAAGTTTAAAACACATAAAATATAGGTAAAGGCATGATTCAGTAGGTTTGCTTACATGCTTTGCCAGTAGCTGCATTAAAGTTTTTTAAGAACTCAAGGGAAGCAATGAAAACGGCTAAAAGAATATTTTCATATTCAAAATATTTGTTACTAGAGAATATATAAAATTAAGTTAAACTCTTGGACCTAATTTTTTTTTTTATATTTTAAGATTTATTTATTATTATATGTAAGTACACTGTAGTTGTCTTCAGACACACCAGAAGAGGGTGTCAGATCCCATCATGGATGGCTGTGAGCCACCATGTGGTTGCTGNGATCTGAAATCAGGACCTTCAGAAGAGCAGTCAGAACTCCTAACTGCTGAGCCACCTCTACAGCCTCCGGGCCTAAATCTTGATAATCTTTCTATTTTATTGACCAAGACTTAAGTGCCTATTTTGACAGAGTAAATTCTATTATTAAATGTAATTAATTTTTAAAGTATGTACAACAATTTTGCTTAACTTGCACTCACAAAAAATGTTGTGAGTTAATAGATTATTTTAAATGTACTCAACCTTATTGATGATGATGAAGCTTAATGTGATCCAGGTAAATGTTGGCTAAATTGACTCATTTATCACTTCAGTATTTCTTGCCTTGTTATAAATCTTCCTTGTTTCAAGTTTTTTCCCCTTAGTCAAATAATGTTTCATTCTTTACCTAAAACAAAAACATGTTTTTCTCACATAGTCATTTACTTCTTATAATAAAAATGCCTAAATATTGTAGTTTTATTATGTAAAAATAAGACATATTTATAACCCCTATTAGACATATTCAACCAAAAGCTTACATTTTAATAACTTTCCTAAATTATTGGACAAAGAATTTTTTTACAGACAGATAGTATTGTCTTGACTGCTACTGCATATCTTTCTGTAAAAGATATGTACAATGAAATGAAATGCAGAAGAAAAGTGAACAAATTGTTAGAAATTATCAGGTAAATGATATTGTATGCATATGTCTAAAGTCATTGTTAAAAACAGATTCAGTTAAATAGATTCAGTCTTTATGTTTTCATTAGCAGTTTTCAGTTTGAGAATAGATTATTGATAATTTTTTTATTTAATAAAATATTTTTAATTTTATAACATCAATGCAAGCTTGATATAAGGAGATGAAAATACAGAAATACATAATCGTGGTCCAATAATCCTGTATTTTATTTTAAGAATGACATAATGTACACAGATTGTTTGATTAGAGAACACATTCAATGTTTCATCATTTATTTTACAGGTTATCCACACCTAGACTCATACATTACAGCTACTTCAAAGAGATTTTATTTTTTCCTTTAGAAGGAGGAGGAACTACAAGTGTAGAGGGCAGGTACAAGTGAAGAGGTGGATGAGAAGGACTGGAGTACATGCTATGGAATTCACAGAGAATCAATTAAAAGTTAAATAAAAATAAGGTAAAAATAAAATAAAGGATAAATTACATAACCAGGTTTGGAGGCAGATAATTTTATCTCAGCAGAGGAATGTGTATCTTTGAGTTGGATGGCATTCCTGTGTACAAAATGAGTTCCAGGGAAGCACAGAAATTGTTTCCAGAATAAAAAGAAAGAACTAATTAATGAAAACATTAGTATCAATTTTAGAATAATCATTCTTTCTTGCACATTTAGAAAAACCTTTCAAGTTTTCCATCAATTTTCTCGGGAAGTTATAAATTTGATACTGAATACAAAGTACTTTCTTATGCTAAATCAAGGTTTGGAAAAAATTGTACATAAATATTTGCAACTCTCATTTTTGGCATAAAATTTTGTTTTATTTCAAAGCTTTGTCAATTGATGATATAAAATACACAACATTGTGTTTTGCATTTTATATTAACGAACGTAATTTTTAAAAGTGATTTTTGTTTATATTCACCACAAAACTGATGAGACATTAATTGTATAAATAATTTTGAAGATATATCATCCATTTGAGTAATAGTTATTATTTAAAAATTTAATAAAACTAGAGATATGACATTATAATTGCACATATTTAACTGAATTTATGAAGACATTCAAATCTACCAACAAACTTATCAGAGTGATATAATATATATTAAGCTATAACATGAAAAATGTACAACAGGAAAAGCTTCAAATGAATGCTCTAAAACAAATAAATTTTGGGGGGGAGAACAATGAATGTATAGCTTTACATAATTCCTGTAGTTGATTTAATAAGATATAATGTATTTATCATACAACTTAGTTGTTTTTGTATGTAATTAAATGACTGCTAATAAAAATAGCTCAAGTATGTAACTATCACCAAAACACAAAAATATCTACCATGAAAAAATATTATTTCTACTTTTATTGGTTAATTTTTGAATTCCTCAAATCTAAGCAACCACTACTACTGTATAATTTTGGTAATTTATTCAATGTTTAATTAATCACCCTAACATTGTGTAGTCTCTTACTTATGTATGCATTGGTGCTATTAGATATTCAATGTGTGGGTTAATGTGCTAAATGATATGTTGATATATAAGTCTTTACACATCTTCCCAATTATGCTAATTTTTTAGATTTCAAAGTTATTGTTGAATTGCACATTAATTTTTATATTTAATTTTGTCAACTTTTAATATCATATGTTGTGATTTGGTTTTATGTATATGTTGCATATATTTACTTTGATATATGTTGTGACTTATTTTTATATAATGTTGCATACATTTACAACTAAATAACCCTTTTCTGAAATAATCCTATAAAATTCTGTTAAAACTTTTGTTATTAACAGCATGGTTTGTATGGTGTGTAATTCCTCATGTATTTATCTTCAAATGTGCTTATGTCTTAGTTAAACTATATGTCCATATTGTGATTGTGAATATATAATTGGATATTTAAAGATAAACTTATAATTTAATGGTGCAATAGATATTTTAATCAAGTTGTGTTTACTGTGATTATTGAGAGGACAATTTTCAATGTTCCAAATTTTTATTTTCCTGGGCAAAATGCAATTCCATTTGTCATTTTCTCTTTCTTCTTTACCAGAAGAATGTTTCTTGGGAAATATATGATTATAAGTGCACAAGCCAAAAACAGAAACACCTCTACTATGTTTAGTCTGATATAAAGAACTGATATATAATTAATCTATATATCTGCATTCAACATGTGAATTTCAAACAGTAACTAGTGGGGAAGAAAAAACATTGAAGTAAATGAGTAGAAGAAAGTGGTTACAAGAGGAGGTGCTAGGATCTAAGTGAAAAAACACAATAAAATCTATGCAGGGAAATATTATAATGAAATTGATGATACATAAAAATAATGATGCTATATTTGGGTTAACTTACACATCTATTATGCATATTTATGTAAATATATTTACTTATATATAGAAAATAATTAATATGTCCATATAGATTATTGTTCAAAGTTTTATATTTTGGGAGTACTTGGGATAACAAGTAGGTAAATAGTGGAGTTCTTGCCTTAGCAAAACCGGTGATCCAGTTATATTTAGGATCCATCATCCTTGTTGTTGAAGAAAAACACAGAGGAGTAACCTCTAAGTAAGAGTTTCCTTGGAAACATTTGGTGTTCATAGCAACCATGATTTCAAAAGGACAGACATATTTGGACAGCATTCTTTGAACTTTCTTGGATTATTACGAACCTGGTAGAGGAATAATTAAAGTTAGGCTTAAAAGAAATTTTTAAAAATTAATCACTCTATGGAGGTGCAATGCGCATAGAGAAACTATGTATGTTTACTATGAAAACATCATCTATAAATATCAACATAATTGATGTCATAAACACTTTTATACTTTTTCTTCTGTCTTCTTTGTCATTATTGGTTTTATACAAGAGCTCACTTAACATAACACTATGTTCTTAGTAAAATTTTCTTGCATGTAATTTTAAAAGGTGCACTTGTAGCGGCTAGGCTCTGGGAACAGCAGACAACTGCTGGCCATCTATTTAGCCAAAATTCGACTAGCTAACACTTTTCCCATATAAACAGGCTGGCTTTGAAGCCACCAATGACCACCCTGTGACTCTACTCTCTCTTTTGCCCACCTGAATCATTGTTAATGGAAAACACCAGACAATCTTAATATTTTAAAATCAGCCAGATGACATAACTGCTGAGCTTGGAATCTATTGTCCTAAACTCATCAGCTATTCTATATGAGAATACATCTGGTGGTAGAGGCACCCATCTGTTCTAATAGCCCCCAGGTCTATAGGGTTTCTCCCTCCAAAGTCTGGCCTAGAAGCCCCTTCTCTATGTCATCTCCTCCTCTTCCTCCTGGGACCTGAAAAACCTGCCTCTATATCTTTGGCCAGTGATTAGTTTCTTCCATCTTTATTGACACAATCATTTAGGGAACTTCCTCCTACAATTTTTAATACATTTATCAGGGTGTCTTTCACTGCCAAGTTCTGCTTGACACTGGTGGAGCCAGTGTGTCATGGTTCCTGCCCATAGGAAGAATTCCCCAGTGTGTGAGCCTCCAAGTATATCAAAGGCTGCTGTGGGTATGTAAAGGTCCATGATTCTCTGAAGATTGATACCATGAACTCAAATAGTATGTTTTATCTTGCAGAAGTCCTGTATGCTGGGCTCTACCATCTATCAAAATGGAGGACACCGAAATGAGCTTGCAAGCCCAATTTAAAGCACATTAGGGGAATTCTGGAGAGGGATAGGTGACCTATGTCTTAATCCTGACTCTACCTCTAGTGACATTCCAGAACAATTTCTGAGGCCTGGGGAGCTAGTTACTGTTGCTTGTGGAGTCTGGAAACTATTGCTGAGGAGACCTGGAAACTTGCTGAAGAAGTCTGGAAACTGCTGCTGACCCATTGTCCTTGCCTCAGGGAAAGTGGCAGGGCTGCTTCTGAGGCCTGGACCTGCCCAGTTCTTGGAAATAGAGACTTTGGCCTAGTCTCCTGAATTGCAATCTGAAGCCTGTCATAGAATCAGTCTAGCCTTCTGTAGTGATTTGAATATGTTTGAGCCAAGGAGTAACACTATTTGGAGGTATAGCCTTAGAGCAGGCATGCCACTGTGGGTGTGGATTTTAAGACCCTCTTCCTAGCTGTTTGGAAACTAGTCTTTTCCTGTTTGTCTTTGAATGAAGATGTAGAACTCTAAGCTACTGCTGTACCAGACCTGCCTGGATGCTGCCATGCTCTTGCCATGTTGATAATGAACTGAAACTCTGATCCTGTAAGCTAGTCGCAATTAAATGTTGTTTTTAAAATAGTAGCCTTGGTCATGGTGTCTATTCACAGAAGTAAAACACAAACTAAGACGTTTTCTTCTCCCATCCTTCCTGCTCCCCATCGATTTTGGACCATCTTGAATTCCTGAGTTGTTTCTCCATAGAACTAAAGCATTCATTATGCAGATTTGACAAGTGAAGGGTAACCTTAGTAGATATGAGGAATGGTTAGCCAAGACCAGCTGAAGAGCGATTTATACCAACCCTGAGACTTCTCTTTTTCTTCTTCTGTTTCTTAGTCTCTTTCTGACTTAGACCATGGATTCTTTGACCAACACAGGAACAACATTCCTCACCTAAGGCTGCATAGATTCCTTGCTACTGGAGGGATAACAAGTCTAGGCCTCTTTTGTTCTATAAGACAACTTCTGCATCAAAATACAAGCAATCCAAGGCTATCTCCAACAAAAACTTGGTCAGTAAATGGTAAAAATAAGTAAATAAGAATATTGACAGGAATTTAGGGTTTATAATACAAAAATTTTGAACACTGCTTAATCTAATTTATCTTCTACTACACTGATTCTCAACATTTAAGAAGGTACATGTTTAGATATATAATGATACTTTCACAAGGGTGACATATTAGATATTATGCATACGAAATGTTTTCACTATGATTCAAAACAGAGACATTATTACAGTTATAACATTATAAAATAGGAACAAAATAATAGCAACAAAATTTTTATGGGTGGTGGTCATTAAAGAAAGGTAGCATTGGGAAGGTTAAAAAACTACTCTTTTTATAGTACGCAAAAAGTAAAATAAATGAGAAAGTATCTTGAAGAGCTATCTACCTTTTAAAAGCTACTACAGTACTATATGTAGTAGTCATAATATAGAACTCACCTAAGTGCTCATTGACAAATAAACAAACAGTATATTTTCCCATTTCAAAACCTCACGAAGATCTACATATTGACATTTCAAATATGTAGACTTTTGTTTTGTTTTCTTTTGTATTTTTAAACTTCAGCTTTGCTCTCCATGAAACTCCTAAGACATTCAACCTATTGCTATTGCCCTTGGATACCCCATCCCTCTTTCCATTGAAAGTTAAGTTGTTATTTTTGAAGACAGTATGCAATACAGAAACATGGTTCAGGGGAAATAGAGTGAGCAGTGACCTCCTGAAGGTCTCCCAAATGAGCACATTGGAGTATTCCTACTGCCTTATGTAAATCCTACAAAACACAACAAATATGCAGCTCAGCATGATATTCCCTGGCATTGTAATAACAGCACTTAGAAATTCTAGGAAAGTCCCCACTGCCTAATTGGAGCAACAGATCATTCTATTGGAAAAATCTTGTACCTAATACAGTAACCTTAGCCAAAGCTTGGTGCTGGTTAGATCCTAACAAAGAATCCACTACTAACACTTGGTTATATAAATACAAGCCACACTTCTTTCTAAATGCTGAACCATTATATCCATTGATACATTCAGCTCTCATTGTATATCAATATTTCCTTTTGTAGAAAATATTAAAATATTGAAATATTGAAATCCACAACTGGTCAAAATACATTGAATAATGACTTTAGGGTATCCAGCCACAAATGGGATATCTATAAACACAATTGCTATACCTAAGGCTCAGAGATCATAAGAAGTGAGATAGAAATATTACAAGATTGAAATACAGTTATTAGATAGTTGGAGCTGCAGGAGTTAGAATTAGTTTTCTTCTGGGATAAGCACTTGTAAACTGTATATATTTTAGTGTATAATATATTTATTTATTTATTAATTTATTCATTTACCAACAATGTTTGTAAAAGAGGTAATGGTTTGATATGAGGTGAAAAACATGAGGTAGACAGAGGAGCCTATGATATAAATATAATGTGCTTATGTATAAAGTTCTAAAATGAGCACAACATAAAAAAGTGTGAGCATATAATGTTAGTACTTAATGAGCAGTAAAGAAAGATCTTCTAGAAACTTACATAAGCTGGCACTTAATTGGATAGTTTATATGCAAAATAAAAAATATAAAATTATATAGTATTTAATATAGCTCCTTATGTTAATTGATTGAGAGTTGAATCTAGACATGTGTCTCCTCCTCCTAAAATAAAATATGTGCAGCTTAAATACTAACTTGAATCCTATTGGTTAATGTAAATTTCCATAAAATTGTAATAATGGTGGTAATTAACTATAACAGAATTATTCTCATAAAGGAACCAAATAGGCTTGCTGATCACCATGCTGACTCTAAACCTTCACTCTAAACCTTTAGCATTAATAAATGCTAAAATATTAAAATCTCATCCAGTTTACTATGTAGTTATAATTTATAAGAATAAATGCATAATAATCCATTGGACTTCAGAATTAATTTATGAGCAATATTCTCAGAGGAGAGTAATTCAGTCTTGATGCAGCTTGATTTAAATCATTGATTGTCCAATGTCTAATAATAGCAGTAATAATGGAATAATACTATCTTCTACTTTTATATAATAATATTGAAGGATTCATAATGGATTTTAACCTTAAACAAGAACCTTTATGTCCATCTTCTTTCTCTTTTTTATCCTGAACTTGTTCTTTACTTCTAAGTACTGCTAATTTTATAGAAAACTCTGATTCCCTTGAAAATGTTGAGTTAATTATTTTGCTTCTGTATGTTAAATTAATGACTCAATTTTACTCTTTTATTTTCTCCAGATAAGACAAAAGCAAGTTCACTCTTTGTCCCTGTATTTCCTTGAGACAGGAGCAATTCTGGATTAATATTTGGAGATATGTGAGTGGCCCCATTCATTAATCAGAGGGCAATGCTGATCTCTGGATATGGTCTCAGCAGGTTCTACCTCCCATTCTAAGTAAGAGTGAAGCATACTTTGGTCATCCTTCTTCTTGAGCTTCCTATGGTCAGTGAGTTGTATCATGAGTATTCTGAGGTTCTTTTCAAATATCCACTTATCAGTGAGTGGATACCATGTGTGATCTTTTGTGACTGGGTTACCTCACTCAAGATGATATTCTGTAGTTCTATCCATTTGCCTGCAAATTTTATGAAGTCATTGTTTTTAATAACTGAACAGCACTCCATTGTGTAAATGTACCACATTTTCTATATCTATTTCTCTGTTGAGGGACATCAGGGTTGTTTCCAGCTTCTGCCTATTATAAATAAGGCTGTTTTGAAAATAGTGGAGTATGTGTCCTTGTTATATGTTGGATCATTTTTTGGGTATATGCCCAGGACTGGTATAGCTGGGTCCTCAGAATGTACACTCTAATTTTTTGAGGAATTGCTTTCCAGACTGCTTTCCCGAGTTGTTGTACCAGCTTGCAATCCCACCAGCAATGGAGAATTGTTCCTCTTTCTCAACATCCTTGCCTGCATTTGCTGTCACCTAAGTTTTTGATCTTAGATATTCTGATTGCTATAAGGTGGAATCTCAGGGTTGTTTGTATTTACATTTCTCTGATGACTAAAAATGTTGAACATTTCTTCAGGTGCTTCTTGGCCATTTGAGATTCCTCAATTGATAATTCTTTGTTTAGCTCTGTAACCCAATTTTAATAGGGTTATTTGGTTCTCTGGAGTCTAACTTCTTTAAATATATATATATATATATATATATATATATATATATATATATATGCCAAGAGGGATTAGTGTTAAATTTATTATATCTTTATTTTCCCTATATTTGGGGAGATGGTTCTTGCACTGTGTATTCAGATGCTGAATTCTATGTCCTGACGTATGGATGCATGGGCAAGCACATTACATAAAATATTTTCAATGGTACAATGTTATATAAAAATAATTTCTCATTACCTTTGATTGGGTAATACAAATCTGTTTAAACCAATAATGAGTCAGAGGAGAGAGGAAAGGAGAATTTTAAATCCCAGTCAGGGGAACCCCGAAGAGACAAGATAGGGAGAGAAAGAAAAGACAGGGAAGAGGAAGAGAAGACTATGTGGAGATAGCATGTACAGGGATTAGGAGGTGACATCATGAGGACACACATGGTACAGGGCAAATCCTAAGTAAATTTCGGTGTCTAGGTAAAGGAGTATGTGGCTGGAAAGTGTTCACTCTCACATAGTAGGACTAACATAGATGAGCATCTTCCCAGTAAAGAGGTTGAAGATTTTTAATAAATGTATTATTTTTCTGTATCATTTCTTTGGGAGTTAAAATGCTCTAGAGCTGGCACAGAAATACCCTGAAGTTATTTGGGTTAAAGGGGCAAAGCAAGCCTTCAAGTTATATTTACATCCCTCTTATATTGACGATAGTGAGAAACAACCATGATTACTTCTCAGATATGTAGAACAGAAAACGTTTTTACAATGTCTTATTTAGATGACTGTAGTGAGGTAAATGTAATTTTGTAGTTGCTTCCTGAGGCTCAAGAAGGGTGAAATTGCTCTTCTAATAATTCGTATTGTTTTCTCATGGTTATTTTCTGTTGCACAGATTTGTTTCTCAATTTCTAGAAACAGCAAATCATGAAAGAAACCATATCCTATGTATCCAACAATACTAAAACCATCATCATATAGTTTTGATCTCAACTGATAGACCTGTTGCTGAAATGCCATGTCACACTTTCTATATATTTACGAATCACATTCTATTGTTTCAATTTTATTCCACACATGGTTACAATGAAAAATAACAGAAGAGAAGAGAAGAGAAGAGAAGAGAAGAGAAGAGAAGAGAAGAGAAGTAAAGGTAGCAGTAGAAGCAGAAGAAGGGAAAGAAAATGGAGGAAGAGGGCAAGGCACAGGAGAAGAAGAAAAAGAAGAGGAAGAAGGAGGAGGAGGAGGAGAGGAGGAGGAGGAAGGAGAAAGAAGGAGAAGGAGAGGGAGAAGGAAAAGGAGAAAGGAATTGGACAAAATTAGATACTACATTAAAGAGATTTTGGCCTGTGACTATCAGGGCCTCAGAAGAATAAATAATAATATCATGGGCTGCTGAAGATATAAGGGCTGGAAAGGGTAATGAGAATCATCCTGACAATCTGGCAATGTCTTAAAAAAGCATAGATCTCATATCTAGGGTTTTAAATGCTAGAGTCTACAAGTTTAATCCAGGCCAACAAACTCAGGATGAATGAGTTTTCATGCTCACATCCTTTTGTTTCATTTCCCTGTCAATATGCTTGCAGGAATCACCACAACATTAAGAGGGTTTGTATTTCAAATAAGACATTTCTTTACAAAATAATGCTCATTTCTTGAGAAGAACTGTATCAGAATGTAGATAATACTAGCAAATTGAGTATTAATATAACAATGGTGGATTTAGTTGTAGCAAATAATGAAAGTTTTCACAAACCTCCTCCCATTATTATCTACCCAAAGTCAGTCAACTATGTGACTTAAATAATAATTACTAGGGCTTCTTGGTATTCTCATGGTTCAAACAACTTGCAAAAATTTGGTACAATTTTGAAGTTAAAGACCTTTACAGGATTACTGAAAATGAAGAAAGAAGGCATACCAGGTTTATAGAAAGATCTGACTCAACATTACCTTTCATAATTGTCTTTTTTAGGAGTAAGAGTATTGTGAGGGAAACTATGATTAAGTTGTCAGATCAGAGAATATTAGAAAATACACCACCATAAAGAAGAATCATGATGTCTCAAGAAAGACATAGACGATCGTCCTGCGCCTCTCCTGCCCAGGAGGGGTGTTCGCCTGGCGGCTGTCCGCAGGCTGATCCAGTGTGGGGAGCCGCCCTCACATTCGCCATTACAAGATA
>NC_034607.1:57328573-57351020 GCF_900095145.1 Mus pahari
AAAAAAAAAAAAAAAAAAGAAAGACATAGACACTTCAGTTTCTTATTTTTAGACATAACAGTAATCAGTATCAGATAGTTTTTCTCTTAGTAAATAGTTTTATAACTTACGTGGTTTTACCTTGTTCCTACTTCTCAGTCTCAATTCTACTCATTGTTACATATATCAAAAGACTAGGAAAACAGACTTTGAATAATTTTGTTGTAAATAAATGATAAATTTTGAGATAAATATACTGATTACATGATGTACATGTGTTTATATATGTGTGAGAGAAAGAAACAACATCAAATCTACTTCATTAACATGTATTATTTTACATTTGCAACATATATATTTAAAAATAATTTGAGGAAGCAAATAAGTAAAATTCCATTCACTAAAAAGAAAAAAATAAAAGTTTGGAGGTGGTTACACAGTGGGAATACATTTTGTCCCACTGTGCTGAATACATGGGAAGGAGTAGAATGGTTGTTTTGTTTATTACTTTTACCACGGATAATCTTATGAATCATTAAAATAATGTGTGAACATTACATTTATATAGTACATATAAACACTAGTTTTTTATATTATTAAATAATATTTAATAGTCTGTGGGGACATTGTCAGTGATCTTACTTTTATTTCAAAAATTATCTCATTCAATGAAGGAAATAAATTTATTAAATATAATGTACCTGAAAGAAAATAAAAATGATCTCTAATTTAATTTTTGGAAAATCAGAAAATAATATTATATGTATTTGTTTTATCACATAGGTGTGTTTGTATGGGTGTATGTGCATTTGTGATGTTTGCTTTTCTATGAAACTATATTTAGGATTATAAAGATGGCTAAGTGGATAAGAGCACTTTCTACTGGTGCCGTGGTCTGTAGTGTGATTACTAGCCCTTCCTATTGGACAGTTTGAAGCTACCTGTTGACAGCTTGAAGCAACTTGTTATACCAACTTCAGCAGCTTTTTTATACCTTGTTTTCCCCATCATGGGGACACACACACACACACACACAATAATAATAATAATAATAATAATAATAATAATAATAATAATAATAATAAAGTAAATAAATAAAACAATGCAGAATACATTACACAAAGGGTAGAGGTAAATAAAGAGAAATACAAAGGTAATATCATTCTATGTCTCAACTATATTCTCCTTAGAGAAGTAGTAGAATATTCCATAAACTGAAAGTCCTTTTTAATGTAAATAAAAGAGTTCAGTTAAGAAAAAATACCAAACAATGTGTTTCTTTGATAAACATTGCTTCTAAATTATTTTCTTATTCTTTTTATCCTTGGGTTGTACCTAGAGAAGTTTACAAGTTGTTTCAAACATTATACATACTTAAGCTCATTATTTTTTTACAAATATGTGTTCACCATGAGGGTGAAGGCACAAGAAGTTAACATTCATTTCTTTTCTCATGATTTAGAAAATAAACAGAATAAAAAATTTTAGAATGCAATGGTTCTTTGTGAAACTTTACAAATAACCCTTTATATGGTGCATTCATATAGAAATCTAAATGTTTTCTAAAAGTGTATTTTATTTAAGAATTTTATAGCATGTCACACATTTTATTTAAAAAGTTATTTTGGATCACCTTTATTTGGGAGTGTGGTTTTGTTGTTATCTCTAAAAGTGGAGAGACTTGTCAAAAGAGTCAGAAGGTGTTTGGGTAAACAGTCATTTTCGCTTTTGCAGAAAACATTTCAAGAAATACTCTCAGATTCTCTCTCTCTCTCTCTAAACTTTATTTATAATGTAATCCACATTTTGTGTTCTTTCATTTATACTCAAAGATGATTAATTATGATCAAATAAATATGACATTGAAAGTTAATAATCATGTTTTAATCTATAATTTACAAAACATTACTTTAAAATGCATACAGAGACAAATTTGCCATATGTTCCATATACAATTTAGCTCATTATTGCTGCAAAGTGCAAAATATTTCCTCAAAACAACAAAGGTCCAGAAAAAGCAGCCAGAGGCACATGACTTAGTCTCTACTAGCAATCAGACTGCATGAAACTGCATGAAACTTACCTGGAGTATATTTATTTACATAGCCAGTCTACAAGGGAAATGATATTCTAGTTACATGAATGAGAAATAATTTTCCACTAATAACCCAGATTTTCTCTTATAATGTTAAAATACTTTATAATGAAATAACTACTATTTATATCACAGAATAATGCACAGCCAAGAAAACTTAATTATAAGAGACATACCATATTGGCAAAACTCATAAGAACCTCAGAAAATATAGATCAATGTCTAAATAACTTGTTACAGTTTGTATTTTGGTCTGAGTATACTTATAAATAGATGAATGTAGAATAAGAGAAGATAGCTGGTTGTTAAATAAATGTTAACTTTATCCTAAAAGAAAAATGACAATGTTTGTAAATATTTCAGGATATTTGTAATTGTACCCAGGACTAGATTGATGTTGGCACATAATTGGTATTAGTAAAATGCAGAATGGTTTAACTCATTTTAATACTTATTTTTTGCTGCTAAGTCTTAAAATTCTCACATTTGCCACTTTGTTTCTTGTTCACAAATTCATTCTAGAGATTAAGTAACCTAAATAATACTTAATCACAGTAATAAATATTTAATATTAAGAGCAGAAATGGAAAAAAGCAAGGGAAGGGTCTACGTACCATCTTTTAAATGACTTTTTAAATACTATGATCAAATAATATCTTTTCCTATGTCTCGGTTACAGTAACTTCACAATTTGTATTAGAGTTTGCTATGAGACTGTGCTATTGCAAATTATCAAAGCTTATGTTTATCACTATTGCATTGAATATTCCTAAATTATATGCAGTAAAATATTATTATTTATTATATTTTCTAGAATATGTGTGCAATGACTAAAAAAGAATGATCATTAGCAATTATTTCTCATATCATTTGAGAAGACATTAGTTTGTGCCACTTTCATCTGAAGGCTTGACTAGGAATTAATCAACCAAAAAACAAACAACATCAAAACAGATGTTAGAAACAAAGCCCTCTACTGATACTTTGGAATAGAAATTGAATTTCTTAGTTTCTCCTTGATTAAATAAAGTATTTCATGCATGTGTGAGTTAAAATGGAGACTGGCCAACAGGAAGAGTTACTTATATTGATTCACTCCTAGAAATTGCATAGCATCAACAATAGTTTATTGTTCTTTTATTTAAAAGCAACAAGTATGATAAATCAGTGTACATATAAGAACATAGAGCATTTAAATAGTTATTTTAATGACTAATGAAAAGTTCTATCAATATTTTTTTATGACAGTACATGAGGAAATCTTGTGTGCTGAATACAAAGAGCGAGTGATTTAAAAGAGTCTCCTATCTGGTGAATTAAAAGCAACAGTAGGGGAATGCAAAAGTCAAGGAGTGTGATTGGTCAGAAAAGATGGGTCTTCCATGAGAAAGCAATCACCATTTACCTCTGGAATTCTCAGCAGTGCTATGGAAGTAAATTAATAGCTTGCAGATGGTCTCCGCTGGTTAGAATCTTTTAAGATCAGTTTCATTTATAGTATTTTATTTTCCATGTTTGCAGTTTTCTGTAAATAAGGTAAACACTATATAACACATTCGTCATGCAATTTCAAATAGATTGCTAATATATATATATACATATATATTATTTCCAAAATACTTTTATAGTATTCCATGTGACTAAGTACTTAATTAAGATAGTATTTTGTTATAAGTAGTGGGCACCAATAAAAAGTTTTATTATTTAATTTTTAACTTTATCTCTAAAGCTAAATAACTTAAAATAAATTCCAATCATAAAATCTTTACTGTTCTTATTAACATGCTATAAAAGGTAATGTAAAAAGATTTATTTATATTTTGTCTGCAAATTAATAGAATCTCTCTTATACACAATGTTAATGGTTAGATATTCTGAATGTGTAAGAACCATTGTGATTTCCTTGTATACCATATTCAATTTCCATATTGGAAGCTGTTGAAGTGGAACTAGGTGATATATAGCTTGTCCCTAAAACTTTGAGAGTGACTAATAGCCAGTTTTTCTTCAGTTCAACATACTGCCTGGTGATAACATAGTGATGGATTTTCATGAGACTCCTTTAGATATTAGGAGAATGGTTTCTTTTAACTCATATTAAATGCACATTTTATATCAGTTGTTTGTCTTTTTAAAATACTCAAGAGTCAAATTTATGACTTAACTAAACAACTGTAGTCATTTTGCAAATAATGTGCTTCATCAAGGATTCACAAATATGAAATAAAATAAACATGACCTATAAATGCAGGCTTTCATTGGGAAAAAAATATAATGAATTAGCACAGTGCTACATCACAACATTATATAAAACTCATTTTATAGACAAAACAAATTCTTAGAAAAATCTATTCATAAGCACACTGTCTCAGAGACACATAGACACACAGATACACATATGCACATACACACACACATACATACATACAAACATGCACAAATAAACATAGTAATTCATCTTCAGAGCTTAACAGTAAATAAGAATCTTTGAAAAATCAGCACTTAAGCTGTGGCAATAAAATATATTATATATAAAATAATACAAACATAAAGCCATGACCAAATAATTCAATATGATAAATAGGTATAAAACTGGTAATGAATTTTTGTTAAGCTAAGCAATATACACAGATTTTGGGGCTGTTGTGGTAAAATCCATTTATAGTTTTACTTTCTTAACATAGTGCTGTATTTATGTCTAAAATTTTCACACTCAAAATTCCACCAAAATAATAATTATTATTCTTGCTTCCCTGTTCTTATTCACCATATACACAATCACTGGATTTTTAAATCATATTGAATTATCAATTTAGTTTATTAAATAAAAATATATTTGCTGATTAGTTACAAAGTTTCTCACATTACATAAAGCATAAAGCATACAATGATATGGAAACATGTATTTTTGTTGACAGCCAACTTTTGAAAGTACACACACATAGATTTCACTAATGGAGCATGCATAGAGAAGGAAATATTTTCTCTCTTTTCTCTTTTTCATAAAAGAAAATAAATCCTGTAAGATTAGTGCCTTACCACTATAATTTTGTTACTTTAGATTTTTCCTCATGAATATGATTTTTACATCATGGTGACACATGCCTTTAACCTCGGCATTCAGAAGGCAGAAGTAACAGATCTCTGAATTTGAGGCCAGCCTGGTCTATAGAGGAAAATACAGGACATGGAAACTTCATCCCAAGGCAATAACAATAAGAACATGATAATCAAATAGAGTCATATGGTAAGTTGTAATTTCTAATTATGAATGAGGAGAGACATGAAATTTATATGCAGATTGTAAAAGACAGGCTTCTTTTTTTTTTCCCCCAGTAGTGGTAAGGAATGGTTTCAGGGCCTTCTCACTGTAGATAACAAAATGTGCAAGATGCTCAATACACGCATGTGAAGTGGCACAATATGTAGCAGAGGATAGCTCTGTCAGAAATCAATGGTAGGAGAGGGCCTTGGTCTGGGGAAGGCTGTGTCCCAGTGTAGGAGAATGCCAGTGCAGAGAGGCAGGAGTGGGTATAGGATGGGTGAATGAGCACCCTCATAGAAACAGAGGGAGGAAGGAGGGGCTAGGGGTTTTACAGGGGTGAGGCAAACTGGGAAAGGGGATAACATTTGAAAGGCAAATAAATAAAATATCCAATAAAAAACAAAGAAAAAGAAAAATATAAAGAAAAAAAATTTAAAATGAAGCATAGTTTTGCTTACAGGTCAATTTTGTAAGGGTATTTCCTCGATTATGGTTCATTCATCTCAGATAACTCTTGCTTATGTCATATTAACCAATCTTCAGAACAAAAATCAAAAGCATTATGATATGCTTTTATGAGATGTTTTATGATAATATTGGCACATGTTGTCTATGCATTTTCAAATTTATAAAGTATATACTATACCACTTTCTGCGGTGAAATGCAAATGTTAATGTCATCTACTTATGTATCATTTTATGTTAATTTTTTCAGGTTTCATTTGCTAAAATTTGTATTAGCTGCAATTTTAATTTTTCTGCAAATATTTCTATTAATATTGATTAGTACTGGCAAAATGAAATTACTTTTATTGTTTATAATTAATACTTTATACTTTTCTCTATAAAATATTGAAATTTTATTAGATTAATACTTTATAAATTACTGATTGAATAAATAGTATTTTAAATATTTGAATGATTTTTTGTAATATATTTATGTTTCTTTCATTTGTTTTGCTCCTACAACCACTGGACACTTAACTCTCTTCTCTTGTCAAGACAAATCAAGGATAGCAATGCTTTTCTACATGTATTACAGGGAGCAGTATATGCAATGTATACATATTAAATATTACAATACAATGCAATTTATTAAATTGAATTCTACACATATCACTAGGAATACTAACTTAATTCAAGAAAAGCTAGCATACTACCTGTATCACTTTACATTCAAGATAATAAGCTTTGCACCATTGTTATCAATAAAGTGATAGATACATTATTCTAAACCTTATAATATTTGTTTTATAATTTATGATGCTTGATGAACACATAACAAATATTTTACCATCAACATATTATATAATGTTAAAAAACATTACACTGCTTTCATTTTGCTGCAGGTTTGGTTGATCCTTGTAAGGAATGTATTTTCAGTTTCCGACTGGACTGAAGAATTGTTCTTTGCATCACACTTACTGCTAATTAGGATGATAGTATCATTTAGCCTTGAAACACCCCTGATATGTATAATTATATTAAGGAATTTTAAAAGAACTTATTGACAAATTATATCTTTGCACACTAATATTGTTGATCAGAAAACAAAAGTTCTTGAGGGCCATTGCAATAGCTCAGTGTGTCAAGTCACTTGGTGTATAGACTGAAAAACTGAATCTGAATTCCATGAATGATATGATATGATATAAAGAGAAAAATGACTCCTGCAATTTGTCACAATTTGTCATTTGATCTGCATATTCCTGAAGGGGAATGTGCACACACACACACACACACACACACACAGACACATAAAACAGAGAAAAAATATAACTTTTAAATTATAATAAAAGAATGAAAATAAAAAGTTCTTGAACATATTTTTCTCAATATTTTATTCAAAACAATTATATTTCAATTTCTAAATTATACTGTAAATGATACCTTTTTCATTGTTGGAATTTGTTTTTGATACCATAGTTAGGTGAATTTTATAAAACTAATTAATTCTGTTTTGATTACCTGCCAGATGTCTGTAAAATTAAACAGTCTTGAAAGAATAATTTCTGCTTATGCATTTAATAATTACAAGGAAAATTTTATTCTTAATTTCTACTTATTTTATTGAGATATTTGTCTTTTGTTTGACTTAATTTGCTATATTTTCATCCTGAAGTAAGCTAATTTGCTCATACTTATTTTTAATATAAAATGATTGCCAGAACCTCATTCTTAGCAAACATCTAATTATTTTAATGTCTTCATTCAATTTTATTTGGCAATTATATCTTAAAATGTATTTGTGCTTCATTTTTGTCATGATTAATCATAGCAGAGGTTTATCTATTTTAGTATTTTTAATGAACAAGTAATAATTTGTGCACTCCAGTTTTGTCTTCATAATTTTAAACTCTACTTGATACATGGTGGGCCACTAGCTAAGTTAATACTCATGAAATCAACACATGACAGACAATAAGAGCATTACATATGCTAAATATTTTCATCATTATTATTATTATTATTGATATTATTCCATTACATTAAGCTGTTGTCTTCATTATTATCCCTTTTAATTGTGTTTTTTTATTCTTAATATTGTTCATTAGCATAGTTACAAATGTATACATGAGAAGTCTGAAACTATCATTGCATTGAGCAATTCCTTTTCCACACTTACAGTTACAGTTACAGTTATACTATATTTCTCTACAGGTTTCCATAAATCCTGTTTCAATGCTTGAAGTAATTTACAAATAAAATAAAACATTAACTACTGGTATTCTACACAGTGACTTGTAGCCAGGTGTCCATTTTGCATATATGAGTTAACAATCTTTGCACACTGTTAAATACCATTGATTTATTCTATGAAGGAAAAAAATTCCATTTTTTAAACAAGAAAATAGGACTTTAGATAAATAACCATGTCTGCAATCTTTCAAAATTTAAGCTAATTTTGAAATTACAGTAGATTACAATCTTTGGAACACAAGTATCTACACATGCATTTTTTTTACTGTGTACTAGAAGTCAGCAAATATTGCAAAGTGACAGCTCTAAAAGTTATTATTTCCAGTTTGTCTACTGTAGCAAAATATCTTGAATTACAACAAAATCCTGGTAAGTAAGACTGAATAATATCTGTTATAGAAATACCCTACTGTTTAGCAACTCCCACATTCAAGCTTTCAAAATCATAAACAACTCTCTTTTGTGACTGACAAAATAGGGCAGAAATTTCAACTGAGTTTCTGTAGTGTATCTCTTGGCCCAGTCTGGCCATTCTGTCATGTTCTGCTTTGTTGGTCATATATTGAGTGGCAATAATTCCCACCAATGGGTCAGCAGTATTGCAGTCTGTAAGGAGTGAGCAGATAGACAGGAGGATTTTCGAGATAGGTAGTGCTGGGCTCCGGATGTCTTTCAATATGTTCAAACAAAAATGTCATATACAGATGTTCGAGGCCCAAGAGTGGTTGATCTCTATTCAGAGATGTTGTCACCTTTGGGACCAGGGCTGCAGTTTGGTGGAGAGTCTATAAAGTGATGTCAGCCAGCTCCTTCTGGATCATCTTGGCACTGATAGAGAGGAGCTTCAAAATTTTTTTTCTCATGCTGACTTTACTCTTCTTCTCTGTGGGTGTGCTGGCATCTTTCTCAGTCTGCTGGTTAGAGGACAAAGATGAGGAGAAGCTGGTGCTGGCACACAACAGGCTACTTCATACTGCCCCTGCAGTTGCTGCTGTGTTTGCAAGTAGATCTGTCCTCTGGTGTCTCATTCTTGCTGGGAATAAATTGTTTTTTTTTTTTCAGTTTTTTTATATTATTTTATTGATTTGTTTCCACAATAAATTAGTTTTCAATCTTTTATCTAAAAGAAAAATTTATATTTAATATTAATTTTAAAATAAGCTTTGTCTTTCTAGTTTTTAAAAATACAATTTTATTTTGTATTTTCTTTAGTATTTCATCGAAAATATGCTTTTTCTTTAATATAATAGTCATTCATAGCGTTCACATTAGATTTCCAGTTTCCAATCATAAACTGAGGATTTTATTTCCACCATTCATTCTCTTCTACTCTCCCAGTTCCCTTCTTTTTTGCTCTCTTTCTCTGCCTTTCCCTTTCTCTCCTTTCCTTGTGCTGCTGAGATTCAAATCAAAGCTTTCTCATATTAGGGAAACATCTTATCACTGAATTGTGACACCAAACTTATTTTCTAATTTAATCCTTGATTCAAACATGGATACCCACAGTGGTCAAATTTAAACCCCTGGAAAGTATACCCATTCTTATCACAAAACACACATGTATGGAAAGCAATTTTTAACTGCTCTCAATATCTCCACATTATAAAAATAAAAATTGTTTATATTTGAATTTTATTTGTTTCATTGCACTATCCCACATAACTTTATACTCGAGACATTGGGAGGTGATTTGTTTATGGATAATTATTAAAGATTTCCTTTGCCAACATGTACGAAAGTTCCAAGAAAGAAATTATCCCTTCAACTGAACATTCTGTGAGGCTGAATAAGTGATAGGAGCCTGATATAGCTGTCTCCTCAAAAGCTCTGCCAGAGCCTGACAAATATAGTCAGATGCTCACAGCCAATGATAGGGCTGAAAACAGGGCCCCAATGGAGGTGTTAGAGAAAGGACTGAAGGAGCTGGGGGGGGGGGGTTGCAACCCCGTTGGAAGAATAATATCAACTAACCAGGCCCTTGAGAGTTCTCAGTGACTAAACCACCAACCAAAAAGTACAGGTGGAGGGACCCATGGCTCCAGCTGCATATGTAGGAGAGGATGGCCTTGTTGGGCATCAATTGGAAGAGAGGCCCTTGGTCCTGTGAAGTCTAGATGCCCTAGTGTAGGAGAATGCCAGGGCCCAGAGGCAGGAGTGAGTGGGTGGGTAGGGGAACACACTCATAGAAGCAGGAGGAGTGGAGATGGGATAGGGGGGTTCCAGGGATGGGGAGAACTGGAAAATGTGATAACATTTGAAATGTAAATAAAGAAAATATCCAATTAAAAAAACATTAATAAGTGTAGAGAATTTTGTCTGTTGCAGGTCTACAGCTCAATTATAATTCATCCTAAGCTATCTTTAACCCTCTAAGTAGTCATTCTTTTCCTACCTTTATATTTGACCTAATATATTGTGATTTAATAGTTGTTACTTCATTTTGTAATTCCTTAGCAAAATTATACTTTGCCAACCAAAATGCTATAATTGCCATCTGATAGAATATAAAATTTTAACACAGGATTCTTTGCTTTAATTCAACCTACCTATTTTGCATTTCGACCAAAGCATAGTCCATAAGTCTTCCCCTTATATAGCTAAGTTCATAGGGGTCTACTGGGCATTGACCACTTTTCCTAGAGCTACTTATGTGGGTATAACAGTTGATGCTTAAAAAAAAAAAACCTTCATTTAAATTTAATTTCTTATGAACTTTTCAAGCCTAACACCTGCAAAGCTTATTTACTGGCCAGCTGATTAGATTACTATGGCCTTCCCTCTGATCTCTGTAGTTTCCCAGGCATCATTTAGTAACATATACAGGTACTATGCCAAAAAATATGTCCTTTCTTCTTTTACCATAACTGATTATTATAAGACATTTATTGGAACAGAAAGTGTGAACACATATAAACTCATTTGAAGACATGTAGTCATTTGAATCCAGGAATTCAGATTAAAATCATCTACTTACTTCATGTAAATTCATTAGTTAAATAGTATTAAGCAGATTATAATTCACATGCATTTTATATGTTCAACAGCTAGACAATATGTTATATAAAGGCTATTTTACTTTAAATTTATTGCTGTGTTATTGAATGTTGCTTTTTATTCAAGTTCAATCTGCTTTCTTTTCCACAACTGTTTGAGGTACCCTGTATTATCAGTCATTCTTTGTTAAGCTAAACTTCAGCAAGGATATCTTGAGAATGAAAGATGTTGAACAGCTTTAAGGCACATGTTTATATTTTTAATGCAGGCTCTGAGTTGAAAAGGGGTTCATTCTGGTAAAATACAGAGACATTGGAAATGCCAAATGGATCTGAACTGCTTTTTTCTTTCAGAAAAGCATTGCAAATACAGGTTGTTTAGTATAAACTGAATAATATGCGTTTGGGCATTTTCAAATTGTCTAGGAACTTTCAGAACTGAATATTTCATTATTCTTTTTGTTCTTGATGTTCTTTATAGAAAAAAAAAATCCTTCCTGAATGAAATAAGGACATGACAGTAGAATTTCTCCCAAGAAGAATACAAACAAATCTACAATCTAAAATAATTTCCAATATTTTAAACAGATAAATTCCAGACACAGTTGCAAATATACACATATACTTGTATCTATTTAACATTTATATATAACCCATACTTAGATTGTTAATTAAGAAATGAATGTCAAAACAAATTTTGAAATAATATAAAAAGTTGTATGTTTAACTTTTAACATTCAGTTTCACAAAAATTTATATATCTTGCGTATTGTAATAAATTCCTCCTGAAAGCTAAGCAGATAATCTTATGAATTGTCCAATTTTTTTTCAAAGATGAAAAGCAATTGTCTTTACTGTTTGATAAAAGGGTTTAACATGTAAAATTGTTTCACAATCTATAGCAACTAAAGTGAAGGGTTATTAAACAAATGTATACAAGCCATTCAAAAGTCCATATGGTATTGTCTCACTGCTTCCTCTACAGTATCTGCAGCTACAATTCGTATTTGGCATCAATTTTGTTACTTTCCATTAATTACACAGCTGTTTCCAGATTGTGAAACTGTTAACGTATTATCACAAGAGTGGCTATTATCAGTAAGTCCCATAATATTCTTTTCTTTCATTTTTTTATCTTACTGTTTCGTCTTTTTTTTTTTTTTTTTTTTATTTATTTATTTACTTACTTTATCCCTTCTTCCCTTTCCTTGCTCCAAATGCTTTCATAGTACCTTCCTTGTTCCTTTTCAATTTTTTGGCCTTTTTTTCATTAATTGTTATTGTGTGTACACACACACACACACACACACACACACACACACACACACACAAATATACTTAATGAAATAATAAAAGATTTAATAGACTCATTAAATTACTAACATGTGTTAAGAAACACATCAAATCAGGGACTGAGTTACCTTGGAAGACATATTTCAGGATAATTTATGAGGGCTGGGCATTCCTTAATTCTGGGGATTTCATCCATGTCTCTTCTGCACAAGCTTTAGTACCCAACATGTTGGCTATAAAATGTTTTTAGGAAACTGTACATTTCAACAACACTACCAACAGTCATTTGAAATAAGGCTATTTCAAGTGTTAGTAAAGAATTGTCTTTCTAAGTATTATTATATAACAATAAGAAATAGACTCAGAATATTTGTAGGGTATTGCTGACTATATAAAATCCCAATAGGAAGATAAGAATTATGTGAGATCTTTAAATAATCGCACTCAGATAAATAAAAATACTTATAGAAAAACAAATAAAATAAATACTAGCACACTGAGGTAGAGTTAGTTCATTTTTAAACATCAAACATTGAAGAAAAACAAAACAATAATTTATTTTCACTTAAAATATAAACTCCATCCACAATATCAGCACTGAGAACACTGAGAAAGGATACTCAAAATTTCAAGGCAAGCCTGGAATACCTGAGTTCCAATGTGCATGTGCTAAGGAGAAAGTGACACAAATCTTTTTTTTTTTTGGGGGGGGGTCTTTCAGAAATCCATAATTCTTAACAATATAAGACCAGCTGGGAGAACCATCACCCTGACCTCATGCTTTACTACAGAGCAATAGTGATAAAAACTGCATGGTCTTGGTACAGAGACAGACAAGTCAATCTATGGAATAGAACTGTAGACATAGAAATAAAACCACACACTGGTGGACACTAGATCTTTGACAAAGATGCCAAAAATATACAGTGGAAAAAAGAAAGCATTTGCAATAAATGATGCTGGTCTGTCTGTCTTTATGTAGAAAAATGAAAATAGAGCCTTAATTGTCACTGTGCTCAAGCTCAAGTCCAAACAGATCAAGGACCATCAACCTAAAACCAAATAAACTGAATCTAGTAGAAGAGAAAGAGCCCTGAACACATTGGCAGAGAGGGAAAATTCTTAAACAGAACTCCAATGACTCATGCTCTAAGATCAAGGATTGATAAATAGGATCTTATAAAACTGGAAAGCTTCTGTAAGGCAAAGGGCATAGTCAATTAGACAAATCATCAACCTACAGATTGGGAAAAATATCTTCACTAACGGCACATCTGATAAAGGGCTAATATCCAAAATATATAAAAAACTGAAGAAGCTAACCACCAAAAAACCCAAACAACCCAATCAAAAATTGCAGTGTAGAACTAAATTGAGAATTCATAACAGAGGAATCTCAAATGACTGAGGAGCACCTAAAGAAGTGTTCAAATTGCCAAGTGATCAGAGAAATGGAAATCAAAATAACCCTGAGATTCCACCAATCAGAATGGCTAAGATCAATACCTCAGGTGACAATACATGTTGGCTATGATGTGGAGAAAGGAACAATCCTCCATTGCTGGTGGAATTGAAAACTGGTACAACCAATCTGGGAATCATTCTAGAGGTTCCTCAGAATATTGGAAATTGATCTACCTGAAGACCCAGCTACACTACTCTTGGGAATATACCCATAAGATGCCCCACCATGCCACAGAGCCAGTTATTCATAGTGGCCTTATTTGTGATAGCCAGAAACTGGAAACAACCTAGGTGACCCACGACAGAAGAATAGATACAGAAAATGTGCTTCATTCACACAATGGAATACTACTCTGCTATTAAGTACGAGGACATCCTGAGTTTGAAGGTAAATGGATTGAACTGAGATAACTCAGATCCAAAAGGATATGCCTGCTATGTACTCAGTAATAATTGGGTATTAGCAAAAAATAAAAAATAAAAAATAAAAGTAAAAAAATAAAAAGAGGAAGAGGAAGAGGAAGAGGAAGAGGAAGAAGAAGAAGAAGAAGAAGAAGAAGAAGAAGAAGAAGAAGAAGAAGAAGAAGAAGAAGAAGAAGAAGAAGAAGAAGAAGAAGTTGTTCAGAATACCCAAGATACAATCCACAGAACTTAAAAAGGTCAGCAGGATGAATGACCCAAGTGAAGATGCCTCAGTCCCACTTTGGAGGGAGAATAAAGCAATCACAAGTGGGGAGGGTGGAAGAAACCTGGGAGGGAAAGTGGATAGTGGGCATTGAGGGGGACAGGGGAACCTGATCTGGTATTGGGTGAGGGAAAAGGACTGATGCCCTGAAGGCCAGCAGAAAGAATGGAAACAGGTAATCTCAGGAGGTAGATGGGAGGTGAGAGGCTCCCAGGACTCAAAGGGGGAGACCTTAGATGAAATGCCCAACAGTAGGGAGAGGGAACTTATAGATCCCAACTCCAACAGGAAGACAGGGGGTTGGAATCCTACAGTCAAAACTCTCACCTATACTTATTCCTGTCTGAAAGAACTGCAGGGATGGAAATGGAGAGAAGCCTGAGGAAAAGAAGTTCAAGCCTCTGGCCCAAGTGGGATCCTGCTCAAGGGGAGGTGCCAAGTCCTGGCATTATTACCGAGGCTATGCACACTCACCACAAGGAACCTAGCATGACTGCCCTCCAAAAGACGCAATAAGTGCTGAAACAGTCAGATGCAGATATTTGCACCCAACCAATGGACAGAAGCTGCTGACCACTGTGGTTGAATTAGAGAAAGGCTGAAAGAAGGTGAGGAGGAGGGCGACCCTGTAGGAGAACCAGCTGTCTCCAGAGATCTCTGGACCCCAGAGATCTCTCAAATACTGGGCCACCAACCAGGCTTTGGGGAGGAATTTGATGAAGACATCCTAGTGCTAAGTGTTCCTAGGTCTCGTTCTACATAATGTTTTGCTGTAAATCTCAATATTTGTTTCTACCAGCTGTATAAGGAAGCATCTCTAATAATGGATGAGCAAGGTTCTGATATTTAAGTGTAACAGAATATCATAAAGGGTTATTGCATAATCACTATTTTTAGAACAGTAGTATTTGCCTTTAACTAGGTTTTTGAGGTATCTAATCTCAGGTTCTTAGTCACCCAAGCAGTGTGTGGCTTCCAATACATGGAGTGGGCCTAAATCAAATGAGATACTGGTTATTCCAACAACCTTGTACCACCATTGTCCTAGAATAAATTGCAAGAAAGACAAAATTGTTAATCAGAGGATTTCTGTCTGCATTAGTGTTGTATATAAATATACAAACATATGACTCATAGTTCATACAGTAGGATTCCATTCTACTTATCAAATGGCCCTTAATTTTAAGTGTCTCTTCCAGTTTTCCTTCCCTCATCTCCTATTTCCTCTCCCTCCTCATTTGATACACCAGTTTGATCACCCAAATAATTTATTACTATGTCATTTACCTTTCCTATAATATTTATCTTTTCCATCCTAGACCAAGTCAGGTCAATCAATCAACAGGGTCTTGACGGAAGGAGTAAGGATTACAGAAAAAAAAGTCAACAAGATAACATTATAATATAACTCCAGCAAATGATAAAGTGGCTTGTTTTTTTCCAGTCTGCCTTTATATCATTCTAGGTACATTCAAAAATAGAGTCAGTTCTAGGTCAAAGAAAATTAGTTAAGGAACAAGCAAGACATAAACAAAGGTGCCAAGATTACTCGATTCAGGGACTTTAAAAGATGATCAAGATACAAAGTATATATTCCACATCTCTATTCATCTTGAGCCTACTTCCTAGTTCTAGCCCAAAGTAAATATTCTTGCCAATATCTGTAAAGCAGCACCAACAGCTCTCCACACTTCCTAGTCCCTTTTGTAATAACTATCCTCTGAGATTTTATGAAATATAGATTGGTTATGATTCATGTAAGAACTAATGTGCATTTATAAGTGAAAACATATAATATTTGTCTCTGTGTCTGGTACTTCATCCATACACTTTTCTCTAGTTCAATTCATTTAACTATGAATTTCATTTTAGCAGACGAGTAAAACTTCATTGTGTTTAGCTACTTTGCTGAAGTATTTGTCACCAGTAGCATTTTATTGGTAGACTTTTTATGATCACTTATGTATCATAGCATCTTTAAATAGAGGTACCTTGGCTTCTTCTTAATTTGTGCTCTCTAGATTTCCTTTGGTTGTCTTATTTCCCTAGCTAAGGCTTTAAATATTATATTAAATAAATATGACAATTTATTTCCATTATTTTAGGCAATTGTGGTTATAATGTCATTTTCTTGTACATTTTTTCCTGCTATCATTGCTTTTGTCAAAGGGACAGGCATCACATACTTTAGTCTCTACCAATGTTGTTGTTATTGTCAAATTCTTCTCTTTGTTTTTATCTTTTCAATTTTCAACTATAAAAATTTTGTACCTTACAGATAATAAAATATCTTCTTCTTAGAACAAATTTGACTCAAGAATCCTGTTTCCTATTTTTGTTTGATATCATTATAAACAATAGAGCATAATTCTGAAATATTTTAATACTATCTTTTCATCCTATAAATATAGCAAGTAGAAAGTTTGTAACATTAAACTCAATAATTCATACCTTCAGGTAATTACTCCACAAATGTCTTGTTAAATAAGGGTTGAAATAAAATACTCATAATAAATAAGGTAATAGAAAGAATGCATAACTAGGATTTTGTATAAAATAAAGCAACTTGTATCATATCCTTGAACTTGCAAAGGCCAGTTTTCCTTTTATGAACTATCACACTAGGAAAACATGGGTATGTAGCAGAAGCCACCAGCTGACTGCCACATGAGTGATTATGAATTTAGAACCTCCAATTCTGGCCATACTTCAAGTTCAATTGACAATATAAATTACCGTCTTATGAGATCTATAAACAAAGAGCAAAAAATAAAATTAGAATATATCTCTTGAGATTGAGAGAACTCAGGAAAATTATTTTCACATGCAGAGACATTATTCTCTTTAAGTTTCTTACTTATTTAGTAATCATGGCAGACTGGAGATTAAATTCATTTCAGGAGGAAGGATATATTTTGTGTATTTACTGACCATAATTTCTCTCTGTATAGTGCCACAGATCATTAACACCAGGTTTAAAAGTCATTGTAAAGGTTAAAAAGAAAATCAATTATTTTGAAATAGATCATGGTATTCAATGAATATATAAAAAAAAGTCTGTGTTAATGGATTTAAATTTATGTTGTATTCCTCACCAGTGATTTCCTTTTCAGAAATCTTCATATCAACTGGCTCAATAAAAACCTTAAACAAACAAGCAATGATAATATTTCACTATTGCCTTTGACACTGTCTTATAGTAGAGAATTTATATTCATCATTAGCTTATATCAACTTGCTAATTCAGCCGTGTCTCTTTTTGAGGTATTGACTAATGATCTTAGTATGTCTGCATCAGTATTAAAGATAATGATAAAAACTAGCATTACTTTAAAGATAATGTGCCACCAAACACCTAAGCACTATATAATCAGAGTAAAAAAATGTAACTTTTAATCCAAATTTTTTAAAAAAATCTATTTCACACATAAAAGAGATTGCAATTTAACAAAATGGTTGCTAAATAAATTTTAACTTAACTACTTTTGAAATAAATAATAGTTTGATATAAGTGCATGACTTAATCTTTAAGGGAAACTTGGCATATTCATAGAGCTGTTCACACATTAATTGAAATAGCAAATGTTTACCTTCAATCAACTACTGACTCTACCATGGTCTAACAAATTAGGATTTACAGATTGTCACTGGTAATGGCACACAATGATTGCAGCTGCAGTACTTTGGTGGCCTGGGAAGTGTGACTGTCTCTGGAAACACTGCATCTGCATGCTTGATGTTAACACTTAGGTATTTTATAGCTGTAATAAAATTGACAATATATGCACAAACATCCCAGATTTTAAAGCCAAGCAAGATGAAGCTACTGGGATTCAGGGGCACAGATTCAAAATGCTTGGCAGAGCATTTGCAGCTGTATTAAAACCAGGAAGTATGTCCCATTCACAACACAAGCTGGAGATTTCTGATGTTGAAAATCATTCTTCCCTTTACTGGATATATGTAGCACATAGTTTGTCACTGGTTACCATATCAAAAAGACCAATTTGATAATGAGTTGATGCCTATTCAACAAAAGAGGTAGACAATTTGAAACTGAGTATTTTGAAAGTCACATTGAAAATTCAGGAAAATTTTATGAAAAAATGGTGTAAAATCTTTTCATCGCCAGGCAGTAGTGGTGCATGCCTTTAATCATAGCACTTGGGAGGTAGCGACAGGTGGACTTCTGAGTTTGTAGCCAGCCTGGTCTAAAGATTGAGTTTCAGGGCTTCAGGATAGCCAGGGCTATTCAGAGAAACCCTGTCTTGAAAAAAACCTAAAACAAAACAAAACAAAATAATCCTTTTCATCAATCATAATTATTCAATGAAGCTTACTTTTAGTGTTGAGAAATAATCCCAAATGGAAAGCAAGCATCCCCTCTTTGGGTGTTTGCTACCTACCCTACTCCAAGTACTTTGAACTTTCTTCCTGATCCTGCTTAGTGAGTAGTTACTTCTTTCATGCTACGTGGCTTATGGAGAAGGCCCCGGGTATAAGATTAATTAATTAGAGCATACACAAACAAACCAGTAGAATTTTTAAAATACTCCCTTACATTAAACTGTATTAACAAGTGCATACTTTATAAACAAATGACATTCATTTGTTCAGGTTTCATAGCCAATTATTTTCATTTACATGTGACTTTTCTAATAATCTTCAAAATTTTACAATATTATTTTCATTAGTCTTAGATCAATAAACCTGGAGAAGAATATTCGTTCTGTGTTTTCAGTGGGGAAAGTAATTGGAGTAAATAGAATAATATTATTTAGCAAGGAAATTATAAATTTATGTTCCTTGTTGAATTGGATGTATTAAATAGAAGGCATAAGAACATGGGGAAAACTGACTCCTCATTTGTACTGGTTAGTTTTGTGTCAACTTGATACAGCTGGAGTTATCACAGATAAAGGAGCTTTAGTTGGGAAAATGCCTCCATGAGATCCAGCTGCAAGGCATTTTCTCAATTAGTGATCAAGGGGGAGATGCTCCTTGTGGGTGGAACCATCCCTGGGCTGGTAGTCTTGAGTTCTATAAGAGAGCAAGCTGAGCAAGCCAGGGGAAGCAAGCCAGTTAAGAACATCCCTCGATGGCTTCTGCATCATCTCCTGCTTCTTGACCTGCTTGATTTCCAGTCCTGACTTCTTTCAGTGATGAACAGCAATGTGGAAATGTAAGCCGAATAAACCCTTTCCTCCCCAACTACTTCTTGGTCATGATGTTTGTGCAGGAATAGAAACCCTGACTAAGACATCATTCAAGAATAAAACAAGAAACCCCATTCTTGCTAAGGAGACTGAATATACAAAGATATTTTGTCAGTTACATACTGTCTAGACAATGTAGGTTAAATACGCATGTACTCACAAAGACAAATTACTTTTCTTTTATAAGTGGCAGATAATTACCCACAAAAAAAAAGAAATTGTACTTTAAAAAATTAAATCAGTGTAATATGTGTTTTTCTGTCAATCCTAAGAAATTAAAGTAAAAGACTTATTCATATCTCATGATTTATACTTCAAAGTATTAAAAATATGAAGTTGTCAGAATAAATATTTGATGCTTTAAATCTGTTGAAAAATTAATTTGATTTTTCCAAAAAACATGGAAGTATTATATATTATTTCAAATGAACCTACAGAATTAATATGGTTCACATTTGGACAGATAAATCCAGATATAGAAATTGATTGAGACAGTGGTTTTCAAAATTAATTTATCACATACTCATGGTATATTGTTGATATTTAATAACAGTGTATTTATAAATAAGATTGTCTGTGCTGACTTTATTGAAAGTCAGTATGAATATTCTGTTTGTCTCTGTTTTCCACAGTTTTTGTCTTTTTACAGAACAAGACTTCTGGAAGTAAAATGTTCAATGTCTGACCTGGGGGTCATTTAGCAGTTCTTTGAGTTTCCTCTCTCAGTTTTCTCAAGGGTACCAAGACAGAAGATGCATCCTGATTTATTAAAGGCATAGAAATAAAAAGGTTATAAAGAAAATAAAATTGCATGTGAATCAACCTTTTTAAAAAAATTTAACAATCTAACTACACCTAAACTGAATTCATATATTCTCTCATTCTGCACACACAAAGTAGAAAACTCTGCCTTCACTGCATTTATTGAATATTCCTCCAGACAGATTTAAAAATAATGAGGTACCTATAAGAAGATGAATCCCAAATATTCAATTTTAATTTAATACAGGCTAGTGTTCATTTTCATAATTACTAAGACAGTTTGACAGAATAATGTTTCAAATATTGTAGGTCCTTGTTCTAAGATGCTACCTGGGAGATAGTAGTATTATGAAAATAGTGTGCTTAGGAACATTTCTTTCTTTGTGCTATGAATTTACAAAAGAATTTTAATAGTTTTTTTCTTACATACATTATAGTTTTTCATAGATATCAATAAATTATATGTGAAGAACTATAAATATTAACTGGGCAATAGGTTGATTTTATGTGAAGGATGGTAGTCTCTAGACCAAGTAAGATCCATTTACTTTTTCTAAAAAAACCTACACACACACACATATATATGCATATATATGCATATCTGAATCCTATAGATAAGTGGTAATCTTCATTTAGAAATAAGAGACCATAAAATATGTTTTTCTACTTCTAAGTTTTAAAGTTTCTTTTCATTTGATAGGCTTTACTTTTAAAATAACAAGAACTTGAAGATGTGCCAGCCCTTGTCAATAATTTCTGGGGTGGCATAATTGGGTGGTTTAGGTTAAAGATACTTGCTTTTCAATGAAATTGAGAAATATAGTTTAAAGTTAAGAACAGTGAGGAAGAGGAAGTAGGGAAGAGAGGAAAGTCTAAACTGAAAGGGAAGTTGTAGGAATCGACACAGGTTTATTAATTAGGTAGGCATATGTGATGAAGCTATTTACTACACACAGGTTAAGATCAGATATGTCAGAAAAAGGGAAATGCAGAGAATTGTAGGTTATACACAATAAACCATTACATTTTCAATACAAATGACTTAGTCACAACGTAATTGTGTTCATTGTGTATCTATAGTGTAAACAAAGAAGATGGAAATATCAATACTAACAATTTTAAGCCAATAATTATTTGTACATATCTTAATTTCTAAAGATTAGTATATGATAGATTCCAGGATGGTATTCTGAAAACAGTGAGTATATCAATGGGTGGTTCACAATGTAGTTCAAATCCTGTATTTGGTATTTTTTCACAATATTAAAAATTTCTTTAGCACCCACTTAATATCACCTCGTAATATGGACATAACACCACTTCAAATTTAAATGTGACATGTCATGGTAATTCTTATGTGTGAGCTACACTCCATAAATGCAATACAGAAAAGGGCCATATGTGATAGATATCTCCAAGAAATGTCTTTCAAACCGATATTGTTTGTACTTGTGCAGACAATCATTTACAAGGGCATACCTAGGACTCACCTATCTCCAAAATACATATATAGATGGATTCGTACTATCACATATGTTTTGAGATTCAGAAAGCAAATATCACTAAATATAAGCCAATCCTAACAGACTAGGTATTGTGTTTTCTATCTCATAATTGCTAGAGATGAAAATCATATAGTTTAGCAGTGTTTTCCTGTGATTCTGATAATCAGCTTCAGTGCAGTAGCTGGATATAAAATTAACTCAAACAAATCAATGGCCTTTCTCTACACAAAGGATAAATAGGAGGAGAAAGAAATTAGGGAAACAACACCCTTCACAATAGTCACAAAAATTATAAAATACTTGGTGTGACTTTAACTAAGGAGGTGAAAGATCTGTATGACAAAAACTTGGAGTCTCTGAAGAAAGAAATTGAAGAAGATCCCCAAAAATGGAAAGATCTCCCATGATCATGGATCGAGAGGATTAATATAGTAAAAATGGCTATCCTGCCGAAAGCAATCTACAGATTCAATGCAATCCCCATCAAAAT
>NC_034607.1:57351325-57372688 GCF_900095145.1 Mus pahari
TCTCTCTCTCTCTCTCTCTCTCTCTCTCTCTCTCTCTCTCTCTCTCTCTCATTTTTAACTCCAGATTGTACTCCCCTCCTGGTCCACCCTCCAACTGTTCCACATCCCATTCCTTCTCTCTGCCCCACCCCCATGTCTCCATAAGGATGTCCCCATGTCCCACCCCAACCCACCAGACCTCTAAATTCCCTGGGGCCTCCAGTCTTTTGTGGATTAAGTACATCTTCTTTGACTAAACCCAGTCATGCTAGGTCCCTTTTTGTGAGCGCTCCATGGCATCCATAATAGTGTCAGGCATTGGGACCTTCCCTTGAACTAGATCACACTTTGGGCCTGTCACTGTACCTTCTTTTCCTCGGGCTTTTCTCAATTTCCATCCCTGCAGTCCTTTGAGACAGGAGCACTTATGGGTCAGAGTTTTGACTGTGGGATGGCAACCCCATTCCTCTCTTGTTGCCCTGTGTTTCTGCTGGAGGTGATTCTACAGTTTCACTCTCCCCAGTGCAGGGCATTTTGTCTAATGTTCCTCTCTTTGAGTCCTGATAGTCTCTCATGTTCCAGGTCTCTGGTACATTCTGGAGGCTCCCCTATACCTTCTACCTCTCGAGGTTGCATGTTTCCATTCTTTCTGCAGGTTTTCAGGGATTTCAACCCTCCTCCCCAACCTAATACCTGCTCATATTCCCCTCTCTGACTCTTCCCATCCTCTTTTATTCCCAGGTCCCTCCCTCTCCCCTTGTGGTTGCTTTCTTCTCCCTTGCTAGTGGGACTGAAGCATCCTTGCTGGACCCTTTAGCTTGTTTACCTATTTGAGTTCCATGGGTTGTATCTTGGGTATTCAACACTTTTTCTTTCTTTTTTGTTAACATCAATTTATTAGTGAGTATATACCAAGCATGTCCTTTTGGGTCTGAGTTACTTCACTCAGGATGATATTTTCTAGTTCCATCCATTTGCCTGCAATACTCAGGATGTCCTCATTTTTAATAGCTGAGTAGTATTCCACTGTGTAAATGAACCACATTTTCTGTATCCATTCTTGTGTTGTGGGACATCTGGGCTGTTTCCAGCTTCTGGCTGTCACAAACAAAGCCACTATGAACATAGTAGAACATGTACCTCTCTGGCGTGGTGGGGCATCATTTGAGTACAGTCCCAAAAGTGGTATTTCTGGGTCTTCAGGTAAATATATTTTTAACTTTCTGAGGAACCTCCAGATTGATTTCCAGAGAGGTTGTACCAGTTTACAGTCCTACTAGCAATGTAGTAGTGTTCCTTTTTCTCCACATCTTCCCCAATTGTGCTGTTGCCTGAGATTTTGATCTTAGTCATTCTGATTTCTGTATGGTGGAATCTCAGGGTCATTATGATTTATATTTCTCTAACCACTAAAGACTTTGAACATTTCTTTAGGTGTTTCTCAGCCATTCAAGATTCCTCTGTTGTGAATTCTCAGTTTAATTCTATATCACACTCCTTTTATTATTCTATTGCTGCCATTCCAAATAAAGTTCATTTATTGTATAAGCATTAGGTGAAATGTGGTCAAATCCAATAGATCAGCATGAATAGCAGTATGAGCAGGGTAATGGGGAGTTAATCACTTCTAGTTTGACCTCTGAGGGATTTTCTATATAGATACAAATTTAAATTTTCACCTTTTTTTTTTTTCAGTGAGCCAACATGGACATTTGAACAGATATGGCATAGAAGGACTAGGCCTCAGTAGTCTTTTTCCTCTTATACCTTTTATACTATTCCTCCGGTAGCGCGTCTGGACAGTATTAGCCCTGAAGATTAGTGAATCCAATTACTCTCTACTTGAAACCTATACTCTAATGTATGTTTTATCCATGTGAAAATTGTTTTCCAACTTAACTCTTCTAAACTGTCAGAAGTTTGAGGAGGATATACTCTGTTTAGCAGCTTCTTGGGGGACACCAGAAATCCAACAGATATGTGACAGAGACTGTGCACCAGATTAAAGAGGAGTTGGTACACAGAACCACCAAATACTCAAGCTGAAAAAAGTCTTGATGGTGACATGATTCAGGGAAGCAAAAACAAGCCTTGGGCATCCAACGCCTCTATCAGCTTAGAGATCTTTCACAGGTCTCCCACAGGATATTATGGAGTCATTCTTAAGCAGTAAACTTAATAAACAAAAAGAAGATAAAAGAGTTAAATTATAATGTGTTCTGGAATCTAGGGAGCAAAAGTCAAGCCCCTCTCACTAGCCCTAGGGAATTAGTATATTAAGTCATGGTTAATCATCAAAAAGATTGATAATATCTTTAGTAAGATGATGATGGCCAATTCAATGATAACTATCAATCTTCATACCAACCTAATATGTTTTGAACAACTGGGACATGCCAAGTAGTAGACCTAGAATTACAACACTGAGTTAACTGAATACTGTCTCCTTGAGACGCTCTCAAGTGCCCAAAGCTCCTTATGTAGGAATGGATGCTTATGAAACCATTTTTGCTCCATACTATAACGTTGTCTGGCTTGATCTTGTACAGGCAACCTATTCATTATGGATTGATTAACAAATTATCATTAAGTCATAGCACAGACATCTGAGATTCTACAATAGTGTTAAATACACAGGTAGGAGGTAAGTGACCAGATTACAGAAGTTTACAAGGTGTCTCATTACAGTTAATACTACCATGAATCATAGACCCACAAACCATAAAGAAAGAAGGGAACTCATATACTATCTCTCACCCAGATCTCCAGACTTTATTGTCTAGTGAGAGACTCTGAGGCAGAGAGAGGTTAAGTAGATTTTTGAAGATCATACAGTCACAGGGTACAAAATTGTAACATCATAGCTTATTAAATCACAGGAGCCTACTGATAACCATTTGAGTTTTAGTAAAAAGCCAAATTAGTCTCTTTTAAAATGGTACTTGTTCATGAGTTTTTCCTTTTCCCCACTGGAGCTCAGACATGTGGAGATTCCAAACTAAAATCACTACTTCCTACTGTATAATTTGCATCTATCCTTTTATCATGGTGACTGTTGGTCCATTTTTAAGCCATGTTTTCCCTATGAGGTTTGGACCTCTATAGCTCTCCACTGCAAACCTCACTGAGAGCCAAAACCCCAGCCTCAGAATTCTCTTGACTGTCAAGACAGGCAGCAAGAAGAACAGAAAAGAAACCAATTTATCCAGTTTTCTGTATCTGGAATACATGTGGAGTCAAAATTGGTGGTTTGCCTTGGCTCTCCCTGCTAGGATAATTTGGGGTGATATTGCAACTAAACATTATGTTTAAACTATGGCAGTCTCATTGTGTATTTTTACAAAACTACTTTACAGTACATTACCTTACTCTAAACATATGAGTGAATCCCAATGTAGAATAGCCTCTAGCAGTAGAAAATTATCTCATTTTTAATTTCAAAGCACAAAAGAGAACTCCATTTGCCCTACCTTATTTCTACTTTGATGTGATTTCTGCTTAGGGTAAAGTTGTTCAAATGCTTTCATGTATTTCAAATACTGATTGTTTTCACTTTACCTCTTATGCTAATGCATGTCCTCCTTCAGTACCCAAAATTAATTACCTTGGTATATGTTTCAAATGTTTTTATTTACCTTTATAATTATCTTTTCTTCATGACAAGGATGAATATTTTGAGAAGTATTGTTTTTAATGATTTAAAACACTTTTACTTGAAGAATTCTTATGTCTTTTAATTACATTCATCTCTTGCTCAATTTTTCCAGATTCACCCACATCTTTCCCTCACCACTTTTTATCCTTTGTCTTTTTTTAAACAAACAATGACTACAGCTTGTTACGACCATATAATCCCAAGTGTTGAACCGTGCATTGAAGCATGGCCAACTTGCCAGGATCTGTACCTTGTACAAAACTGAACAGTGTCTCCTAAAGAAGCTATCAAGTGCTCAAGCCTCCTTATATAGGAGTGGATGCTTATGAAACCATTTCTGATTCATACTATGACATTGTTTGGGTTGATCTTGTGTAGGCCAACACTCAATATATCATGTACTAGAGATACCGTCTCATTGCACACCTGTTTTTATTTCTTTAGTTGTTCATCAAATACTATTTCAAGCCTAAAGTTCACTCTGTAATTACATTAGTAAAATTAATTTTTAAGTTCATTTTTCATGTTACATCCTAGTATCAGCCCTTTCTCTCCTCCCCCATACCACCTAATTCAAGTCCTTCCCCCATACTACTCTTTTCTTCTCTTTTGAGAAGTAGAAGTCTTCTTCTGTGTGTCCCCTCCCTGTACCAACTCCTACTCTCTCTGCACATCAGGTTGTTGCTGGGCTAGGTTCATTCTCTTCCACTGAGGCCAGACACAGCTGTTCATTTAAGGGTGCTGGATCTATAGGCAGGCAGGCAGGCAGGCAGGCAGGCTCAGACACAGACACTGCTCCAATTGTTGGAGGCAAGCCTAAAGGCCAAGCTGCTTATCTGCAACATAAGTGTACTGGGGCCTAGGTCCAACTCTTACTCATACTTTGGTTGGAATTTCAGTCTCTGGGAATCTCTAAGGGTCCAGGTTACTTGACTTGGTTATGTTCTCATGGAGTCCCTATTCTCTTTGGGTCCCTCAATATTTCTCCCAACTCTTCCATAAGAGCTCCATCTAAAGTGTATGTGTGAGTCCCTACATTTTTTTCAATTGAATGCTGGGTGGAGCTTCTCAGAGGAGAGTTAAGCTACATTCTTGTCTGCCACAGATATGATTAATGGTGTCAGGGATTGGTTCTTGCCTATGGGATGTGTTTCAATCTGGGGCTGCACAGACCTCGTAGGCAGTGTAGATTTAGGGTAGAAGGTTATGAAGGTGTGTTATGTACGTGTGTTATGTAGGTGTGTTATGTAGGTGTGTTGCTTTCTTTATCCCTCTACTGGGAGTAAAGTCTGAATACAAGTGTAGGAGGCCACGGCCCCTCCCCTGGGCTACCCTTAAAGGTGGCACCTGTTGGCTATGGAGCTTGTGGTAAACAGGTCCATATTTGGTGCTGATATGTTCCCGCTCTTCTGGTTGGCTGAGGCCACACGCCTAGTGAGGTGACGTGGCCTGCCGCGATTGGAGTGGATAAGAGTATAAAAGGGCTTGTATCCCGGGGCTCAGGGGAGATGAAGAGGGAGATGATGAAGATTGTTCAAGGTTCCTGAATAAACTGCTGTTAGAACTGGTGGTTGCGTCTTCCTTGCTGGTCAAGAGAGGACGCAACATACAAGAAGTGGCCATTTCAGGATCCATATCCCTTATTCCTAGGACTCTAAGCTAGGGTCACCTCCATAGACCCTCTGGGGCCTTTACCCATACTAGGTCTCTGACATATACTGGAGATTGATCCCCACAGCCAATTTCACTTTTTTCTCCCCTCTTCTCCATAAATATGATTTCCTACCCTTTTCCTTGCTCTTCTCCCCATCCCTCCTTTCACCCAGTTCCTTTCTTCTATGGACCTCTGATATCTACTTTGTTTCCACTTCTGAGAAAGATTCAACCATCCTCCCTTGGGTCCTCCTTATTATTTGGCTTCTATGATTATGCTGATTTTAGCATGAGTGTCTTGTATTTTATGGCTAATACCCACTTATAAGTGAGTACACATAATGAATGTTGTATTGGGTCTAGGTTACCTCAGTCTGGATGAGATGATCTGATCCCACTCATTTGCCTGCAAATTTCAGAATGTCCATGATTTTAACAGATATGTAGTATTCCATTGTGTAAATGAACTACATTTTCTTTTTTATTATATTTCTAATGTTACCCTACTTCCCAGTTTCCCCTCAACAAGCCTCCTAGCTCCTCCTCCCTTACCCTTCCTACATGAGGGTGCTCCTTCACCTGCCCCGCCCACTCCTGTCTAAGCAGCCTAGCTTTCCCCTTTCCTGGGTTATCAAGCCTACATAGGACCAAGGGTTTCCCTGCAAGTGATGCCAGATAAGACAGTCCTCTGCTATGTACCAGATGGAGCCATGGGTATGACCTGTGTACTCTTTGGTTGGTGGTTTATTTCCTGAGAGCTTTGAGGGATCTGGTTAATTGATTTTGTTGTTCTTCCTATGAGGTTGAAAACCCCATGAGCTTCTACAGTCCTTACCCTAAATGTCCCATGTGTACCCCACACTCAGTCCAATGTTTGGCTGTGTACATATGCATCTGTATTGGTACAGCTCTGGCAAAGATTCTCAGGGGACAGCAATTCTGGGCCCCTGTCAGTAATCATTTCTTGGCATCAGCAATAGTATCTGGGTTGGGTGTCAGCAGAGGGGATGGATCCCTAGGTGGGGCAGTCTCTGAATGGCCTTTCCTTCAGTTTTTACTCCACTCTTTGTCCCTGAATTTCCCTTTGACAGGAAGGACTCTGGATTAATATATTTGAGGTAGGTGAGTGAAAGAAACACTGGGGCCCAAGCCTATCCACTGGATATCATCTCTACAGGTTCTATCTTCCCTTTGTTGCATATTTTTGCTAAAGTCCTCCCTGTTGGGTCCTGGAAACCTCTTGGATCCCTGGCCTTTGGGATGTCGTAGATGCTACGCCCTGTTCCTTCTCCACTCACTACTATATACCTACTTTCAAATTCTTGACCATCTGTACTTCTCCCCATCTCCTCGCATATCAGAACCGGCACACTTTTCTACTCCTCCTGTCTCCCTCTCAGAACCCTCTCTCCTACTTCCCAGAGATTATTCACTTCCCACTACTGAGTAGTACCATAGCATCCACACTTCGTGCGATCTTTCTTTTTGGGTTTCATATAGTCTGTGAGTTGTATCATGGGTATCCTAACCTTCTTTTTGGCTAATATAGACTTTCCAGAGAATACATACCATGTGTGTTCTTTTGTGATTTGATTACCTCACTCAGGGTGATATTTTCTAGTTTTATCCATTTGCCTGTGAAAATCATGAAGTCATTGTTTTTAATAGCTCAATAGTAAGTACTCCATTTTATAAATATATCACATTTTCTGTATCCATTCCTGTTGAGGGACATCTGATTTGTTCCAGCTTCTGGCTATTATCAATAAAGTGGCTATAAACATAATGGAACATGTGTCCTTGTTATATATTGTAGCTTCTTTTGGGTATATGCCTAAGAGTGGTATAGCTGGGTCCTCAGGTAGAACTATTTCCAGTATTCTGAGGAACCACCAGACTGATTTCCAGAGTGGTTGTACCACCTTGCAATCCCACCAACAATGGAGGATTGTTACCCTTTCTTTTCATCCTCACAGACATCTGCTATCACATGAGTTTTGAATCATAGCTATTCTGACTGGTATTAGGTGGAATCTCAGGGTTGTTTTGATTTGCATTTCCCTTATGATTAAGGATGCTGAAGATCTCTTTAATTGCTTCTCATCCATTCAAGATTCCTCAGTTGAGAATTCTCTGATTACCTCATTTTTAATAGAGTTATTTGGATCTCTGGACTCCAACTTATTAACTTTTTTTATATATTGGGTATTAGCTCTCTATCAGTTGTAGTGTTGGTAAAGATCTTTTCCCAATCTGTGAACTGCTGTTTTGTCCTATTGACAGTGTCCTTTACCTTACAGAAGCTTTTGAATTTTATGAGGTCTCATTTGTCAATTCTTGATTTTTAGAGCATAAGCTATTGGTGTTCTGCTCTGGAAGAAATTATCTCCTATGCCAATGTGTTCGAGGTACTTTCCCACCTTCTCTTTATTACATTAATCATATCTGTTTTTATGTGGAGTTACTTGATCCGCTTAGTCTTGAGCTTTGTGCAAGTATATAAGAATGGATCAATTTTAATTCTTCTACATGCTGTCCACCACTTGAGAATGTGCCATATTTGAAAATGCTGTCTTTTTTTCACTGAATGGTTTTAGCTCCATTGTCAAAGATCAAGTGACCATGGGTGTGTGGGTTCATTTCTGGGTCTTCAATTCTATTCTATTGATCTACTTGTTTTTCTCTGTACCAATACCATGTGAGTTTTATCACTATTTCTCTGTAATACAACTTGAGGTCAGGAATGGTGATCCCCCTAGAAGTTCTTTTCTTGTTGAGAATGGCTTTTGATATCCTGTATTTTTTGTTATTCCAGATAAATTTGAGAATTTCTCTTTCTATCTATGTGAAGAATTGAGTTGGAATTTTGATGGGAATTTCACTGAATCTGTAGATTGTTTTAGGTAAGATGGTCAATTTTTTACTATGTTAATCCTGTGTGTCCTTGATGATGGAAGATCTTTACATCTTCTGAGGTCTTATTCAATATCTTTCTTCAGAGTCTTGAGTTTTTGTCATACTGATCTTTTACTTCCTTGGTTAGCGTCATACTGAGATACTTCATATTATTTGTGACTATTGTAAAAGTTGTTGTTTCCTTAGTTTCTTTCTCAGCCAGTTTATCCTCTGAGTACATGAAAGCTACTGATTGAGTTAATTTTGTGTCCAGCTACTTAGCTGAAGTTATTTTGTCAGCTGAAGGAATTCTCCAAGTTAATTTTTTGGGTCATATCATCTCCAAATAATGATATCTTGACTTCTTCCTTTTCAATTTGTATTTCTTTGATCTTCATTTGTTGACTAATTTCTCTGGGTAGAACTTCAAGTTCTATATTGAGTAGATAGGGGGAGAGTGGAGAGCTTTGCCTTTTCCCTGATTTCAGTGGGGATGCTTTAAGTTTCTCTCCATTTAGTATGATATTTGCTATTGCCTTGCAGTATATTGCTTTTATATTTAGTATGTATTTTAAATTCATGATCTCTCCAATACTTTTAGCATGAAGAGATATTGCATTTTGTCAAATGTGTTTGCAGCATCTAATGAGTTTGTTTATATAGTGGATTACATTGAAGGATTTCCATATATTGAACCATCCCTACATCCTAGGATGAAGTCTGCTTTATCATGGTGAATGATTATTTTGATGTGTTCTTGGATTCGATTGACAGGAACTTTATTGAGTGTTTTTGCATCAATATTCATGTGGGAGATTGGTCTGAAGTTCTATTTCTTTGTTGGGTCTTTGTGTGGTTTAGTTATAAGTGTAACTGTGGCTTTATAGGTAGTGATCCTTCCATTTTTATTATGTTAGGTCTTCTTTGAAGGTCTGATAGAGTTCTGCATTAAAACTACCTGATCCTGGGTACTTTTTGGTTGGAAGACTTATAATGACTGGTACCATTTCCTTAAGGGTTATGAGACTGTTTAGATGGTTGATCTGTTCCCGATTTAGTTTTGGTACTTGGTATCTGTCTAGAAAATTGCCCATTTCATCCAGAATTTCCAGTTTTGTTGAATATAGGCTCTTGTAGTAGGATCTGATAATTTTTTGAATTCCTTCAGTTTCTATTATGTCTCTATTTTCATTTATATACTGTCTCTATGCCCTCAGGTTAGTGTGATTAAGGGTTTATCTATGTTGTTGATTTTCTCAAAGAACCAGCTCCTGGTTTTGTTGATTCTTTGTATAGTTCTCTTTGTTTCCACTTGGTAGATTTCAGCATTGAGTTTGACTATTTCCTGTCATCTACTTCTCTTGGGTGTATTTGTGTCTTTTTGTTCTAGATTTTTGAGATGTGCTGTAAAGCTGCTAGAGTATGCACTCTCAAATTACTTTATGGAAGCACTCAGAGCTATGCATTTTTTTCTTAGCACTGCTTTCATTGTGTCACATAAGGTTGAGTATGTTGTGCCTTCATTTTCATTAAATTCTAAGACATCTTTAATGCTTGTCTGTATTACTTCCCTGATCAAATTATTGAGTAAAAGTTGTTCAACTTCCATGAGTATATGAATTTCCTTTTGTTTTTCTTGTAACTGAAGACACACGTTGGTCTGTGTTGATCTAGGATGCCTGGGATAATTTTAATCTTTATTTTTATCTGTCAAGACTTGTTTTGTGTCCAATCATATGTTTAATTTCAGAAAAGTTACCATGAGGTGCTGAGAAGAAGGTATATTATTTTGTTTTAGGATGAAATGTTCTGTAGATATCTGTTAAATCATTTTGGTTCATAACATCTGTAGTTTTATTCTGTATCTGTTTAGTTTCTGTTTCCATAGTCTGTCCATTGGTGAGAGTTGGGAGTTAAAGTCTTCCACTATTATTATGTGAGGTTCAATATGTGCTTTGAGCTTCTTTAAGCTTCTTTGGTGGGTTTTTCTTTTGATGTGTATGTAGTGTTGCCTTTTTTGTATCTTTTTTAAAAAAATATATAATGTTTGGCTGAAAGTCTATTTTATTGAATAACAGGATATCTACTCCAGCTTGTTTCCTGGGACCATTAGCCAGGAAAATTTTTTTTCTAGCCCTTTACTTTTAAGTAATGTCTGTCTTTGTCACTGAAATGTGTTTCTTGTATGCAGCAAAATGCTGGGTCCTGTTTTCATGTCTTGCCTGGTAGGCTATGTCTTTTTATTGGGTAATCCAGTCCAATGATGTTGAGAGACATTAAAGATCAAGGATTGTTGCTTCCTGTTATTTTTTGTTGTGAGAGGTAGAATTATGCTTGTATGTTCCTCATCTTTGGGTTTGTTGTGAGAAGATTAGTTTCTTAAGTTTTCCTTGGGTATAGTTTCCCTCCTTTTTTTGGAGTTTTCCTTCTATTATCCTCTGTAGGGTTGATTTGTGGAAAGATGTTTAACTTTGGTTTTCTTATGGAATATCTTGGCTTCTTTCCCTATGGTAATTGAAAGTTTTGCTGGATATAATAGCCTGAACTGGCATTTTTATTCTCTTAGGGGTCTGTCTGACATCTGCTCAGGATTTTCCAGCATCTATTCTCTCTGCTGAGAAATGTGGTATAATTCTGATGGATCTCTCTGTATATCTTACTTGGCCTTTTTTCCTTAACCCTTTCAATATTCTTTCTTTGTTCTATGCATTTGGTGTTTTAATTATTATGTGACAGGTGGACTTTCTTTTCCAGTCCCAGCTATTTGGTGCTCTGTAGGCTTTTTATATGTTTATGGAAAGCACATTCTTTATGTTAGAGAAGTTTTCTTCTATAATTTTTTTTTATGATATTAGCTGGCCCTTTGAGTTGGGAATCTATACTCTCTTCTTACCTACTATTCTTAGCTTCAGATTTTTCATTTTGTCTTGGATTTCATGAATGTTTTGAATTAGGAGTTTTTTGCTTTTTGTATTTTCTTTGACTGTTAAATGTCTTTTAGGGTATCTTCTATGTCTGACATTCTCTATTCTATCTCTTGTATTCTGTTGGTGATGTTTGCTTTTGTGACTCCTGATCTCTTCCCAAGATTTTTGATCTTTGGGTTGTTTCCCTTTGTGTTTTAATGTTTCTATTTCCATTTTTAGATCCTAGATGGTTTTATTCAATTCTTTTACCTATTTGAATTTGTTTCCCTGTATTTTTTAAAGAGGTTTATTAGTTTACTCTTTAAGGGCTTCTACTTGATTACCTGTGTTCCCCTGAATTTCTTTAAGTGAGTTATTTATGTCCTTCAATTCCTCTATCATATTCATGAGATGGGATTTTAGATCTGAATCTTGCTTTTCGAGATGTTTTAGGGTATCCATTTCTTGGTGTGGTGGAAGAACTGGGATCTGATATTGTCAAGTGGCATTGGTTTCTGTTGCTTATGTTTTTGTGCTTGACTCTTTCTATCCGGTTATCTCTAGTGCTAACTGCCCTTGCTGTCTCTGACTGGAGCCTGTGCCTCTTGTGATCCTGGTTGTGTCAGAACTACTTGGAGTCTAGCTGTCACTATGATTCTGTGATCCTGTGATCCTGAGGTCATAGGAGTGTCAGAGCTCCTGAGAGTCAAGCTTTTTCTGAGTGTTGCAGGAGTGGGTGGGGAGCTAGAATCCTGGCTCTGCACCAAGCACTGATGCAAGGTGAAAGGAACCTGTGCCACTGGCTGGGCAGGGGTTCTTGTTTCCCTGGTTTCTGTGGGGATCCCACTTTTGTTGGGTGCTGGGAAAGATGTTGTTGCCTCAACTATGACCTTTAGTGTGTCAGTGCTCCAGTGATCGTGGAAGTGTCTGATCTCCTGAGATTTGAGCTTCCTGTTATTCTGTGATTCAGTATCTGCTAGAGTACCTAGGAGTCTGGCTCCCTCTAGGTGTTATAGGAGTGGGTGCAGAGCCAGTACCCAGTTCTGCTCTGGGTGCAGATTCAATCTGGAAGGAATATTTGCCACCGGCTGAGTGGGTGTATATGCAGCCCTGGATTGGGGGGGGGGTTTCCAATTACTCCAGGTGTTGGGGCAGATGTTGTGGCCTCACCTGTGATCCTGGCCATTTCAGAGCACCTGCTAATCAGATTACCTCTTGGTGTTGTAGGAGTTGGTGCAAAGCCAGCACCCTAGGTCTGCCCACATTTTCTTTCTTTCTTTATATTTTTATATTTATTTAGTCTATTTTTAAAAAATGGATATTTTATTTATTTATATTTTGATTGTTATCCCCTTTCCTGGTTTCCCCTCTGCAAATCCCCATCCCATCCCCCCTTACCCTGCTTCTTTCAGGGTGCACTCCCACCCACTTAACCACTCCTGCCTCATCACACTGGTATTTCTCTACACTGGGGCAAATGGTTGGATCTAGAAAATATCATCCTAAGTGAGGTACCTCAGTCACAAAAACCACACATGATATATACTCACTGATAATTCAATATTAGGCAATGAGTCTGGAGTACCCATGATTCAACTCACAAACCTCATGAAACTCAAAAGAAGGAAGACCTAAGAGTGGATGCGTCACTCCTACTTAGAAGGGGGAACAAAATAATATAGGAAAGCAGAACATTGGAGGGAGAGAATAGAGGGATGGAGGAAAGAGGGGAAGAATCAGTTATGGGAGGAGATGGAAGATATGTATAGAAGGTCAGGAAATTGAACAGAGGTGTGTAGCAATTGAGGATGGGAACAGATTGTAGCAAACAGAAAGACCTAGATGCCATGAAAGCAAGAGCCTCACAAGACCAAACGTGGATGACATTAGGTGAAATATCCCATTAAGGGAGGAAGAACCTGTCATGCCCACATTTTCTTTATGTATTCTTCTGTTGAGGAGCATCATGTTTGTTTCCAGTTTCTGGTTATTGTGTTCTACGAACATAATGGAGCAAGTGTCCTTAGGGAATGGTAGAGAATCATTTGTGTATACATCCATGAGTGGTATAGTGTTGTTTTGGGGTAGAGCTATTTCCAACTTTCTGATAAACCATCAGATTTTAAGAGTGGTTGTACATGTTTGCATTCTTCTCAGTTATGGAGAAGTCTTCACCTTGTTTCACCTCCTTGTCAGCATGTCCCTTGAACTTTTGGTTTTAGCCATTTGGATAGGTATAATGTAGAATATTACAGTACTTCATTTAACTGATGACTGAAAACAATGAATATTTCTTTAAATTTTTTTGGAACAATGGATTTATAAAATTCTTAGGCAAATGGATGGATCTGGAGGATATCATCCTGAGTGAAATAACCTAATCACAAAATGCACACTTATGATGCACTCACTGATAAGCAGTTATTAGCCCAGAAACTTAGAATATCTAAGATACAATTTGCAAAACACATGAAACTCAAGAAAAAGGAAGACCAAAGTGTGGATACTTCACTCCTTCTTAAAATGGGGAACAAAATAACCATGGAAGGAGTTACAGAGACAAAGTTCGGAGCTGAGACTGAAGAAAGGACCATCCAGAGACTGCACCACCTGGGGATCGATCCCATAAACAACCACCAAACCCAGACAGTATGGAATATGTCAGCAAGTTTTTGCTGACAGTACCCTGATATAGCTGTCTCTTGTGAGGCTATGCCAATGCCTGGTAAATACAGAAGTGGATGCTCACAGTTATCTATTGGATGGAACACAGAGCCTCTAATGAAGGAGCTAGAGAAAGTACCCAAGGAGCTAAAGGTGTCTGCAACCCTACAGGAAGAACAACAATATGAACTAATCAGTACCCCACCCTCAGAACTTTTGTCTCTAGTAGCATATGTAGCAGAGGATAGCCTAGTCGTCCATCAATGGGAAGAGAGGCCCTTGGTCTTGTGAAGATTATATGCCCCAGTACAGGTGAATTGCAGGGCCAGAAAACGGGAGTNGGTGGGTTGGGGAGCAGGGCGGGGGAAGGTATAGGGGACTTTCAGAGAGGAAACTAGGAAAGAAGATAGCATTTGAAATGTAAATGAAGAAAATATCTAATAAAAATTTTTTTTTTTTTGGCTATAGAAATTCCTCTGTTGTGAATTCTCTGTTCAGCTCTGTCCCACATTTTTTAATTGTGTTATTTGGATGGATGGTACCTAAATGTTTGAGTTCTTTATATATTTTTGATATTAGCCCTCTGTCAGTTATAGGCTTAGGAAAGATATTTTCCCAATCTGTATGATGTTGTTTTGTCCTTATGGCAGTCTAGTTTGAGTTAGAGAAGCTTTTAGTTGCATGAGATCACATGTACTCAGTCTTGACCTTAGTGCCTGAACCATTTTTTTCTGTTTCAGGTTCTTTTCTCCTATACTGACAAGTTCAAGGCTATTCCCCACTCTGTTTTATTAGATTTATTTTATCTAGTTCATACTATGAGGTCTTTGATATATTTAGACTTGAGATCTGTGTAGGGTAATAAATATGGATCTATCATCATTCTTCTACATGCAGACATTTGGTTAGATCAGCACCTTTTGGTGAAGACGTTCACCCTGATCCATTGTATAGTTTTGGTTTCTTTGATCAAAATCAGGTGTCCATAGGTGCCTGAGTTTATTTCTGGATCTTCAATTTGGTTTTATTGATCCACCTGTCTGTTTCTAAACCAATACCACACAGATTGTTTTTGTTTTGTCTGTTTTGTTTTGTTTGTTTTGTTTTTTTTATTGCTCTGCAGTACAGCTTGAAGTCAGAAAATCTGTTATTGTGGAGTACCCTACTAGCTATTCTGTTGTTCTGTTTTGTTTTTCTATATAACATTGAGAATTGTTCTTTCAAGATCTGTGAAGAACTGCTTTGGACTTTTGATGGGGATTATTGATTCTATGGATTTATTTTGGTAAATAAATCTATCTATTTGGCCATTTTCTTTTCTTTTTTATTAGATATTTTCTTTATTTACATTTTAAAAGTTCCCTATACCCACTCCCCGCCCCTGCTCTCCTACCCAACCACTCCCACTTCTTGGCCCTGGCATTCCCCTGTGCTGGGTCATATAAAGTTTGCAAGACCAAGGGGCTTCTCTACCCAATGATGGCCGATTAGGTCATCTTCTGCTACATATGCAGTTAGAGACACGAGCTCTGGGGGTACTGGTTAGTTCATATTGTTGTTCCACCTACAGGATTGCATCCCCCTTCAACTCCTTGGGTACTTTCTCTAGCTCCTCCAATGGGGACCCTGTGTTCCATCCAATAGCTGACTGTGAGCATCCACTTTTGTGTTTGCCAGGCACTGGCATAGCCTCACAAGAGGCCACTATATCAAGGTCCCTTCAGCAGAAACTTGCTGGCATGTGCAATAGTATCTGGGTTTGGTGGCTGATGATGTGGCTGATGATGGGATGGATCCCCAGATGAGGTAGTCTCTGGAGAGTCCATCCTTTCATCTTAGCTCTAAATTTTGTCTCTGTACCTATATCCTTTCATGGGTATTTTGTTCCTTATTCTAAGGAGGAATGAGGTATCCACACGATGGTCATCCTTCTTGGTTTTCTTGTGATTTGCAAAATGTATCTTGGGTGTCTAAGATTCTGGGCTAATATCCGCTTATCAGCGAGTGCATATTTAGTGAGTTTTGTGATTGGGTTACCTCACTAAGGATATCCTCCTGATACATCCATTTGTCCAAGAATTTCAAAAATTCATTGTTTTTAATAGCTGAGTAGTACTCCATTGTGTAAATGTACCACATTTTCTGTATCCATTCCTCTATTGAGGGACATCTGGGTTCTTTCCAGCTTCTGGCTATTATAAATAAGGCTACTATGAACATAGTGGAACATGTGTCCTTATTACCAGTTGGAAGATCTTCTGGGTATATGCCCAGAAGAGGTATTGCTGGATCCTCTGGTAGTACTGTGTCCAATTTTCTGAGGAACCGCCAGACTGATTTCCAGAGTGGTTGTATAAGCTTGCAACCCACCAGGAATAGAGGCATGTTCCTCTTTCTCCAACAACCTTGCCAGCATCTGCTGTCACCTGAATTTTTAATCCATGGTAATGTGATAATACACAATAGATAATTTCAGTTTTCTTGTATCTGTTGAGGTTTGCTTAGTGATCAATTGGGGTTTTTTGTTCTTTTTATTTGTTTGTTTTGTTTTGTTTTCAAGTCAGGGTTTCTCTGTATAGCCCTTGCTGTCCTGGAATTCACTTTGTAGATCAGTCTGGCTTCGGACTCAGAAATCCCAACTGCCTCCCAAGTGCTGGGATTAAAGGTGTGCACCACCACTGCCAGGCAAGTTGTTGATCAATTGTATAGTTAATTTTGGACAAGATTTTGTAAGAAGAAGGTATATTCTTTTGTGTTCAGGTGAAATGTTCTATAGATATTTGTTAAGTTCATTTGAATTATGTCTGTTAGTTTCATTATTTCTCAGTCAAGATTTTTTCTGTAAGAGTGGAGTGTTGAGGTCTCCCACTATTAATGTGTAGGGTAAAGTGTGTGATTTAATCTCTAGGAGTGTTAGATTTGCAGATGTAGGTACCCTTGCATTTGGGACATAGATGTATTGATTTGGGATATTCTCTTGCTACATTTTTGTTTTATTAGGATAAAGTGTACACCTCTGTTTTTATTATTATTTCTTTCAGTTGAATATCGATTTTACTATGTATTATAACAGAATCTCCAGCTTGTTTCTTGGGTTCATTTGCTTGGAAAAACTTTCTACTGTCCTTTATCCTGAGATAATCACTGTCTTTGTTGCTGAGATGTACTTCTTATATACATTAGAATGATGTATTCTGTTTCCATTATTTCCTTAAGGGATTTTTTTCATGTCATTTTTAAAGGAATCTATCATCTTTATAAGATTGGATTTAAGATTGTCTTCCTGTGTTTCAGTTTCATTAGGATATCCAGAGTCTGTTGTACCTGGGCTCTGGGGGTATCATATTTCCATGGGTCTTGTTAATTGTGTTTATTCAGTGTTATTTAAGATCTTGTTTTCCCTAGTATTGACTAGATGAACCTAATGGAAGCTGGGCATGTTCAAAACCTGCAGAAATCTTTGGCATGGAGGTCAGGGTACCTAACTCTTTTGGCTTTGCCTAAGGCAGATCCATCTCTGCAGATTGTGTCATTGGTCAACCCTACTCTGTAGACTGTGTCATAGTCAGACACAATTGTGATATTGTGCAGATCAGACTTTGCAGGCTGTGTCCCAAACAGAGTAGTTGGGGTGGCAGGTGGATTCTATTGGAATGTACTTTCACAAGAAACATTAAATAGTCCAACTTTACATCAATATTTTTTGCACCATCCATTAGAAATAATTCATAAGCAATTCACTCAATCTATCTTGTTATTTGGATGAAATATTTTGCTAGATGGGTCTAAAAAACATACTTTAAGTTTAAGGTTACACAAAAATTCTTTCATGTTGTGTATTATAGATTCTTCCAGAAAAAAATACAAATTGGAGATTCACTTAATTATTTGGGTTATAAAAATCAGTCATCAAATATTTTAACAGCAAATGGTACAGATTCAAAGAGGCCAACTGAAAACTTGTAACAATTTTTAAAACTTAATGGAAGATATCTAGCTGAGGTCTGCAATTGGATTAAGTACATATGAGTTAAGTAATTTGTTTCAAACAGTACAAGAAGATTCAAATTTTAGCAGTGCAAGGTACCTAACAGTGGAAACAGAAACCAGTTAACTGTTGTAGAGCAATGACTGCAAGAGGAACACATGGATCACATATGGAACAATGACTGCAAGAGGAGCATATGGGTCACATCGAATCTTAACTGATTATATTCTGACAATTAATTTACATCAACTACTTTTCCTGTTGTGCTCATTATGGAAAGGGAAGATAATATTATGGAATGTGTTTCCTTAGCTCATAAACAAAGTAAATAATTGAATATATATATATATATATATATATATATATATATATATATATATGTGTGTGTGTGTGTGTGTGTGTATGAATTCTGAATTAATTATAAAAAGTAGAATAAGTTTAGGTAAATTGTCAGGAAAAGATCTGGAAAAAAATTATATGTACCTCTTATAAATGCTGAAATCGTTTCATCATGGATGATCAATGAAGGTTGACAAAGAGTTTGTCGTAACTACTTGGTAAAATTAATAACAAATATCCAAAAAGCAAAAAAAAGCACAGTCTATTGTATTCTTCTATGTATTGTAAAGAGAGCACCAATTACAGAGGCACCAACATGTTGTACTGATACAAACAAGATGTATAAGTCATAAAGAAAGTAAGGTTTGATCACCTTGTACATCACTTTAAAAACCAGAACTGTATGCAATCCTTATGATATTATTAGATTATCTTGAATCTCTTAACAAAATTTTCAGTTATTTATATGTAGAAAGAAATGTTTTGCATATAGACATAGCTGAACTTGCACATCATACCTCGGAATTAACTTTGTTATTTATTCAACTGCAACAAGCCATCAGAAGTAGAAACTATTCATTATTTTTTACTTATAATTGCTCTTATACAGGTTTACCTGATCAGTTACCCCAAACAATTGAGAAAATTGTCCAACTAATAATAGAAAATATATCAGAAGACTCCCAATATCATGAAAAATATATTAACAGGAAAGGTTTAAAGAAAAAATCATTTGGCAAAACGTCAAAGAAATATGATAATAAAGATGTCCGTCATGATCTCTATACAAGCAAATCCTGTTACCTCTCAGTATTAACCCTGGGGTATCAAAATAAATGACATTTGGTAGATGAATGTTTTCCATTTTGCAGAATTTGAAAAACAAATGTATATACATCATGCCATTAACCATACTCATTCTTTCAATCGGCAACTGCTTTAAGGTCCAAGAAAGTTGAGTGTAATTACATATTTATTGGAAATAATGGCAATTATGTGGATACCTACACAAATTAAAATTGAAAATGCTGCCACATATGTGTCAAAAAAGATAGGCTATTATTTGCATATTAAAATATAAAGCATGCTATAAATAAACCATAAGACAGTTAAAGTAAGAGCCAATTGTACCTTAAAAGAGATGCTTATTAAGCAAAAGGAGAGTGTAAAAATATCCAGGGACAATATAAGTAATGCTTTCTTAACTCTATGCTTTTTTAATGTTGGTAAAAAAGAAACAACAGCAGCTGAGAGACACTGGGTTATAGAGAAAAACCTAAGGAAATAAGCCAACTAATACACTATCGGGATTTGCTGTCATTAGAATGGAAACCTGCAATATTTTTTAAGATGGGGACATGTTTATATATCTACAGGGAATGAAAAACCAGAATTACCAACAAAACTTATAAAAACTAGATCTGAAAAGAGGTAACCTCTTATTAGGTGAGAAATGAATGTCTTAGCAAAGCAAATAGCCTTTGCGATTCACTCTTTGAATGTATTTCAGTTATTAATTTCTTCAACATATGCCTTCATATAAACTACAAAAGGACTAGCTCTTAAGATCAATCACAGAGAGACTTGACAGCAATAAGTAGACAGGCAACAAAGAGACAGGACAGATAACTGACAGCCCTATGTTACAACTAGCTTTTTAATAGCTAAACATATCTGCCCTCCATCCCCAAAAAGGAATTCTTCACCGCTTTTAAGCAAGAAGCAATTACATAAATGACCATTGTCCTGCTCCATTAAGTTTGGCCTGATAGTTTTGGTTGTTTGATTTGTTATGGTTGTTATTATCTAGGGTGGTAAGCTTTTTTGTTGTTGTTTAATTATTGTATATTTATACCAATTTAATGTTGTTTTACTTAGTTATTGTATATTGATAGAAATTATAGGTTGTTTTGCCTTATTATTGTGTATTGACAGAAATTTAATGGTGTTTTGTTAGACTATAGTTTGACTATCTTGTACAAAATGTTTTTATTTAAGGTATGATATAACATGTAGTTTTGTAGTTCTTATAATTTTTTCTATTGTGTGTAAATTGATAATGTTAGAAGTGGACATTTCTGGTTTCCTAAAATAAGATAGTAGAAGAGACCTTCAATTTTTCCTTTTTATTAATTATCATATAGATTTGGCTTTAAGTTACTTCCTGGACTTTGTAGTTATTTACCACAAATTTTCACATGCAGTGTCTTCATTATCTTTTGATTAAAATACATCTTTAGTTTCTGCTGTCAGTTCTTTTTTATAACATGTCAACTGGAAACATGATGTCTAATTTTTAATAGCTGCAGTCATTCTAATTATCTTTTACTTATTTATTTCTAGTTTAATAACTAATGGTCAAAAACATTTTGAGAATAATTTTATACTTTGAATTTTATTTAGTCCACTTTAAGATACAAGATATGTAAAAATTTTATCANTTTAATTACCATATCTTAATAAGCTTTGGACAATTGTTAGATTTTATGTAGTAATGGACATATTTAGATCTATATCAATTATATTTTAATTATGCATGTATATTATACAATTGTCTGCCATGGAATTTCTGAGTGATTAAATCATATTCCATGTTCATTGTTACTATTAATTTTCTACTCATTCATTATTAATTTTTTGTCACTATGCATTAAATTAAAATTGTTGATATTTTATGGTCTCAGATGAGTTATTAATTTTATAATTTTCAAAAAAATACCAACATCTTTGAACACTGTAATTAATGTCAGTATTTATATTAAAACATGTTTATTTATTTAGAAATTTTATTGAAATTATTCATGACATATTTTGATCATATACTTTCCCCATTCTCAAATTCTCCCAGATCCTCCCTATCTCTCTACCAACTCAACTTCACAGTTATCCTCTCTTTCAAAATTAATAAATTAATAAGTTAATAACTAACTGAATAAATAAATAAATAAATAAATAAATAAATAAATAAATAAATAAAACAAAGGTCAAAATAAACAATGCAATCTGCTTTGTGCTGGCCAACAACCCCTGAGGATGGTGTCTTCCCTAAAGTGTGGTTTCATAACCAATGACACTGCATTAAAAAAGGTAACTTTTACTTTCTAAGCAAGTATCAATTGTAAGTAACTTCTTTTTTAAATTTTTTTATTATTTTCTTTATTTACATTTCAAATGCAATCCCGAAAGTTACCTATATCCTCCCCTCGCCCCTGCTCCCCTACCCACCCACTCCCACTTCTTGGCCCTGGCCTTCCCCTGTGCTGGGTCATATAAAGTTTGCAAGA
>NC_034607.1:57373198-57396202 GCF_900095145.1 Mus pahari
TACATCCATTTGTCCAAGAATTTCATAAATTCATTGTTTTTAATAGCTGAGTAGTACTCCATTGTGTAAATGTACCACATTTTCTGTATCCATTCCTCTTGAGGGACATATGGGATCTTTCCAGCTTCTGGCTACTATAAATAATGCTGCTGTAAGTAACTTCTTAATTGAGGTATTTTGTGTCTACTTTGCTATTCTCTGTGCTGGGAGTTTATGTGGATTCAACTTGTACAAACAGTTCTTGATAGTGTTTCATAATCTTCATTAAGGCATTAAGTCATATACATTTACAATCCTTGAATGTATTGATAATTGTTATTGTAATGATCTTGTCTTATGATTCAGTTATATTACTTATCCTAGGGCCTATTATAACAGGGTTTATTAATTCTGAAGGTTGCATCATCTTAATTGATTTTGGTTTTGCTTTTGTTTTGTTTGTTTCATTTTGTTTGTTTTGTTTCATTTTTGTTTTTTGATAGGATATAGTCATCCAAAGTTTTTTATTGTAAAGGGATTCTTGGGGCAGATATCTAGTCTTGTTTTTGTTGAATGGATTTTCTACACATCTGATGCTATTGCTCATTCTGGTTCCTAGACAAGTGTGGATGGTGTGAAGTTCCTGATTCCTGGGGTCCCTGATGTAAAATGGTTTTGAAAGTCCACTGAAATCTCAAAAGAACTGAAATGTACTTGAAAGAATGATGCAAGTTTTATTGTTAATACATTATAATTACTGCTTATAATTACAATGTTTTTTATACTTATACTTGTATATTTTGTTTCTTCTTTAATATTTTATTTATTTAAGAATTCTTAAAATTATTTACTGATCTTTTTGTTCCTTCTCTCCCAAGTGTTCTCATTCCCATGGTGCCTTCTTAACCACTGAAGCTTATGGTTAATTTTGTCTATACTAAATATAGCAAAACTAAAGAACAAACCCTTCAAAAAATACAAAAAGAGACAAACAAACAAATAAACAAAAGCATGGAGTCTAATTTGTTTGCCCAACTATCACTTTCCCTGAGTATGATCAGTGACACTCCAGTGAAGAAAACTAATGTTTGATTTCTCAGCAGCTGTAAATTGTATAGGGTTTGTTGGTTAGCAGCTCAACTTTGTCGTCTTCCCATGTGTCATGCAGGTATTTTATTTATTTATTTATTTATTTATTTATTTATTTATTTATTCATTGACTATATATATATATATATATATATATATATATATATATATATATATATCTTGCATATGTTGCCACATTCTATACAAGTCCTTATGTACATCTACTTTGTTATATCTGAAAAACAAAGAAACAAACAAAAAGAGTTTTCTGGAAACCTTTCTTCCCTCTTAATCTCACATTCTTCACATTCTAAGTTCTACATTGATCCCTGTTTTTTGGAGGGATGGTCAACAAAGAATATGCTCTTTAGAGATGAACTCTTTTTTTCTTTTTTTTTTAACTTATTATATTAGATATTTTCTTCATTTACACTTCAAATGTTATCCCGAATGTGCCCTATACCCTCCACCCACCCTGCTCACCTGCCCACCCACTCCCACTTCTTGGCCCTGGCGTTCCCCTGTATGGGACATATAAAGTTGGCAAGACCAAGGGGCCGATCTTCCCAACAGTGGCTGACTAGGCCATCTTCTGCTATATATGAAACTAGAGACACGAGCTCTGGGGGTACTGATTGGTTCATATTGTTGTTCCACCTATAGGGTTGCAGATCCCTTCAGTTCCTTGGGTTATTTCTCTATTTCCTCCATTGGCGTCTCTGTGTTCTATCCTATAGATGACTGTGGGCATCCACTTCTATATTTGCCAGGCATTGGCATAGCCTCACAGAACTCTTTATATCCTGTCACTATTAACATACTTTCCAGTTATAGGTCTCTGTTATTTACTATCTACTTCAAGAAACAACATCCTCAAGAGGGGTTAGAAATGCATGACCCATAACTTTAATCAAATGTCATTAGGAGTGCATGTTATTTGTATGCCAATTTAGCAGAAAATAATGTTTTCCTTTAGTGTCCATACCATATCTAGCACCAGATTCTTGGCCTTATTAGTACTAATGATTCATGTATTAGGCCTCAGTCAAAGACTTAGTGATTACTCACGTAAAATTTTTACAATTGCACCAATTAGTATACCCTTGAGTCAGGCTGTTATTATAACAGCAATCTGGAAAATATTGATTATTAATTTTCACACTTATTTCACTTTCCTTCATATCATATAGATAATTTGAAGGCTGTTCTTTCACTTTGTTTTCGTTTCTTTGTTTATTCAATAATTTTTTATTTTAATGGAGAAAAGTAATAATGAGGTACTGTTATGTTTTGGCATGAAATATTCTCCTAAAGGTCATGAACATAACATTCCTTCTTTATCAATAAGCATGATTTTAAAGACCATATTTGAGTTAGTTTCTAGGGAAATGTTACAAGAAGTAAAAAGAAAATGAAATATAAGGAAAGAAAACAAAAGAAAAGAAGAGAAAAGAAAAAAAGGAGAGAAAAGGAGACAAAAGAAAAGAAAAGAAAAGAAAAGAAAAGAAAAGGAAAAAAGTAAAGAAAAAGAGGGAAAGATCTTGAAATTTATGCCCACAATTTCTTATTATCTATTTCTTTCAACTCCCTGATTGCCATGCAAGTGAATATGTCAGTACTTCACACTTTATTGACACAAATACCTGCACTAGTTTTCCAACCTTGGTCACCTGAGACCCTATTCTATTAAGTTATTTTGTTAGGTATTTTGTCAACATGATGGGAAAACTAAATCACTATATACGTTCTTTTGATTTCCTCTTTATATGTCAGTACACATGTCTATTTTATGTTATTTGATAAACTCAATTTTAACAGCATATATATTTAAATTGGAACTTTAACTTTTAACTTTTATAGTGGTCATTTCCCCTTGTTTATAGTATTTATCAAGTTTAGGTTGTTTATTATTTTAATAAACTTAATCATTTTTATTTTGTTTTAACAGCCATATTCTATTATGGTAGGTTGCAATGCTTCTGTTTTGCCTCTGGTTGGTGCTTTCTTTAAAATTTACATTTATGTGCTGAAGCAATTGTCCAGTGGTTTTGAGTATTTATTACTCTTGAAGAGATCTGAGATTCAATCTGCAACACACATGTGATGGGTCAAAACCATCTGTAACTTCAGTTTCAAGACTTCATCTTCTGACTTAGTCTCTTATCACACAGGCAATGCACATATACAAAGACACAGGAAAAACATACCTACACATAAAGTAAAAGAAATAAACAATAATTGTAATTATACTAATTTTACCTAGAAATTGTTTTTAATTTTTAATATTTTTTTTGAGACAGGGCTTTTCTGTGTAGCCCTGGCTGTCCTGGAACTCACTCTGTATACCAGGCTGGCCTCNAATTCAGAAATCTGCCTGCCTCTCCCTCCCAAGTGCTGTGATTAAAAGCCTGTGCCACCACTGCCTGGCCTCAATTTTTTTAGGATAATAATATAATCACATTAATTAAGCATCCCTTTCCTCCCGTCAAACCTCTAACTCATTCAAATTCATGGCCTCTATTTAATAAATGTTGCTATATACAAAAGCACATGCATACACACACACACACACACACACACACACACACACACACACACACACACATACACAATCTTAGTCTGGGATTTCTGTATTTATTTAGTTTAGAACAATTTTTCTTCTTTGTACATTATTTCTCTGTCTTTTTATTTTTATTTTCAAACAATAATTACATCCTATCAGGCACGTACTACTCAGGTACACAACTTTTGTAATCTCTTACATATTTTGAATTCCTTTTTCTACAATCTAAAATTACTTGATATATTTTTCAGCTTACTCATACCATCTTTTGCTTGCTAGAATATGCTATCAAACCTGTACAGTGCTAGTTTCATAAATAGTAATTTTCAGTACGACACCTTTATGTGTGTATATATATATATATATATATATATATATATATATATATATATTCAAATATCTGAATATAAAGGAATTAAGAATATAATTACTCTTGCTTGCACTTCAGAACCATCAGTATGAATAAATAGAGAAATAGATAGTTAAAGTAAGTGATTAAGTTCCTGTTAAGATCTTTGCAACTAGAGACACAGCTCTGGGGGGGGGGGTGAGGTTACTACTTAGTTCATATGGTTGTTCCTCCTATAGGGTTGCAGACCCCTTTAGCTCCTTGGGTACTTTCTCTAGCTCCTTCATTAGAGGCCCTGTGTTCCATCCAATACGTATGCTCCAGTACAGGGGAATGCCAGGGTCAGGAAGCAGGAGTAGGTGGGTTGGGGAGCAGGGTGGGGAGAGGGTAGAGGAGACTTTGGGGATGGCATTTGAAATGTAAATGAAGAAAGTATCTAATAAAAAAGTTCCTGTAAAGGATAATAAGCCTTTTCTCAGTTGGAATTTTTCCATATGAAAAATAATACTGTGACCTATGCAGGAGATTATGGACACCATAATCTTCACTGACTTATAGGCTTCTTCACTGATATTTTAAATATGAGAAACAATATTTTATTGATATTATAGTAATAATAATCATTCAAACTGCGTAGAAAAACAATGGAAAGGAACCTGTGATCAACTGAGAAAGTTCACCATGTTTATTTGCATAAATAGTTTAATGGTACACATTTCTACTTGTTTGAATAGTTTTGGTCTCTATAGGCTCATGTACTTGAATATGTGTGTCCCTAAAAGAGGCAATATTAGGAAGTATGGCCTTTTTGGAAAAGGTGTTGCCATTTTGGAGGAAGCTTGAAAGAGTTATGAGGCCCTCCTCCTAGTTGTCTTGAAGACAGTCTCATCCTGACTGCTTTTGGATTAAGATGTAGAACTCTCAGTTCCTCCAGAACTATGTCTGCTTGGATGCTGCCATGCTTCCTGCCATAACAAAACTGGACGGAAACTGAAACTATAAGCCAGCACCAATTAAATATTATGCCCTATAATCTTGGTCATGATGTCTCTTCACAGCAATGGAAAATCTAACTAAGCCAAAATTTGTTGAGGACTAGGATATAACTGTAAGAAGTTGAATACGTTTTGTCTGGAGAAAAATATCTTTGGGAACTTTGGGTTTGAAAAGTGGAATAATTTAAGTGAGGCTTAATGGATGATCCTAGCAGGACATCCTAGTAAGACATTGGTGCTGAGGGTGATTTGAACTCTGCAGCCCTGGTTCAAGAGATTTCAGAGAAGACGAATGTTAGTATGAGGCCTTCAAACTATATTTGTGGCATTTTCATAGAGAAAATGGATGTGTTTTGCCTGTCTGAAGTGACTACCTGAGGCTTTGTCTAAGGTAAAGAGAATCAGATAACTAGAATTGGCAGGAAAAAAAAAAAACTCAGAAAAGCCCAGCATAGATTTTGTCTTGTGGTTTACTCTCATGAAGTATACTTTGGCCTAGTATAACAAAGTTAGAGAGGAAAAATTCAGAATGTATGGTTTATGTAACAAAAGGACAACATGCAGTGAAATGGTACTAAGTTACATGTTGAATTATTTTAAATGGAATTACAAGTGGGTTAAATTTGGGGCAAGATCCCACCCAGATAAAACAATTATTTATGCTTTTGCAGTTGAACAACAGATACTTATAGTTAGACATTATTATTACCTTATTGTTTTCATTTAGACTTTTATTCTATAATGATGTACAATCTAGAAATGGAGGATATACCTGTGATGCAGATCTTGAGGCTGGAAGAAACACGCTTTGGATCCAGATGTTGAGAAACTGTAGTTATAAAAAGCTTAGTCTCAGGCAATTTGTACACGCCATTAATTCCAGGAGACAGAGGCAAGCAGATGTCTGAATTCAAGGCCATCCTGCTACAGAGAAAGTTCCAGGTAAAGAAAAGCTTAGGTCTAGATATAGTCACTCACATCTATAATCACTGACCTCATAAGACAAAGGCATGAACGTCTCTGAGTTCAAAGTCAGTCCACTGAGCAAGTTCCAGAACAGTCAAGTTTAGGCAGTGGAAAAGCTGGAAAACAGAAAGCAGGAGATAATGTAGTAGATCAAGGGGGCGTGTTCCAAATCAAGCAAGTAGCATTAGAGTTCAGAATAGAAGGGACTACTGAGATAATTGATTCTGGTTAGCTGGAACTAAGCAATTAGCTATGATTAAGAGAACAGGATTGCTGAAGTGAAATCATCTTTGAAGTGTTCCCTGAGATCACAAAGAAGCTGAGCTCCAGAGGCGACAAAGGTTGTACCTCATGCTGCAGTTAGACTTTTTAGTGTGTAAGAAGCATCCAGGTTTTAAAGTCATAAAGCAGTCATAGAGAGGAGCTGAAACTTGGGACTATGAAAGGTCAGGAAATGCCACTTGTGAAGGTGCAGCCTCAGTTGTAGTTGAGTAAAGAGGTCATTCAAAGAAGTTGAGCTTGGGACCATCAAGGCAGTCTTTGAGAATGTTTTGCTGAAGCCTAGTTGCTTCAGAGGATGGAAACATGGTGGAGATGCCAGTGACATATGATGAACACCAAAAGACAACAACAGAGGAGTGAAGTTAATCATATTCTAGGGATACTACAGAAGCCCGAGCTGAGGAAGTGAGCCAAGACTTCTGCACTTATCTATCATTAAAAGTATATAGCTATAACATTTCTATTCCTATCTTATGTATTTAATTTCAATTAAATTTCCTTCTAGTTCTTTTTCTTTTTAGATGTTTTCTTTATTTACATTTCAAATGTTATCCCCTTTCCTCATTTCTCCTCCAAAATCTCTGTCTCCTATCTCCCCCAGCCCCCCACTCAACAACAGACCCATTCCCATGTCCCTGTCCTGGCATTCCCCTACACCAGGGCATTAAGTGTTCAAAGGACCAAGGACCTCTCCTCCCACTGATGTCTGACAAGGCAATCCTCTTTTGTATAAGCCTATGCTCAGGTCAACATACGGGTCATGTCAGTTAAGTGATCCCAGAATTCCCGTGAAGTTCATGTTCAATGGACCCAATTGATTGCATAGCAGTGACTTCTTTAATTTCCATTATTTTTCTTCTATTCTTATCATGAATAGACCCTCTCTCTGTGTAACCTGTTTTATTTCCCAACAAGGGCTTCCAGTATCCACAGTTTAAGCTCTCTACTGCATCTCAGAAGCATTTGAGAAAGCCTCATGCTGAATTCCTATACTGCCCTGCTATACTTCATCTGCCTTGCTCTTAGCTCCAGCCAGGCAGCCCTCTGGACCATGTTCTATTGGCTGAGACACCATGGCAACTCTTCTGGCTTCTCTAACCAATAGCCACTTTGACCTTATTCTTCTTCCTTCTTCATCATGACCTCAACCTGGCATATGTCTCTTCTGACTCAGGTATTCTCTGTCTGGATTGGCTTGGTGATGTTGCTGTGTCTTAAATTTTGAGCCATGAAGCCCAGAATTATGCTTGCCAATTTAGCACAAATTTTGTTCTATTCCCAAGCCTGTGAATCTTGAGGAGAAACCACACAGTTCAGAGACAAGTTCTCCTTAGCATTTGTTATCCCACATTGGTTGGAAAGAAAACATGTGGTTCGATTAAGAAAACAGTTCTCTTTACCTCCTTATCTTAAAGGGAGAGCATGTGTTTTCCATCTGTGAATCTTAAATTAAATTTTTTTAATGTGAGTTTTGCCTTACATTGGGAACCATATATTGATATATATATATATATGATTTTCGAGACAGGGTTTCTCTGTAAAGCCCTAGCTGTCCTGGAACTCACTCTGTAGACCAGGCTGGCCTCGAACTCAGAAATCTGCCTGCCTCTGCCCCCCAGGTGCTGGGATTAAAGGCATGTGCCATTTAACAAAATTCCCATTGTGGGTTTCCTTCCCACCTTTGACCATTTATTTTTCCAGATAAAAGACAAACACACTCACTCAGCCTTTTATTTTAAAAAATGCCTTAAGCAGTACAAAACCTGGGCACTGGCCTACCCTCCATGCTGTTAGAATCCACTTTCCCTTTGATAAGCCAAGTTATTACTTGCTATACTTCATCTGCCCTGCTCTTAGCTCCAGCCAGGCAGCCCTCTGGACCATGTTCTCTTGGCTGAGATGCCATGGCAACTCCTCTTGCTTCTCTAACCAATAGTCATTTTGTCCCTCCTCTTCTTCCTTCTTCATCATGACCTCAACCTAGCATATGTCTCTTCTGACTCAGGTATTAGCTGCTAGCATCTTTATTTACCAATCAGAATTACCTGGTGTCATAGTCCCTAAGTGAAGACTTCAAATACTGGATGCCAGCACTTAGTATTGCAATAAAATACAAAACCTCATAAATTACATGTATGTAATATGGCACATAATAGCATACACACACACACACACACACACACACACACACACACACACACACACACACACATTCACATTTAGACAACCGTGATATTTTGGAAGAGAAATTAATGGATTAGAAATGAACTGTTTTTTTATTCAAATATATTCTAATGTAGAGGATTATAATTAAATATGAAAGAAAAGTACAAATATATTCATATATATATATATATATATATATATATATATATATATATATATATATATGATAAATTCTTAAGAAAGAAACATATAGGTAAAGGAATGAAATTAACATGATTGGAGGTATGGCCTATATTTCAATCCAGTCATAGATAGATAGGGTTCAGAATTGCAACATAGAAAGAGAATGTATTTGCCATCAGACCAGAATAAGACAATATACATATTGAGGGAAAGGTAAGTATCATTTTATAACTTAGTGGGAAAAGGATGTGAGCAGTTCTTGAGACATAACCTCACTATGTAATCCTAGATGGTCTGGAACTTCCTGTCCTCCTCAATTCTTCAAATTTAAATATTACATGTGTGCACCACTGTGGCAGGATCATCACAGATTTTATTTAGTGCAATGTTGAAGTACAAATAATGAAAAAAAGGGATTCATTTGACTATGGTAGAAATGGTTGGGGACTTTTGGGATAGCATTTGTAATGTAAATGAAGTAAATAACTAATAAGAAATTGGAAAAAAAATATTAAAAAAAGAAATGATTGTCTTCTCTGAACTTAGATTCATTGAGTTTATAGAGGAAAACTTATGACAACATAAAATGGTGTCTGAGTCTAAAGTATTTGAAGACCTTGTATTCTTCAGTCCTCTAATGTTTCTTCCTTTCTTTTTAGTGTTTGCACTGTAAAGTTCAGAAGCACTGAGCTGTCTGATAAAATTCTCTCTATCTAAACCCACACATCTTACTTTGTGGGTTGACAAAGTTGTTTCAAGTCTAAGATAGAACAATTGGAAATTAAAGCTTTTGCATTGTTATAAATGAAGTTCCTCAAAGTTAAAAATAAAAATTAAATAAAAATTCTCTTAGTAGATGTCATCTGTCAGTCTTTGACACAGATTTATTTGCAAATGTTCATTACAGTAAGTTATTGCTCTTATGCAAGTCTTTCTAGATTCTATTAGATCATCATTACTGAACCCTCACCAAGGCTTCTCTGGGATATCTGGCTGTTGCTGGAGCCACAGAAATGTTCTATCTTTGGTTCTGCAGGACTATTTCCTTCATGCACTGGAGCAGCTCACAGGTGGAATAGATGTTAGAGTAGGCCAGCTCAATATTTTGGATCTGGGCCTTAGTTGTAACTAAGATTGTCTGTCCACCAGCTCTCTTGCAACCATTCTAAGGAAACAAGGCAGGTCTCCTTTATTGCCATGGCAAAAGATGAGAAAGACTCTCCAATGTCCTGCAGTTGGCAACAGATGTGGCCAGTTCTCAGTACCCCATGTCACTAAAAGCATCTTGTGGTCATTTGATCTTTGACAAAGGAACTAAAACTATTTAGTGGCAAAGAGACAGCATTTTCAACAAATGGTGCTGGTTCAACTGGTGATCATCATATAGAAGAATGAAAATTGATCCATTCTTATCTCCTTGTACAAAGCTCAGATACAAGTGGATCGAGGGCCTTTGGGTAAAACTAGTTTCACTGAATCTAATAGAAGAGAAATGGTGCTAGCTTAACTGGTGGTTTGCATGTAGAAGAATAGTAATTGATTCATTCTTATCTCCTTATACAAAACTCAAGTTTAAATGGATCAAGGACCTCCACTGAAACTAATAAAAAAGAATGTGGGGAAGATTCAACAGGAGGGGCCTCATGGAGACCTCTAATTTACACTCTCTCATAATGTATAATTGTAGGTATCTGTACTTGCTAGAGGAAGCCTCTCTGATGATTACTGGATTAGACTTCAATCTATGAATATAGCTGAATATCACTAGGAATTTTTATTTTTAACCCATTTTGTCTGGCTCTACCTTGTCTCTCTGGGATATCCAGTCTCAGGTTTCTTGTCAGACAGTCAGTGCAAGGCTCCTGAAGTGTGAATTTCTGGATTGTTGGAAACTCAGCTATGTAATGTGATATTCTTCTGAAAACTCTCTTATGAGGTAATGTTTTGCTGAAGCATCCATGTGAGAGGATGCTTAGCTTAGAACAGACATGTTTTTGTTTTTGTTTTGTTTTTTTTCCTGGAAGTCTGCTAATGTAAGGGCATGTGATATTTTATTGAGGCAGACACTTCAAAGGACATATGATGTTGGAAAGAGGATAAGTATAACCCAACAGAGAGTAGACAATGCTTTGCATTGTTTCTCCTTACAAATCTTTGCAGGTCTTTGTTAGGCTTTGCTGATGCTGTTCTTTATGAATATCACTTCTGCATTAATTTGTCCTGCAACTATTTGCTGGCATTCAGTGACAACCTTAATTTTTTTCTGATCATTACTTGTCATGATTTCATAGAGAGGATCATAGCAAAGAACTTCTGGTGGTTTTATACATGCTTCATGCCTCTTCCCTGGACTCTTGTTAATCAGTGATAAACAGCAGTTTCTTCTGGTTGTGGTGTCTTGCTAGTAGACTGGAGTGCTGACAATGATGTTTGGTATAACACCAAAGAATTATTTCTAAATAGCCTCAATTTTCTATTAATCTTTCTTTTTTTCCCTACATCTGGTGGGTGGTGGGCTGGGAGAGAGGTTGAGTATTAAAGAACTATAATTAAAGTAGTTTTTGAAAAATCCAAGCCTACAGGATTCCTCTTCTGGAATAGAACTCAAGTAAATCCTAACTTATATTGAACACTCCAGCAAGTTTTGTACCTTAACACATCTTACCTGTAAGACAGATTGTAAGTCAAAGGTTTGTGGCTGAGTAGATGTTCAGAATTTTCTTTCTGTAGCCTGCAAAGAACTTTCTTATAAGTAGAAGAAATTAGAATTTAGTGGTGAAGAATCCATGAAAGAACCAGCTCAACCTCTCTCTATTCAATGAGCTGTGTGGATGTTGTTCTACCAATGGGACTACCACTGTTAGTTTTCAGAGAGTGATCTTCTGTCTAAGTATTAGTCTGAATTGTTTAGGGATCTCTACAGACTCATTTGGACAACAACTCCATGGAATGCAACCTAGTCCCACATCTGGAAGTCTTGGGTGGCTACCAAAATATGGCCAGTTCAAGCTCTGTGTTACCCATTATTACAAGTCCTTGCTAAGTTTACCTTCAAAGATTCCAAGAATTTTTCCATTGTACTAGGTTCCCATGCTGCTTTTCAAATACTGTCCAATTCCAGCTGACTCTCTATACACTCTCTTGCTCCATCCCTTCCCACCACATCTCCTGGTCCGATCCCCCACACTCTCAGTCACTTACCAAAGTTTATTCTATTTTTCCTTTCCAGAGAGATACATGCTTCTCTCCTAGAATATTCATCTTAACATAACATCTCTGAGTTTGTGGATTGTAAATTGATTAGCATTTATTTAATAGTTAATAATTACTTATAAGTGAATATATATCATATTTGTCTTTCTTGATCTGAGCTACCTCATTCAGCATTTTGTTTCTAGTTAGATTCATTTGTATGCAAGTTTCATGATGTCATTTTATTAATAGATGAGTAATACCACTCTGTTTAAATATCCATTCTTGAGTTGAAGGGACCTATGTGTTGTTTCCAGTCTTGGCTATTACAAGTAAAACCACATAGTTAGTTTTCTTTACACTTTTTTACGGACCCTGAATTTTAATTAGGAATATAAGACCCCTACATTTCCCTTCATTCTTGCTTGAATATTCTCTTTTCAGCTCACAGATATTATACAACTAAATATCAGAAAATAAATGAACTGTACTTCCTCAGTTTTTAGGTCTCATGCACAAGCAATTGCTCATTGATTATTTCTTAAGGTCCTTGAGAAATTCTTTTGCATCTTGCCTCAATATTTAAATTTAATCAACGGGAAAAATGTCTGTCATGGATTTTTATCTTAGCTGGTTTGTTGAAAAGTAGAGATATTAAAAGGAGAATATATATAGTAAGCACTGAGGTATCTATTTTCATATGCTCGGCTGACTTCTTTCTTCCAAACATTATCCCCTTCAACTTTCTTTAAACTTAGGAGTCTTCATCACTTGCAGTGTGGGGACTGTAGATATTGGATTATTTAATTCTCATCTAACACTTGTAGTTTATACAAGTTTAAAAGATAGCTTAGAAACTGGATAACTCTGGAGTACATTTCCATTTCCTTGGTTCACATTGTGAGTGTGTCATTCTTCTGCATTTTTGGAATTCGTCATTTGCATTGTTTTCTGTCATATAAGTTACTCTTCTCTGACAGATTTCAAGAATTTCAGTCTTTTTAAACTTATTTTTAATATTCTTTATTTGGTTTTTCTTTTTATTCATGTTATTTGAGGTGTCTTTGAGCTGATGCCTTCCAGTGCTAAAATTTAGTCTAAGGTACATTTGAAAATATTTATATTTCTGAGCTCATTTGATATATGCTGATCCCACAGTGTTTTCTTAGGACACCGAAATTTGATAAGTTTCTACTGCCTGGAGACTTCTTGCCTCTAACAATTTTGTTGACTTACTCTGTCTGTCCTATCAGATAATTTTTACAGATTTCCTTTCTAGATCACACAAAATTTACTCTAATATCTCCATATGATTCAAAAGTAATCCAGTGAGGAGTTCCCTTCATTTTTTTCCTTCTTCTTCTCAAATTTCAATTTGGTACTTTTAAAATAGATTTTATTTCTCTGCAGAGTTTTCCCATATGTTCACTCAATATGCTCATCCTTTCTCTTAAATCTTGGAATATATTTATAATAGATATTTAAAATTCCTGTCTCCTAATTTCAGCAGCTGGCTAATTTGGGCATCTGTTTATATTGGCTCCTTATTTCTTTTTGAATATGAATTGGTTATATAGTTTCATTTATACATAGTTTTATATTTTATGTCGCATATTGTGAATAATATATTAAAGTAAGTTATAAAACAAATTCACATGTGATAAACAAAATGTTGATTTGTTAAAATAAACAACTAAAAGGGATTTTGTGCTCAGCAATAGAATTTTTCTTTGTAAAAGTAGTGTTTTTTCCATAATTCATAGAGTATAGCTTTTATCCCAAAATGTGAGCTGTTAAACTAGGAACAGATGGCAAAATCCACCAGATGACTTTGAATAGTTCATAGATGGGGTTGTATTTTCTCATTAATTAAGGTTTGAAAAAATGTATGTGACTCCTGGAAACAAAAATGTTTACTATTTGGATTTCTTTATAAAACTAATTTTATAAAAAGAAAAAAATAATTTCTAATTTTCATTCTACAGAATGTTTCTTTCTCCATTATCAATGTGCTGATCTCTCTGTTTTATCACAATGCCTAGGGGAACTCAGCAAGCCTCCTTCATCTAATTAATGAAACTGAAAGTTGCATAGAAATGTGTGACTATTCTCTTCTGCTAAAAGCAATTATTTTAGACCTTGTGTGTCTAAACCATCCAGTGCACATAGTGTCTTGGCTATTGAGTACTTCTCTTATATGCTTCTCTATAGTTATTTCCTCAGCATCAACTCCTTAGGTACCACTGAACTGAGATTGCTTTCTCACATCCTTGATATAATCACTCTGGTTCAGATTCACATTCCCAACTGCAGTGGAGTAATACATAGCTACAATTCATTACTAAAATAAAGATACACCATTGTTTTATCTTATTTCCCAACTGGTAGGGATACTTCTCAGTTAAATGCTCAGTATACATCTTGTACATTGTTAAGGAAAAACTATTACCATTTAAGAAAATTGTGGCTAAGTTTATTTGTTTGTTTTTGTCACATTCTAAGTCCCTAATGGTTGCCTGAAACCAGTAGCTTTCCATAAATATTAGTCAAGTTTTGCTGTCATGACAAGTATTGGAAATGAACAACTTAAAGAAAGGGTAGAATAATTTACACTCATGCTTTTAGGAATTACATTTAGTCTTCAGCTGGTTATGGTGTTCTTTTCCATTGTGATGAAGCCAAATGTCATGACACAGGGTATTATGGAATAAACTTGCTCAACAAGGTAGTTGGGCAACAGACAATAAAGGGTAATATACACCCTTCAAAAACATTCAAATGGTGACTCAGTTTCTGTAAGCAGGTCTCATATGCTAATATCTCATTTTTTAATTTTTATTTATTTATTATTATTATTATTTTATTAACATTTCAAATGCTATCCCGAAAGTTCCCTATACCCCCCCCTGCCCCTGCTCCCCTACCCATCCGCTCCCACTACTTGGCCCTGGCCTTCCCCTGTGCTGGGTCATATAAAGTTTACAAGACCAAGGGGCCTCTCTTCCCAATGATGGCCGATTAGGCCATCTTCAGCTACATATGCAGTTAGAGACACGAGCTCTGGGGGTACTGGTTAGTTCATATTGTTGTTCCACCTATAGGGTTGATATGCTAATATCTCATTGATGAAATGCAACTGCCTCACCAGTTTGAAGTGACATCTTCACATGTGAGCTCTTAGCACAATACTCAAATCTCAATAAAACATTATTTTAGGTAATATTATATTGCTATAATATACCACCTAAAAGCAGTTAATGCATAAGTTAAAAAATGTGTTTTCCTCATAATTCAACAGTATGTTACTGATCTGTGTCTTATGACAGATTGCACTGAATTACATGAAGATTTAACTAAGAATGTTGGATCAGCCTGCTTCCTCAGCCGGTCTGACTGAGATAACCAGCAGAGGTTAGTAATACATGTGATCTATGTATCCCCATTGTCTTGATCTATCCTGTCTCCCCAGTCTAGAGGACACTTGTGGAACCATAAGAGTATCCTATCCCCCATAGAAAATTTTAAGGTCACCAAAACTAACTAGCTGAGAACCATGTCCAAGCATCCAATCTGCTTGGAGATGCAGTCAACCAAGCTGAGTCTGACTGGGAAATATCCTTAAGAATAGGGTTCAACCAAAACACAGTCTGAAGATTGTGGTCTGCCGGAGGCACAGCCAACAGAGTAGGGTATCATGATCTCCATTTTCTGGACCGTGGCTCAATGTACTTTCTTGATAAGTCCACCTGCCCATATTGTTATCTAGACAACACCAGGGAAATTGAGATGCTTAAAAGACAACATAAGAACAAGATCAACAAGACCCAGGGTAATATGTCACCACCAGAGTCCAGCTATCCTGTTCAGACGAATCCTGCATTTCCTAATGAAATGGAAGCAGAAAAAGAGGATTTTAAATTCAATTTTACAAATGTTATAGTAGCCTTTAGAAAGGACATGAATAAATCCCTTAAGGAAATACAAGAAAATATATTTAAAAAGGTAGAAGAATTAAAAGAGGAAGTATATATATGAAGAATTGAAGAAGTACAGGAAAATAAAATTAAACTAGTGAAGGGTCTGAACAAAACTGGCCAAGACCCTAAAATGGAAATGGAAGCAATAAAGAAAATAGAAACTGAGGCAATTTTGGAGAGAGTGGACCTAGGTAAAAGGACAGGAACTACAGATACAAGCATCACCAGCAGAATAGAGGATATATAAAAAAAAAGAGTTCCACATATAGAAAATCTGATAGAAGTAATCAATGAATCAGTCAAAGAAAATGCAATATCTAAAAAGTTCATGACATAAGATGTCCTGGAAATCTGTGATGCTTTAAGAAAACCAACCTAAGAATAATAGTAATAGAAGATTCCCATATCAAAGGTCCAGAAATCATCTTTAGTGAAATTATAGAACAAAATTTTGCTAACATAAAGAAAGAGATACTTAGAAAGATGCAAGAAGCTTCTAGAATACCAAATGGATTAAACTACAAAAGAAAATCCTCCCATCACATAATAATGAAAATACTAAATATACATGTTGGAGAAACCTCACTTTAAGTAGGAGATGCCTTGCACCCATGATGACAAGGAAGAAAAACCTTCTGGGGATACCGAGTATCAGGGTTCAAGGCTCTGGCCTCTTATGGGCCCCAGTATGAGTATTGAGAGGACCCAAGGCCTGCTTCTTTGGTATAAGCACCTTGGGATGTCATTTCTTTAATTATTCTTAGTACTTATTATCCTTATATATTTACAGTCCCTTCTCTTTCCTCCTTCCTTGATTAAATTAGTATTTTGTGACCTGGCAAAATATATGTCAGCTTGATATCCAGGAGCTAGTTGCTACCAATATATTAAAGTTAATGCTGTTCATGAATTCAAGAGATATGTAACTGTAGAGGAAGTTCTACAAATTTGGGGAAATTTTACTCAGTGTAAAATTGGATAAGGTGATAGTTACAACATCTTTGGAATGGTTAATATATTATGGTTGCTTGCATGAGGTAAAACTGAAAATAACCTGGAGCTATGGGCAGAGAAGAGTAAATATGTAGCTGTTCCACCAGTCTTAGTTTCAATACTGTATAATAAAAACAGGGCATTTTTATTACGAAACTGAGGGTGGAATAACATACAGATATTTCCCAAAAGATCAGCAATGGGTTCCTTGGGTTCAGGGTCCATGGTGGCAGCCCTCTAGCAATTCTCCAAACAGGTTAAGTAAGGATGTTTTTGTAAACAGACATACAGGGTCCTGCGTGTTTGGCCTGGATTGTCGATCTAGTGGAATTAAGGTATGGGAACCAGTACTAGAAAGGGATATTGGCAAACAAACATGCCTCTTGCTCTATTTTTAAAATCACCTTGGGCCACATTGCCAGGGGACTGTATGCCCAGATTAAAGAGGATTAAATATCTACAAAAAAATTTAAATGTAGAAAATTAGAACAGACATGATAGTAAAATAGATGGTGTACAGGTCGGGCCCAAGAATAATTACAAAGACAGCAGTGTTAGCTGTATGACCTCATGTTTGCCCTTTTATGAAACCATACTGTCTCACACATGCCTGAATGAATACTGCTGCCCTCAACCTCACCAGTGACTGCTGGTCAGGGACACATAAAATAAAAAAAAAATTATGTTTGCTATAAGACTTTTATGTTTGAGACTTTATAGTTCCTTTTTTTCTGTTCCAAATCTGTACTACTTTGAATCACAAGAAAATGTTGGCACAAAAAAAAAAATTGCCCACCCCTGCCTATAAATTTTGTAACCCAACTTCCTTGTATGATTTTAATAAGAGACTTGGGCTGAGTCAAATCTGTAGAGCACTCTGACTCCTGAGTTCAGTAGCTCTCACTGCAAGAACAGCATTCCAGCTTGTATCTCAATTGTGTGTTTTCTTATTCACCTACCAGGTATCCCTAGTCCATGACAACCCCTGACTCATGTCAAAACTGACCCTTGCTTATGCAGAACAAAGAAATGATTTTAAAAGCAGCAAGGGAAACATGGCAAATGACATACAAAGGCACACCTATCAGAATTACACCTGATTTCTCATCTGAGACTCTTCAAGCTAGAAGGGTCTGGGCAGGCATATTTTAAATCCTACAAGACCACAGATGTTAGCCCAGACTATTAAAGCCAATAAAACTTTCAATTACCAGAGATGGAGAATCCAAGATATCCCATGACAGAACCAAATTCAAACAATGCCTTTCCATTAACAGAGCTCTACAGAGTACTGGAAAGAAGACTTCAACCCACTGTCTCTGTTTATTCATTTATTTGTTTTTATTAGATATTTTATTTATTTGCATTTCAAACATTATCCCCTTTCCTCTTTTTCTTTTTTATGAAGACTGATGAAAAATACTCAGTAAAATACTCCCAACCTGAACCCCCAAATCACATAAAAAAACATCATCCACCATGGTCAGTTAGGCTTCCATCTAGGGATGTAGGGATGGATCAATATATGAAAATCCATCAACATTTTTTGATCCACTATATAAGCAAACTGACAGAATAAAACTGTGTGGTGGTAAGTTGTGCACAGACAACCTGGTCTCTGGTAAAGCTTGGTCCTTAAAACCCGGAAACCCAGTAGGTGACTTCCACCTTCTAGTGACAGCAGGTAATTAGGTCACACCTCTTGTACCCCTAACTCCTGTCTCAGCTACCGCCTCCCACAGACCCCTGAAGAGAGGTATTTAGCAACCAGTCATGTAGGGCAACACCCCAAGTCCACAAGTCCCTGGTATTCTGTCTGGACTCCATCCCCACAGTCACCTGACAACAGCCAGGTAGGCCCGGACCACTATAAAAGGGGCTGTTTGCTTCCTCCTCCATCTCCTATTCTCTTGCTTTCTTGCATCTCTCTTGCCCTCTTGCTCCCCCTATCCCTGACTTCCTTTTCCCCCTCTCTTCACAGGTCCATGGCTGGCCTATACTTCTCTACTCTTCTCCCTCTATCTGCATTCCTACAATAAATGCCTTAAAACCATGGACTGCCTCTTGTCATGGGGATCCACACTGCTGGAGCAACCAGGCAGGTCTTCCTCTAGTGAGTCATGTTAAACCTCCGCAAGGAGGCCTCCCTGTGCTCCCAGCCTCCTCTGCCAGTCAACATAACCCAAGCCACCCAACCTAACCAAAGACTCTTCCCTGAGGGACACAGCTAAAGCTCCCTTCTCCTGCCCTTTTCCCTTCTACCATGGGCCAGAGCATGCCCGCTGCCCCCCCCCCCCTTCTCTGTTCTCAGCTTTTCCGAGCCATACAGAGGTGTCTAGGATGTCTGAGAGCTAGAGAACTCAAAAAAAATAAAATAAAATAAAATAAAACCCAATCAGAAAATGAGGTACAGGACTAAATAGTGAATTTTCGACAGAGGAATCTCAAAAGGCCAAGAAACACTTAAGAAGTGTTCAACATTCTTAGTCTTCATAGAAATGCAAATCAAAATGACCCTGAGATTCCATCTTATACCCATCAAAGTGGCTAATATCAAAAACTCAATTACAGAAAAGGGGACAATCCTCCAATGCTGGTGGGGTTGTAAACTGGTACAACCACTTTGAAAATCAATGTCATTTTTCAGATAATTGGAGATAGTTCTACCTGTAGACAGAGGTGTACAGCTCCTGGATATATTCCCAAAAGATGCTCCAGGATACCCCAAAAGACAGCACTTTCATTAGCAACACATGACTCCTATAGGAGGTTTGGGGACACCAACCCCTACAAATCTTTTGACCCCCAAATTGGTTCTGTGTAAGAGATATGCAGGGACAAAGACTGAGCAGACAATGAAAGAATGGTTGACCTGTGACTGGCCCATTTTGAGAATCATCCTAATCCCTCCGATTATTAATGGTGCTTTGTTATGCTTACTGACAGGAGCCTAGCATAGCACCCCTTTGAGAGGCCCTGCCCAGCAGCTGTCTGAGACAGATTCAGATAACTACAGACAAACAGTGTATGGAGGTCACAGACCTCTATGGAAGACTAAGGAGAAAAAATTGAAATCCTTTAAGGAGTTGGAAACTCCTCAAGAAGACCAACAATGTCAACTAACCTAGACCCTTAAGAACTTCCAAAGACTGACCTAACAATCTAAGAGCATACATGGGCTATTCTGAGGCCCATATAGCTGAAAGAGGACTGCAATGTCTGGCTTCATTGAGAGAGGATAAACCTGATCCTGCCAAAACTTGGTGCACCCTGGTCAGAGGTTATGGAGTAGGTATCCCCCTCAGAGATAAAGGAGAAGACTATGTGAGGGGGAATCAGGAGGGGGTATAACATTTATGATGCAAAGAAATAATAAATGAATAAATGAATTTACAAAAATGATATAAAAAAGAAACAAAGACTTAGAAAAAGAGTATGTTAAGAAAGTAAGAACATAAGGAAGCTAAAAAAGACAAATTCACCTGTTTCCAATTGTGTCAAGGAAGAACAGTTTCCCTTTATGCATCATGCACTTCCAGATGAAAAACAAATGAAGAACTTAATCACCACATTTAAGTGATTGTGTAACAGAAGGACTGGTAAATAAGTGCCAAAGTCTCTAAAATAAGGCTGTTTTGTTAAATAATAATATCTAAACACCAGTATAGAATCATATGTCTATATTATGATTTTTCTGTACATTAATAATTATGCTAAAATTATATTTAATAAAACGTAGTAATAGATTATTGAAAGATAATAAGAAAACAGAAAACTATTGAAATATGTTCTATCAAATATAAGGTGCATTTATTATGACAGTACCTTGTATCAAACAATCTGCCTCTTCTCCATTCTTTCTATATACATATTTTACATATGTGCATATATGTATATATTTATGTCCCATATAAAATTATATATGAATAAATATGTATATATGTACATATATAAATATTCATATATATGTATATTTGTGTATGTGTATGTATGAGAGAGAGAGAGAAAGGCAGAGAGAGAGAGAGGAGTGAGAGGAGATGTGTGTATATTGACTATTACGGTTAAAGAGAAATAACCTTGAACTTCATACATCTCTTCTCTTATTCTTTTGTTCTTACTACTTTTAACCTCCTTTTCTATGAAAATTTTGTTATATGACACATCAATACATTTCCACGCCAAAAAGTGCTTGGCTCAGCTTAAGTATTTCTTCCATCATCTTTCTGCAATAATTAAATTTATATCAAATAAAAAATTCATAACTGTGAGATACTGTCATGATACACTATACCATAAATCTGATTAGTGATTATACCACTTAGACCTAGTCTATCATGTTAAGAATCAGATTGCCTAAACAACACTTGGAGATGATATTGGTAATTGTTTTACTGTTATACCTGCTTATATGTCACCTTTCTTATTCCAGGAATGTGACCTTCAGTTAAAGAATTAAAGATATTTAAAAATAAATTCACATAATAAATTCAGTGCTGAAAAGAGTAATAAAAACAACTCACAATAACATTAACACATAATTTGCAATCTACTATCCAAAATATATGGGTGCTTTTCTATGTAGTGACTCACATAATTCATACAATGATAAATCTGTATATTACTTGACTATAAAAAGGTTGAGGTACAAATAGAGTGTTACTATCATTTACCCAGAGGCAAGAAATGGCAATTATGGGATTAGAATTAAATTCTACTCCCAATATGTTGGTTGCCATTTTGTCTTATTGGCAGAGTCCTTTGCCTTACAAAAGTTTGCAATTTTATGAGGTCCCATTTGTCAAAACTCGATCTTACAGCGCAAGCCATTGCTGTTCTGTCCTGGAATCTTTCTCTAGTGCCCATATCTTTAAGGATCTTCTCCACTTTCTCCAAATAAGCAACCAAAAGATTGGGAAAAGATCTTTACTAAGTCTAAATCTGAGAGGTGTCTAATATCCAATATATATAAAGAACTCAAGAAGTTGGACTCCAGAAAAGCAAATAACCTTATTAAAAATAGCATACAGACGCCAGCATCTGGTCACCTAGGGCACGGAGTGGGCATACACCCCCATGCTTCCTAGAGGACTGCCCATGCAATCTAAGGATCACTGGTGAGTGGAACACAACTTCTGCTCCGATCAAATAGCACACGGGACCTGAGACAGCACTAGGGAAGCAGAGAACTGGCCAGACCAGGGGCACAAATCCCTTCTGGTTTGTTCCTGCACAGGGTAACCTAGGGCAGGGAGTGGGCAGACACCCCAACAGTCCCTAGAGGACTGACTACGCAATATTAGGATCACTGGTGAGTGGAACACAACAGCTGCTCTAATCCAATAGTGACAGGCCTGTGACAGTAGGAACAAGGACACCAGAGCCTTTCCTGACCAGATGATCAGGTTCCCTTTAATCAGTTCAGGTTTACCTTGGCTTCAAACAGACCAGACAACTCCACAGTCATCCAAGAAGACACCACTTCCATGCACTGTAACACTCCCAGGATCTTAGGACAACAGGATCCCAGAATAACAGGAGCTGGGTCACACTAGTATTTGAGTGTCTCAGAGAAGCTTGACTGCCAAGATCTCAGACACACCCAGAATCTCAGGATCACAGGAGCCCACAATCAAATAATCACAGAGAAATCTGGACTCTAAGAAGTCCTGAATCAACTGGGATTATAGGAAGGGTAGGCTCCAATCAGATATATTGAAGACAGCAAGAACTAGAGATAATCAGATGACAGGAGGCAAGCTTAAGAACAGAAGCAACAGAAACCAAACTACCCCACCATAGCAAGTCCTGGATACACCCTCACACCAGAAAGGCAGGACATGGATCAAAAGTCACTGCTCATGATGATGATGGAGGACTTTAAGAAGGAAATACTGGAAATCACAGGTAAACAGATAGAAGACTTTAAAGTGGAAACACAAAAATCCCTTAAAGAGTTACAGGAAAATGCTACTAAACACTACCAAAAGGAGATGGAATTGAACAAAAACATCCAGGATCTAAAAATGGAAGTAGAAACAATAAAGAAAACCCAAAGGGAGACAACTCTGGAGATAGAAACCCTAGGAAAGAAATCGGGAATGATAGATGCAAGCATGAGCAACAGAATACAAGAGATGGAAGAGAGAATCTCAAGTGCAGAAGATTCCATAGGGAACATGGAAACAACAATCAAAGAAAATGCAAAATCTAAAAAGATCCTAACTCAAAATATCCAGGAAATCCAGGACTCAATGAGAAGACCAAACCTTC
>NC_034607.1:57396213-57397910 GCF_900095145.1 Mus pahari
TACAAAAGGCTATACTCAACAAAACTGGAAAACCTGGATGAAATGGACAAATTTCTAGACAGATACCAGATACCAAAGTTAAATCAGGATCAGATTAATGACCTAAATAGTCCTATATCACCTAAAGAAATAGAAACTGTCATTAATAGTCTCCCAACCAAAAAAAGCCCAGGACCAGATGGGTTTAGTGCAAAGTTCTATCAGACCTTCAAAGAAGACATAATTCCATTTCTTCTCAAACTATTCCACAAAATAGAAACAAAAGGTGTTCTATCCAATTCATTCTACGAATCCACTCGTACAATGATACCTAAACTACATAAAGACACAACAAAGATAGAGAACTTCAGAACAGTTTCCCTAATGAATATAGATGCAAAAATACTCAATAAAATTCTCACAAACTGAATCCAAGAACACATCAAAACAATCATCCATTATGACCAAGTAGGCTTCATTCCGGAATGCAGGGATGGTTTAATATACAGAAATCCATCAATGTAAATCACTATATAAACAAATTCAAAGAAAAAAACCCCATAATCATCTCGTTAGATGCTGAGAAAGAATTTGACAAAATCCAACACCCATTCATGATAAAAGTCTTGGAAAGATCAGGAATTCAAGGCCCACACCTAAACATAATAAAAGCAATCTGCAGGAAACCAGTAGCCAACATCAAAGTAAATGTAGAGAACCTGAAAGCAATCCCACTAAAATCAGAGACTAGACAAGGTTTCCCACTTTCTCCCTACCTATTCAATATAGTACTTGAAGTCCTAACCAGAGCAATTAGAAACAAAAGGAGATCAAGGGGATCCAAATTGGAAAGGAAGAAGTCAAAATATCATTATTTGCAGATGATAAGGTATAGTATACATAAGTGACCTTAAAAATTCCACCAGAGAATTCCTAAATCAGATACACAACTTCAGTGCAGTAGCTGAATATAAAATTAACTCAAACAATTCAATGGCCTTTCTCTACACAAAGGACAAACAGGATGAGAAATAAATTAGGAAAACAATACCCTTCCCAATAGTCACAAATAATATAAAATACCTTGGTGTGACTCTAACTAAGGAAGTAAAAGATCTGTATGATAAGAACTTCAAGTCTCTGAAGAAAGTAATCAAAGATCTCAGAAGATGGAAAGATCTTCCATGCTCATGGATTGGCAGGATCAACATTGTAAAAATGGCAATCTTTCAGAAAGCAATCTACAGATTCAATGAAATCCCTTTCAAAATTCCAACTCAATTCTTCAATGCATTAGAAAGGGCAATTTGCAAATTCATCTGGAATAACAAAAAACCTAGAAGAGAAAAAAAACTCTACTCAATGATAAAAGAACATCTGGGGGAATCACTATGCCTGACCTAAAACTACTACAGAGCATTTGTGATAAAAACTGTATTGTACTGGTACAGCGACAGATAGGTAGACCAATGGAATGGAATTGAAGACCCAGAAATGAACCCACATATGGTCAATTGATCTTTGACAAGGGAGCTAAAACCATCCAGTGGAAAAAAAGACAGCATTTTCAACAAATGGTGCTGGCACAACAGGTTGTTATTATGTAGAAGAATGAGAATTGGTCCATTCTTATCTCCTCATACTAAGGTCGAGTCTAAGTGGATCAAGGAACTCCACATAAAACCAGAGACACTGAAACTTATAGAGGAGAAAGTGGG
>NC_034607.1:57401409-57418895 GCF_900095145.1 Mus pahari
AGCCTTATTTATAATAGCCAGAAGCTGGAACGGTCCCAGATGTCCCTAAAAAGAGGAATCAATACAGAAAATACGATACATTTACACAATGGAGTACCACTCAGCTATTAAAAGCAATGAATTTATGAAATTCTTAGACAAATGGATGGATCTGGAGGGTATCATCTTAAGTGAGGTAACCCAATCATAAAAGAACACACATGATAGGCACTCACTGATAAGTGGATATTAGCCCAGAAGCTCAGAATCCTTCTTAGAAGGGGGAACAAAATACCCATGGAAGGAGTTACAATGGCATAAATTGGAGAGGAGCCTGAAAGAATGACCATCTAGAGACTGCCCCACTTGGGGATCCATCCCATAAACAACCACCAATCCCAGACACTATGGCAGATGCCAAAAAGAACTTGCTGACAGGAGCCTGATATAGCTGTCTCCTGAGAGGCTCTACCAGTGCCTTGCAAATATAGAAGTGGATGCTCACAATCATCCATTGGATGAAGCACAGGGTCCCCATTTAAGGAGCTAGAGAAAGTACCCAAGGAGCTGAAGGGGTTTTCAACCCCATAGGAAAAACATTAATATGAACTATCCATTACCCCCTGAGCTCCTTGGGACTAAACCACCAATCAAAGAAAACACATGGTGGGACTTGTGGCTCTAACTGCATATGTAGCAGAGGATGGCCCAGTTCGTCATCAATGAGAGGAGAGGCTCTAGGTCCTCTGAAGATTCTGTGCCCCAGTACAGTGGAATGCCAGGCTCAGGAATGGGAGTAGATGTGTTGGAGGGCAGGGGGAGGTTTGATCAAATAGGGGATTTTCAGAGGGGAAACTAGGAAAAGGGATAACATTTGAAATGTAAATAAAGAAAATAGCTAATAAAAAGAATTAAATTCTAAACACATAGAAAACAGTTAAACTTTGGTTTGTAATAATCCATAAATTATCTTGATTAGTGTATACTCTGAAGAGAATTGTCCTATTTTCAAATATATTTAACATATTTAATAGGTTTATGAAAAACCATGTAAGAAAATTACTTAATATATACCCAAATAAAAACAGAAAATGTATTAAAATACATAGTTTTGAAGATGTGGTAGAGAAGATTCAGTGCAATATGCAATTTTGCTTCAAATACTATCTCAAAAGTCCCTTTTACCCTCCCCACACCCTGCTCTCCAACCCACCCACTCCTGATTCCTGGCCCTAGTATTTCCCTGTATTGGGGCATATAATCTTTGTAAGATCAAGGGTGTGGGGAGGGTAAAAGGGACTTTTGAGATAGTATTTGAATTGTAAAAGAAGAAAATATCTAATAAAAAATTGTTTAAAAAAGGATAGGTTCTGATAATATTAAATTTGTTTATGGTATGTATGTATCCCATCACCAAATTAAAGCAAAATTGCATATTGAAAAATTCAAACACACTTATGAATGTACTGCTGCTTGATATTCTAGACCACACTTTCATAGAGTGCCTTTCTTCACATACATAGAAGGAATGTCTTCCAGCAAACTTCTTGGTCCTATGCCTTTCAAACTTTTCCAAAGAGTTTTTCCTCAATGTTCCTGAGCCTTAGGTATAGGAGTCATGTTGTGTGTGTATTAATTGGATTAGAAATCCCTGGTAATTTCTTCTTTGCATGTGAACCAGTTTCAGAATTCTGTAATTGTTTCTGCTACAAAAGAAATTTCTGATGAGGGTGAAAATTAGGCTTTTCTGAAGGTGAAATCACTAAGAATGTATACTTAAAATGTATTTGGAAATTATACTTGTTTAGAAAAATGACAGTAGTCGATTCTCATGTAGTTATCATGACTACACTTGCTACAGATAATGAGCTATATTTATTATATCAGAAAGACATCCCCTCTTAGAAAATATGCCGAAAGTTCAAGTAGATAGATTTTGACCTCCAGCAAGTCACATATCAGTTTCAAATTCTCTTGAACTCCCATGACCAAAAAATTTAAGAAACGTCTTCATGCTTTACTCTGGAGATTTAAAAAAAAAAAGGGATTGATGGTTGATGAGGGAAGCATTACTACCTCAAGTAAAATAACTTCATATGCATATATGTATATATATGTATCATATATGTATATATATATGTATACACACATATATATGTATATATATATACATGTATATACATATATGTGTGTGTGTGTGAGTGTGTGTATGTGTGTGCATGTGTATGTATGTATGTATGTATATATATCAGTATATATGGATATGGATGCCTGCACAACATGTTTATGTAGGGTATGTGTGTTTTAGTAAACACAAGATAACAGGCTTCACTATGGCTTTTAAACATATCCTACATTGCATGTTGTTCAACAATAAATAAATAAATAAATAAATAAATAAATAAATAAATAAATAAATTGCAAATTTAGAAATGTAATTTTAAGCCTAAAGTCATTATCCAACTGATTAGCATTATTGTCAAAACCTATACATCTGGAGATTTTTGCACTTAGTACAACATCTTCTTCTAAACTCTACACTTTGCAGTTGCCCTTTTCTCTGATATTATTTTATAACAGATATTTGGGAGTATTTAACAGATATTTAGTCAGTTGTTTGATGAAAGAGAATTCTGGCATTTTTCATCCTTAGCTTCTATTGTTTGTTAAATATCTTGGTTATTTAAGCATATCCATGATTATCAACTTAATTATTTCCTTTTGTAACTTTAAATATAAGTGCACATATATACAAAACATTAAAATACAATGATTTACTTACTATACATAATTTTATGCATTAATCAATGGTTCCTTTTATGCCTAATATATGCTGTAAGTTCAAGGTAATTTTAAGCTTCAAGTTACATTTAAAATAACATAATATTGGCCTATTTGGTCAGTTTACCTTTGAGAAGTTTCTATATTAAGAAGTTGTCTATGCTTTCTCAGCATGCAAATAATAGAATATCTGAATTAGGCTGAGTAGTACTTACTTCTCCTTTTTGCCATGCAGACAAAGACTGATCCTAGCAAAATGACCTCTAAAGTTAGTGGTTTCTCTTTTATCTGTATCTAACCCTAACCCTAATGAATATTGTAAAATATTTTCATTGATGCAAATATACAATATTCTATGTCAAAAATTGTATCATCTGAGACTGTCTGCATCTTAGGTTTTTTTTTTTTACATTATGAAAGTAAGATATTTTCTGCAAATATTTTTGATATAAGATGTTATAAAGATTTAGTGAACTTTCAGTGCACTACATTTGATATTTTTTTTAAAAAACAGAAAATATATATGACAGTTTGTTTGCGCTGTGATAACTAAACAATTACTAAAATTTTAATATGTAACTAGAATATACTGAACACAAACAGAATAGTATACATTTTATAGAAAAATAAATGCTTCTACAGTATAATGTATGGTAATAACAAATTATGAACATATATCATATTCTGTCTATTTTATGATGTCTATGGAGTTGTAGATACAAGAGGTTTTATACAAAATCTATTATCATTGTCATAAAGGATGGTTATTCAATTAATTATTGCTTATTTTCTGTAAGGAAAAGAAAAAATGGTGGGAAGCATAGAGATTTTCTTAAAAATCTATCAATACAGTTAATAATAAATATAAAAATAATCTAAACATAACTCAGTGCTTACATCAGTAATAATATACTTTCCCTTTAAATATTGTTACAGAACATATTTCAATGCAGTCAATGTTTTTTTATTGAGAACCTGCTAGTTTTAGAGAATGTCCCTAGTTCTTATACAAATTAATACAGGTAAAATGAGAAGCCATGACCTGGGTCTATTATTCACATGTATAAGCTCATTCCTGAAAGTTAGATTAATGTGGATTTGGCCAATAGAGTCAATTATGTTGCTATTTTAGGTTTTTATTATTCCTATCCTAATTACCAACACTTTCCTTTCAATATCATTAATCTTCATGACTCTTTTCACCTCTGTAAAATAGACAACATGAAAAATTAGTCACCATTGGGTTGCTTATTATAAGTAATAAAGAAGAAAATTTTGAATGTTTTCTGTAGCCTACAACAGAATTAATTCTAATTCACTGACATTTTTACCCCTGTCCTATAGAGTATAAATATGAAAACAGTGTAATAACTGAAAACCCTTACCAAAACTTAAATTTGATGATTTAATTTTGAATGTATTATGGAGACAAAGAAACCAAAGGATGGCTTTAAACCCCTCATACTCATATATAAACTCCTATCAATAACTGCAAAATTCTAATTTGAATATTGAAAGAATGACATTTTATAAATGTCTCATTTCCTAACTTTAAGAGCAAATTTAAGAATTTAGCTAATTTATAACTGTTATGTTACTGTTAGTCTTTATCTACAATTGATTAACATGGAATTATATAAATAACCCTTTTCTTCTGAAAGTTCTTTCTTTGGCCATGTGTTTCATCACAATATCTAAGACGCAATTTAAAAATTTGTACATTGTCAAACTTAAGATCATTACCATTACAAGTTAGTCTTTATAGTTTTTTTTCTATTATTACAGGTTAGTCTTTATATTTTGTTTAGATTTTTTTAAAATAATGCTAGAAAAGTTATGAGGGATATACGATAATTCTAAATAAAGTGTTGAGATAATATGGGAATTTTAGGTTACATGTCGATTACATACTGGCTTTAACCAATGTTATACATATTGAGGGAACAGATATATCTACTAAATGTTGTAATCTAAGTAAGAAACATCCTCCATTGGTTCTACTATTTGAAATTATGGTAGGAATTGGTATGATGTTTAGGCAGATGATGCAACAATGATAAAAATAAATAATTTGGGCATCCTTTGAAATTTCATACTCAGACCCATTAAACAGTTTGTTCATTTTGCTTTGAGTTTGTGATTGAAGACAGGAACTTTAAGCTTTCTATTCTCACCATGCTGCTTTCCCACCATGCTGGATTTTCATGCCTCTGCAACCAAAACCAGAAGTAAAACCCAGTCTTCTTCAGAAGTTCCTTTGTTCATCATGTTTCATCAAAAAAGAAAAATAGATAAGACATAGTTTTATGATATGTACAACAGTGTCAAACTGAGGATCAATACTGAAAAACACAAAATTTTCCTTATTTTTAGGCTGTGAAAAAGTGAACTGTATATAAAAATAGCCGTATAGATTATGATACAAAAATTTGAAACATTCTAAACTTATTTTTAACTTTATTATTTTTGACCAGTTCTCTGTAATTCAATAATTAAGCTAAATATATTTATATACTGAAATTTAAGGGTTTAAAATTCTTTGATCTAAGCATGTGCTTCTTGACATACAAGGTTTGCCATAAAATAAAATAGATCAGTTCCTTTGTTAACTGGGCTAGGCTTATACAAAAGTACATCTAATTCTTATCATCTAAGGAATTGATCTAACTTCTAGGTGGGTGGCTTAACTACTGACTTTCCTTAGAATTTCTAAGTGAATAAGAGCTAAACATTTTAACTGTACATTCAGGTGTAATAAATGGTAGAGATATATTAATAATAAAATGCATCAATGCAACACTAAAGAAGTATTTTATATTTTCATCTTCAAAAGTTCATCAATTGATAAATTTAAGTTTTTACTGCCATTTCTAATACTCTAAGCAAAGAATATTATAAAAATTTCTCCAAAACCTTGGGCAAGAACTCAGCATCCAGTCCTACAGGCCACAGATGATCCACTCCCAGGGTCTCTAGCACACCCAGGATCTTAGAATCAGGGGTGAGAAAGACACAACACTTGTTCCAAAACCACCAGGAGTAAATGGAACCAACATGATCCAGGGATGCAGGAACCCTAACCGACCAGTGGCTTGGGTTCCTTCCAGTCTGCCTTGGTCTAACTTGGGCTCAAACTTGGCAGCCAGTTCCACAGCTCCCACAGAAGGCTCCACTCCCAGGAGCTCTAGCACACCCAGGATCACAGGATCACAGGATCCCATGAGTTTGGTCACACGAGGATCTCAGTGTCTCAGAGGCAGCTTGACTCCCAGCAATTCTGACACACCCAGAATCTCAGGTTCACAAAGATAACTGGATACTGAGGAGTTCTGACTCAACCAAGATTCCAGGAAAATCTTTGTATATATTGGATATTGATGGACTCTCAAATCTGAACATCTATGCTCCAAATGCAAGGGAACCCACATTCACAAAAGAAACTTTACTAAAGCTTATAGCACACATCACATCCCACACAAAAATAGTAGGAGACTTTAACTCCCTATTCTCAGCAATGGATAGATCATGGAAACAGAAACTAAACAGAGACCCAGTGAAACTTACAAAAGTTATGAACCAAATTGATCTAACAGATATTTATGGGACATTTTATCCTAAAGCAAAAGAATATACCTTCTTCTCAGCACCTGATGGTACTTTCTTCAAAATTGACAATATAATTGACTAGAAAACAGGCCTCAACCGATACAAGAAGATTGAAATACTCCCATGCACCTTATCAGATCATCACAAAGTAAGGCTGGTATTAAATTCCAACAAAAACAATGGAAAACACACACATACACATGGAAATAGAACAATGTTCTACTCAATAATAACTTGGGCAAGGAAGAAATAAATAAAGAAATTAAGCAATTTAGAATTTAATGAAACTGAAGATATATCATACCAAAATTTATGGGACCCAGTGAAAGCAGTGTTAAGAGGAAAACTCATAGCTCTAAGTACTGCCAAAAAGAAACTGGAGAGAACTTACACTATTAGCTTGACAGCACACCTGAAACCTCTAGAACAAAAAGAAGCAGATACACCCAAGAGGAGTAGACAGCAAGAAATCATCAAACTCAGGGATGAAATCAACCAAATAGAAAAAAAAAAGAAAGAAAGAAAAGAACTATACCAAGAATCAACGAAATCAGGAGCTGGTTCTTTAAGAAAATCAACAAGATAGATGAACTCTTAGCCTGACTAACCAGAGGGCACAGAGACAGTATCCAAAATAATAAAGTCAGAAACAAAAAGAGAGATATAACAACAGAAACTGTGGAAATTCAAAAAACTCATCATATCCTACTACAAAAGTTTATACACAACTAAACTGGAAAATGTAGATGAACTTGACAATTTTCTAGATACATACAAGGTGCCAAAGTTAAATCAGGATGAGATAAACCATCTAAAGAATCCCATAACCCCTAAAGAATAGAAGCAGTCATTAATAGTACGCCAACCAAAAAAAAAAAAAAAAAAAAATGCCCAGGATGAGATGGGTTTAGTGGAAAATTCTATCAGATCTTTAAAAAAGACCTAATACCAATACTCTTCAAACTATTCCACAAAACAGAAACAAAAGGTACACTAACCAATTTATTCTATGAAGCCACAACTATGCTCAGACATAAACCACACAAAGACCAAACAAAGAATGAGAACTTTGTATCAATATTCCTTATGAACATCGAGGAAAAAATAGTCAATTAAATTCTTGCCCACAGAATTCAAGAACACATCAAAACTATCATTCAGCATGATCAAGTAGGCAGCACCCCAGGGATGCAGCACTGGTTCAATATATGGAAATATATCAATGTAATACTTTACATAAACAAACTCTAAGGAAAAGAAAACCCACATGATCATTTCATTAGGTGCTGAAAAATCATTTGAGAAAGTTAAGCATCTTATCATGTTAAAAGTATTGAAAATATCATGAACTAAAGGCCCATACCTGAATATAGTAATAGTAATATACAGAAAACCAGTAACCAATATCAAACTGAATGGAGAGAAACTTGAAGTAATCTTCCTGAAATTAGGGACTAGATAAGGCTGACCACTCTCTCCCTATCTATTCAACATAATACTTGAAGTTCTATCCAGTGCAATAGACAACAAAAGGAGGTCAAAGGATACAAATTGGAAAGGAAGAAATCAAAATATCACTATTGTAGATGATATTATCATATACTTAATAGACTCCAAAAATTCCACCTGAGAAATCCTAAATCTAATAAACAACTTCAGCAAATTGGCTGCATATACAATTAACTAAAAAAAAAAAAAAAAAAAAAAATCACTAACCTTCATCTACTCAAAGGATAAACAGGCTGAGAAAGAAATTAGGGAAATGACACCCTTCACAATATTCACAAATAATATTATATATCTTGGTGTGGTTCTAAACAAACAAGTGAAAGAGCTGTATGACAAGAACTTCAAGTCTTTGAAGAAAGAAATCGAAGAAGATGCCAGAAGATGGACGGATCTCCCATGCTCATGGATTGTCAGGATAAATACAGTACAAATAACCATCTTACCAAAAGCAATCTACTGATTCATTGCAATCTCCATTAAAATCACAACTCAATTCTTCATAGACTTAGAAAGAGCAATTTCCAAATTCATCTGGAATAACAGAAAACCCAGGATAGCGAAAACTGCTCTCAACAAAAAAATAACTTATGAGGAAATCATTATCCCTGACCTCAAGCTTTATTATAGAGCAGTTGTGATAAAAACTGCATGTTTTTGGTGCAGAGGCAGACAGGAAGATCAATGGAATAGAACTGAAGACCCAGAAATATACACATCATCAGTTGGTCATTGACAAATGAGCTAAAACCATCAAGTGGAAAAAGACAGCATTTTCAAAAAATGTTGCTGGTTCAACTGATGGTCAGCATATATATAGAAAAATACAAATTGATCCATTCTTATCTTCTTGTACAAAGCTCAAGTCCACGTAGATCCAGGACTTCCACATAACACCAGATACACTGAAACTTATAGAGGAGAATGTGTGGTAGAATCTTGAACACATGGGCATAGGAAAAATTTCTGAACAGAAAACCAGTGGCTTATGATGTGAAGTTAATGAGACCTCATAATATTGCAAAGATTCTGTAAGGCAAAGGACACTGTCAATAGGAGAAAAATGCACCAACAGATTGGGAAAAGATCTTTACCAATCCTACATTCGATAGAGGGCTAATATCCAATATATACAAAGATCACAAGAAGTTAGACTCCAGAGAACTAAATAACACTATTCAAAATGGGGTACAAAGAAAGAGTTCTCAACTGAGGAATATCAAATGGCTGAGAAGCACCTAAAGAAATGTTCAACATCCTCAGTCATCAGCAAAATGGAAATCAAAAGGACCCTGAGTTTCTACCTCATATCAGTGAAAATAGCTAAAATAAAAATCTCAGGTAACAGTAGATGCTAGTGACGATGTGGAGAAAGAGGAACACTCCTCCATTGTTGGTGGGATTCCATGCAGGTAAAAGCACTCTGGAAATCAGTTTGGTGTTTCCTCAGAAAACTGGACATAGCACTACCTGATGACCCAGCTATACCACTCCTGGTCATATACCAAGAAGATGCTCCAACATGTAATAAGGACACATGCTCCACTAAGTTCATAGCAGCCTTATTTATAATATCCAGGAGCTTGAAATAACCGAGATGTCCTTCAAAAGGAGAAAATGTGATGCATTTACACAATGAAATATTACTCAGCTACTAAAACTGATGAATTCCCTGGATAATCATTCCTCCAGTCTCTGCTCTGAACTTTGTAACTCCTTCCATGGGTACTTTGTTCATATTTCTAAGAAGGATCGAAATATCCACACTTTTGTCTTCCTTTTTTTGAGCTTCATGTGGTCTGTGAATTGTATCTTGGGTATTCTGAGCTTCTGGGCTAGTATCCACTTATCAGTGAGTGCATATCATGTGTGTTCTTTTGTGATTGAGTTATCTCACTCAAGATGATATCCTCCAGAGTCATCTATTTGTCTAAGAATTTCATAAATTCATTGTTTCTAACAGCTGTATAGTATTCCATTGTGTAAATGTACCACATTTACTGTATCCATTCCTCTGTTGAGTGACATCTGTGTTCTTTCAAGCTTCTCACTATTATAAATAAGGCTACTATGAACATAGTGGATCATATGTGTTTATTACAAGTGCGAGCACTTTCTGGGTATATTATCTTCCAGTAGAACTAGATCCAAATTTCTGAGGAAACACCAAACTGATTTCCAGAGAGGTTGTAGCAGCTTGCAATCCCACCAGCAATGGAGAAGTATTCATCTTTCTCCACATCCTCACCATCATCTGCTGTCACCTGAGTTTTTGATCTTAGACATTCTGACTGGTGTGAGGTGGAATCTCAGGGCCCTTTTGATTTTCATTTCCTTGATGATTAAAGATGTTGACCATCCAGAGACTGCCCCACCTTAGTATCTCTCCCATGAACAGCCAGCCAACCCAGACAGTTTTACAGATGACAAAAAGATTTTGCTGTCAGTAGCCTGATATACTTGTCTCCTGAAAGACTCTGCCGGTGCCTGGCAGATACAGAAGCGAATGCTCACAATCATCCATTGGATGCAGCACAGGGTCCCTAATGAAGGAGCTAGAGAAAGTACCCAAGGAGCTGAAGGGGTTTGCAGCCCCAAAGGAAGAACAAGACTATGAACTAACCAGTACCCTCAGAGCTGCCTGGGACTAAACCACCAATCAAAGAAAACACATGGATTTTTTTTATTAGATATTTTCTCTATTTACATTTCAAATGTTATCCCAAAATTCCCTATACCCTCCCCCTGCCCCCGCTCCCCGAACCACCCACTCCTACTTCTTGACCCTGGCATTCCCCTGTGCTGTGTCATATAAAGTTTGCAAGACCAAGGGGCCTCTCTTCCCAATGATGGCCAACTAGGCCATCTTCTGCTACATATGCAGCTAGAGACACGAGCTCGGGGGTACTGATTAGTCCTATTTCTAGCTACATATGTAGCAGAGGATGGCCTAGTCAGTCATCAGTGGGAAGAGAAGCCCTTGGTTTTGTGAAAGTTCTATACCCCAGTATTGGGGAATGCCAGGGCCAAGAAAAGGTCGTTGGTGGGTTGGGGAGCTGGGCAAAAGGGGAGGGGATAGGGGATTTTAGGAGGGGAAACCAGGAAAGGGGATGAGATTTGAAATGTAAATAAAGAAAATATCTAATAAAAAAAAACTCCCAGTCCCCTCCCCCCCAAAAAAAAACCCCAAAACAAAAAACGATGAATTCATGAAATTTTCAGGCAAATGGATAGAACTAGAAATTATCCTGAGTGAGGTAACCCAATTGCAAACGAACAGACATTGTATGCATTCACTGATAAGTGATATTAGCCCCAAAGCTCTAAATACCCAAGATTCAATTCACAGACCACATGAAGCTCAATAAGAAGGAAGACAAAGTGTGGGTGCTTTGGTCCTTCTTAGAAGGAGAACAAAATACTAGGGGAAATATGTAGATAAAGTGTTGAGCAGACACTGAAGGAATGGCCATCCAGAGACTGTCTGTCCTACCTGGGAATTCATCCCATATAGTTACCAAATGCAGACACTATTGTGAATGCCAAGAAGTGCATGCTGAATGGAGTCTGATATGTCTGTCTCCCGAGAGGACCTGCCAGAGCCTTACACATAGAGAAGCAGATGTTGCCAACCAACCATTGGATTGAGCGCAGGGTCCCTAATAGACGAATTAGAGAAAGGACTGAAGGAGTTGAATGGGTTTTCAACCGCATAGAAAGAACAACAATATCAACCAACCATACTCCTGAAAACTCCCAGATACCAAGCCATCAACAAAGGAGTACACATGTCTCCAGCCTCATATGTAGCAGAGGATGGCCTTTGTGTGCATCAATGGGAGGAGAGGTCCTTGGTTCTATGAAGACTAGATAGATGCCCCAGTGCAGGGGAATCAAACTTGGGGAGGTAAAAGTGGGTGGGTGCGTGGAGGAACACCTTCATAGAAGCAGGGGAAGGGTAGATGTGATAAGGGGTTTCCAGGAGGAAGGGAAACTAGGAGAGGGGATAACATTTGAAATGTAAATAAAGAAAATATCCAATAAAAAATGATAAAAATTTCTCCCAAACACAATATACTTGGGTCTATTATGAACATAAACATACTTATACATAGTATGTATGCACATTTATATACTCACATACTCACAACAATATTCTAAATCCTAGTATTGATAAATGGTTATGAATTCTATTGTAGTAGTTGTAGTGATTGAATATAACAACAAAATATTTAAAATAAAGTAATATACTGAAATTTCTGTATACACAACAGTAAAAAAGCCTCATCATTTTCTAATAGAAGCTGATGTCCTGATAACAGGAATGTGGTATTGTTGTGATGGTTTACATCTGTCACAGTAGAAGGGGAGCAAATAAAATAAAAAATGAAATGTAGTTAGATAGGCATTTTTATAACATGAGTGCTAACCAATAAGACCTAAAAATAATTTCATCTTGGCATCTAAACTATAAACTAAATTATGAAAATCAGCTAATGTTGTATATAGGAACTTGTATCATAGTCCTTATACTTTTAAAATGTTTGGAATAATTATCTTAAAATTAAATCATATCTGTATGTTTTGAATGCATTATTTGTTTAATATGTGCCACCCCACATGCTAATACAGCTGTCATGTTCAATCATACAGAATATAGCAATGTTGAACCTATAATGCATATTTCAAAAAGTTGGGTATTTATAATGTAAATGGCATTGATATAGACTTTATGTGTTTGTCTTAGTACTGATTAAAATGTTAATCATTCTCTCTCTCTCTCTCTCTCTCTCTCTCTCTCTCTCTCTCTCTCCTCTCTCATGCAAATGATTCATATTGCAGTCAAAAATGATTTTATTTTCAAGTATCTTTTAAAGCCAGCATTCATACTTGGAAGTTTTTAGTCCATCGTGATAGTTTATTAAATTTAATATGAATTACTTGATAGGTCCTTATTGACTAACTGTTGTCCTGAGATTCCACCAATAATGGTTATGCTTAGCATTTTGCAGACTCCTTTCTTGATCAGTCTGGAAGATGACAACAGTGACACTTTGCTTGTATATTTGTATTATTTTTTACTGGATTTTTAAGTAATGAACAATTTCTCTCATTCCCTAGGCTGTTTACTTATTGTGCACTAGCTGAAGTAGTCACTGGATATCAGCATTGTTTCAGTGAGTTCTTTTAGCCAGTAATATTTTTAACAAGTAAATTTATAATTTTAAAGGATTGCCAAAATTCAGAATCTGTATGATATAATATTTGAAACAAAGAAAAATATGTATGATAAAACAGAAATGCCTTACAAAGAATAAATCATTATTTAAATATAGCCAAATATGTATTACAAACATTGCACATCATTGAGACAAAATAAACAACTTGTGATGAGCAGACCAATTACTTTTGGTACTCAAATGCCTATAGCTTTGTCATGATACATATTATCATTAAAATGTAAAATAGAAACTCTGTTTTCTTTTTTTAAATGGGAAGATAGCTTTAAATTTAACATTAAAATAGTACTTTTAAGATACAGCTTACTATATTTTTAAAATTTCAATTTAAAAATATTGTCATTGTTTACATATCATATTCATTACTTTATACATATTAACAACATGGTGATCAGCACATTAAAACAGCAATACTGGAAGTTAAGTGAGCCTAGACAGCAGCGATTTGTCCACCGCAAGTATCAAGTGTGTGAGAATCTTGTTTCAACTATATTGTAATACAAAAATTCTACCAAATGAAATAACAATGAATATGTATCAGATGGACTCCAACACACAATCTACTTTTTATATTGCTTTGGGATGAAGATTGCTGAAAAAAAAATGTCTTTGAGGTCATTAAAAAATGGTTATGCATATGAGAGAGAGCAAGAGAGGCAGATGCAGGAAGAGATAGATACAAAGAGAGAAATAGAAAGAGATGATAGATAGAAGACAGATAGAGATAGATAGATAGATAGATAGATAGATAGATAGATAGATAGATAGATAGATAGACAGACAGACAGACAGACAGACAGAAAGATGGAGACAGAGACAGAGACAGAGATCTAACTATTGCAATTCACTGTGAGAGCATATGTACTTCCATATTGTTGGTATATGTGACATTTAAAGATAATGCAGTGATTACACACTAACCTAAACTTCAGACAATAATGAGATAAAGATATTATGAGTTATGTGTTATTCTAAAGTGCTCATAGAAGAGGATCTAAATAGATCTATACTGTCCTAATACCCATGTTACTTAAGGTTTATCAATATCTCTAGTGAATGGTAAATTCATTCCAATTTGAGAAGCCACCACATTACCTTCTAAATAAATTCCATGTATGTTTGTGTGTGTGTGTGTGTGTGTGTGTGTACGTGTGTGTGTGTGTGTGTGTGTGTGTGTGTGTGTGTAAGCTACATGTGAAAACTCAATTTCTCATTTTCTTAGTCATTCTTAGGGGATTCGAGGCATTAATACTGCATTGAAAATAATCGGGGACACAGAGAATTACTTAAAACAGCAGATTTCAATTCAATCTTGAATGTTTTAAACTGATAAACATTCCTTGGGGCTATAAAGAACTTGTGTTTGTATTCTCTCAATACAAACACTACGCTGTAAGAGCATATTTTCAATTTACGCTGTAAGAGCATATTTTCAATTTACTACTCAAATAATTATAGTGTGTGTGTGTGTGTGTGTGTGTGTGTGTGTGTGTGTGTGTGTATCCCATTGAGAAAAATTCACATTGGTACATACAGCATACCAAATGGACATCTATCCTTTCTTAAATTTCTGAGACAGGGTCTCTCTACATACCATTATAGCTATGTATATTGGAAACTGTTCTGTAGGCCAGGCTGTTCTCAAACTCACAGAGATATACCAGCTTCTGCCTTGAATTGCTGGGATTACAGGCATCTACCCCCACACCTCTAAAATATTAACATCTTTGTAAACCAAATAAAGATTATTTCTCTAAGACAAAACAATTCAAATTAAGCCCAGAAAAAAACTGCAATTTTTATTAAAAAAAATGGTAGAGTTTGGTTCCAAAATTTTCTTACATATAAATATGCAATATGAGAATCATTTCCTTCCAATGTTAACATAATTATGAATTGGCTTTTACAGAACAAATGATGTCTAGATTATAATTATCATAATTATCATGTAATATGCATAAGATCATTATGGATTAAGTCAAAATCGTCAATAATAGTAGATTTTTTGTTTACTTACTTTTGTAGTATGTTTTAGTTTTCATCAATTATCTGGGGAACTTTAGACTTATTTTCCAAAGAATCCTTAGAATTTCCCAATGTAATCTTGCATAATGGTGTATTCTTGTTCTGAACATCTTAGTTGTTCAAATTTATATTCTGCCTATAGAAGTAGATGTGAGTAAATTTTCACTCTGATTTAAATTTAATTTAACATGTGTTTCATAGACTCATGTGGTAAAAGCTTATTGTCCTGCTCATGGGTTATGGGAAATGATGGAATCTTGAGAATTTGAACATAACAAAGGGTTTAGTCTTTTGATAGTTTTATGATACACAAAAGTGATAGAATGTTTAGGAAGTTGTTCTTTGATTAAGATGTAGGTCACTGGAACAGTGTCCTAACACTTTTCCTGTATCTTTGTTGACAATTGTCATGAAGTAAACCTTGCTTCAAATGTTCTTTTTGTCTTTGTCTTTGTCTTCCATTTTATCATAATGGCACAGCAACGAGATCAATTGACTCTGGACTGAAACTTGTGCACTAATTTCTAATTATGCTAGTAGTAGTCTTACCAATTATAATATATAGAATTCTAGTTTTATTTCTTCAAAATAAACATCAAACATCTTGAGTCAAATATTTCTATTTCTGTGATAAGTATCCGAGAAAAGCTACTTCAAAGGAAATATTTATTTATCCTGTATACGGACTTATTGTTTCACATATTCAAGTTTTTTGTTTTGTTTTGTTTTGTTTTGTTCCCTTTATGTTGGGTCTGCCATAAAATATCACTGCAGATAGAGCACAAGACTGAAGAGCAACCCTTTATGGCTGTCAGAAAGGAGGTAGAGATAAAAGTAAATGCGCTCAAGAGGGACAAGTGGCAGGGGAAAGGGGCAGTATGCCCTTTGTGTCCCCATGATCTACCACTTCCCGTTAATCTCTAAACACTGACATTTCTACTGTCAGTCAATAATGTCATCAAATTGTAAATTCAGCAACAGATTAAGTCATTGGTTAGAGAGCATCCCCCAAAATTCTATCACATGGCAATATTTGCAACCAAGCTAGCATCAAGTCTGGCCCACACATAGCTTTGTGTGAATTCTAAACCATAAGAGCACTGAAGGAAACTCCTCACAAATCCTAAGAATAAACAGAAATACACTGCCTCATGTTGAATTATCTTGAAGATAATTGCAGAGATTTTTATTAATTTGCAAATAAGAACCACTTTCTAAAATATCAACCAAACCTACAAATATATTAAATGTTCATAGGAAAGCTAAATAAAATAAAAAGTCTAAAACAAAAATAAATAAATAAATAAATAAAGAAAGAAAGAAAGAAAGAAAGAAAGAAAGAAAGAAAGAAAGAAAGAAAGAAAGAAAGAAAGAAAGAAAGGAAAAGAAAAAAGGGGGGGGGAACCTATCATGACTTCCCTCCGAAGAGCCAACAAGCAGCTGAAAGAGTTAGATGCAGATATTTACACCCAAACAATGGAGATAAGCTTGTGAACCCTGTGGTTGAATTAGGGAAAATCTGGAAGAAGCTGAGGAACAGGGCAACCCTCTAGGAGAACCAGCAGTCTCAATTAACCTGGAATCCTGAGATCTCTCAGAGAGTGACCCACCAACCAGGCAGCTTACACCAACTGATATGAGGCCCCCAACACATATACAGTAGAGGACTGCCAGGTCTGGGCTCAGTCAGAGAAGATATACCTAACTCTCAAGAGACTAGAGGCACCAGGGATTGATGTGGTAGTTTTTGTGGTGGGGATTGGGGACATTCTTGTGGAGATGGGGAAGGGGTAAGGGGAAGCTATGGAATGCGGAATAGTAGGGGGTGGTCTGAGAGGGGGATAATATCTGGAGTGTAAAACTAAAAGATTAAATATTTTTTAAAAAGAAAATGATTAAAGAACTAATAATGTAAAAAAGGAATTATTTGAAATTTATTGAAATCCTGACTTAACCATGTATCTAGTAATATATCTAGCAAATCTCTACCATAATCTGCGCCTGCAAGCTCTTCTTCGGATACTGGGCTGTGCACTTAAATAAATTTATTAAATATTTCAAACATTTCAATGTTTTGTTTTTTACTGAATTTTTTTTTATTATTTTCTTTATTTTCATTTCAAATGCTATCCCGAAAGTTCCCAATACCTACCCCCCCCCGACCATGCTCCCCTACCCACCCACTCCCACTACTTGGCCCAGGCCTTCCCTTGTGCTGGGTCATATAAAGTTTGCAAGACCAAGGGGCCTCTCTTTCCAGTGATGGCCAATTAGGCCATCTTCTGCTATATATGCAGCTAGAGACACAAGCTCAGGGGGTACTGGTCAATTCATATTGTTGTTCCACCT
>NC_034607.1:57419400-57450218 GCF_900095145.1 Mus pahari
CATTCCTCTATTGAGGGACATCTAGGTTCTTTCCAGCTTCTGGTTATTATAAATAAAGCTGCTATCTGTGAACATAGTGGAGCATGTGTCCTTATTACCAGTTGGAAGATCATCTGGGTATATGCCCAGGAGTGGTATTGTTTGGTCCTCAGGTAGTACTATGTCACACTTCATAGGAACTGCCAGACTGATTTCTAGAGTCGTTCTACCAGCTTGCAATCCCACCAGCAATGGAGGAGTGTTCCTCTTTCTCCACATCTTCTCCAACATCTACTGTCACCTGAGTTTTTGTTCTTAGCCATACTGACTGGTGTGAGGTCCTTTTGTTATGCATTTTCCTGATGACTATGGATTTTGAACATTTCTTTAGGTGCTTCTCAGCCATTCAGTTGAGAACTCTTTGTTTAGCTCTATACCCCATTTTTAATAGCTTTATTTGGTTTTCTGGAGTCTTGAATTTTTTGTATATATTGGATATTAGCACTTTATTGGATTTCGGATTGATAAAGATCTTTTCCCAATTTATTGGTTGCCATTTTGTCCTGTTCAGAGTGTCCTTTGCCTTATAGAAGCTTTGCAATTTTATGAGGTCCCATTTGTCAATTCTTGATCATAGGGCATAAGCTATTGGTGTTCTGTTCAGGAAAATTTCCCCTGTGCCCATGAGCTCAAGGCTCTTCCCCACTTCTTTTTCTATTAGTTTCAGTATATCTGGTTTTATGTGGAGGTACTTGAACCACTTAGACTTGAGCTTAGTACAGAGTTAAGAATATATCAATTTGCATTCTTCTACATGCTATCCACCAGTTGAACCAGCACCATTTGTTGAAAATGCTGTCTTTTTTTCCACTGGAGAGGTTTAGCTCCTTAGTCAAAGATCAAGTGACCATATGTGTCTCAGTTCATTTCTGGGTCTACAATTCTATTTCATTGATCTAGCACTCTGTCACTGAACCAAAACTCTGGAATTTTTATTATAATTGCTCTATAGTACAGCTTGAGGTCAGGAGTGATGATTCCACCAAAGGTACTTTCATTGTTGAGAATAGTTTTAACTATCTTAGGTTTTTGTTATTCCCGATGCATTTGAAAATTGCTCTTTCTAACTCTGTGAAAAATTGAGTTGGAATTTTGATGGAAATTGCATTGAATCTCTAGATTACTTTCAACAAGATGGACATTTTTACTCTATTAATCCTGCCAATCAATGAGTATGGGAGATCTTTCTATCTCCTAAGATCTTTGATTTCTTTCTTTAGAGACTTCATACAGATCTTTCACTTGTTTAGTAAGAGTCACACCAAGGTATTTTATGTTATTGGTGACTATTGTGAAGAGTGTTGATTCACTTATTTCAGCCTGTTTATCCTTTGTGTAGAGAAATGCCACTGATTTGTTTGAGTTAATTTTATATCCATCTATATTGCTAAAGTTGTTTGTCAAGTTTAGGAGTTCTCTGGTGGAATTTTTGGGGTCATTTAAGTACAATATCATATCATTTGCAAATAGTGATATTTTGGCTTTTTCCTTTCAAATTTTCCTCCTTTTTTCAAATTTTGATTTCCTTTTGTTGTGTAATTGCTCTGACTATGAATTTGAGTACTATTTTGACTAGGTAGTAATAGAGTGAGCAGCCTTTTCTAGTCCCTGGTTTTAGTTGAATTGCTTCAAGTTTCTAGCCATTTAGTTTGATGTTGGCTACTGGTTTGCTGTATATTGCTTTTAATATGTTTACCTATGGACCTTGAATTCCTGATCTTTCCAAGACTTTTATCATGAAGGGGTTTTGGACATTGTGAAATGCTTTCCAACCATTAACAAAAGGATTGTATGTTTCTGTTGTTGTTGTTGTTTTGTTTTTCTGTCTTTGAGCTTGTTTATTCAGTGGATTACATTGATGGATTTCTGTATATTGAACCGCCTTCCCTGCAACTCTGGGTTTAAGCCTCCTTGATCATGATGGATGATTGTTTTGATGTGGTGTTGGATTTTGTTTGTGAGAATTTTATTGAGTATTTTTGCATAGATATTCATAAGGGAGATTGGTCCAAAGTTCTGTTTTTTGTTGGGTCTGTCTTTAGTTTAGGTATCAGAGCAATTGTGGCTTCATAGAACAAAGTACATAGAATAACTTCTGTTTCTAATTCGTGGAATATTTTGAATACTATAGATATTAGGTCTTCTCTGATAGAACTCTGTACTAAACCCATGTGGTCTTGCCTGATATTTTGTTACTTGGGAGACTATTAATTACTTTCTCTCTCATTCTCTCTCTCTCTCTCTCTCTCTCTCTCTCTCTCTCTCTCTCTCTCTCTCTCTTTTGTGGGATATTGGACTGTTTAGATTCATTATCTGATCCTGCTATCTATCTAGATAATTGTCTATTTCATCTAGATTTTCCAGTTTTGGTGAGTATAGGCTTTTGTAGTAGGGTCTGATGTTTTTTGTTTTTTGTTTTTTTTTTTTGATTTTCTAGGTTTCTGTTGTTATGTCTCCTTTTCATTTCTGATTTTGTCAATTAGGATACTCTCTCTGTGCCCTCTAGTTAGTCTGGCTAAGGGTTTATCTATTTGGTTGGTTTTCTCAAAGAACCAGTTCCTGGTTTGGTTGATTCTTTATATAGCTCTTTTTGTTTCTACTTGGTTACTTTTAGCCCCAAGTTTGATTATTTCCTGCGATCTAATCATCTTGACTGTATTTGCTTCTTTTTGTCCTAGAGCTGTCAGATGACCTGTCAAGCTGCTAGTATATGCTCTCTCCAGTTTCATTTTGGAGACACTCAGAGCTGTAAGATTTCCTCTTATGACTGCTTTCATTATGCTCCATACTTTTATGTATATTTTAGCTTCATTTTCACTAAACCCTTAAATGTCTTTAATTTATTTATTTATTTCTCCTTGACCAAGTTACCATTGAGTAGAGTGTTGTTCGGCTTCCATGTGTATGTGGGCTTTCAATTGTTTATGTTGTTATTGAAGACCAGCTTTAATTCAGGATGATCTGATAGGATATATGGGATTATTTCAATCTTCTTTTATCTGCTGAGTCCTCTTTTGTGACCAATTATATGGCCAACATTGCAGAAGGTACCATGAGGTGTTGAGAAGAAGGTATATACATTGGTTTAAGGATAAAATATTCTCTTTATATATTTCTGTTAAATCAATTTGTTTCATAACTTCTGTTAGTTTCACTGTGTCTCCTTTTAGTTTCTGTTTCCAGGATCTGTCCATTCATGAGAATGGGGTGTTGATGTCTCCTACTATTATTGCGTGCATTGCAATGTGTGCTTTGAGCTTTAGTAAAGTTCCTTTTAAAATGTGGGTGCCCTTGCATCAGGAGCATAAATGTTCAGAATTCTTCTTGATAGATCTTTTCTTTGATGAGTGTACAGTTTCCTTCCTTATCTTTTTGATAACTTTAGATTGAAAGTTGATTTTATTCATGAATAGAATGGCTACTACAGCATCTTGAGACCATGTACTTGGAGAACTGTTTTCCAGTCTTTTACTCAGAAGCAATGTCTGCCTTTGTCACTGAGGTGGGTTTCCTGTATCCAGCAAAATGTTGGATCCTTTTCACATATCCAGTCTGTTAATCTATGTCTTTTTATTGGGGAATTGAGTCTATAAATATTAAGAGGTATTAAGGAAAAAAGATTGTTGCTTTCTATTATTTGTGTTCTTAGGATTTTAGTCAATTTTACGAGTATGGACTAGTAGAACTTTTTAATCTGCATTCATAAAACTAATAATGTTGAATACATTTTGACATATTTACTATCAATGTATGTTTGGGGGGATGACCTTGGCCCTTACATATTGAAACAAAAGATTATTTAGATATGTCTCTGCACTTTCAATTGGTAATTGATGTGAAGGCAGTGCCATGTTGTGGTAAGATATTTGGTATTGTCATTTCTATGTCCCAATACCTGCTTTCTACATGTTAATGTTTGTCATTTTCTCACCTGCTCCAAAACAGGAAAAAGCAAGCTGGAGTGGTGGAGGTCAAAGCAGGTTATGTTGAATTCTATCTGGCCAAAAGGCAATACTAAGACTAAGAATGTTGCTAATTTTCTCACTATGCAACTTCTCTCATTATGCTAGTAGATTTTTTTTTTTTTTTTTGTATGAGAAAGGAATGTGACTTTTCTTAAAGGGCAACTGGTACTGGGGTCAGAAAACAACTGCAGAACAATCAGGCAGACAGACAGAGAAGGACAAAGGCAGGAGACCCTAAAAGCCCTACAATTTATGTTCACTATTATATTTAAAGTTACATTATTAGAAATATGTTTTGGATCCTTTGGTAGTTATGATTTAAATACTAATGTGTTAATAACTGAAAGTGTCAATCCTGAAAATTTAAATATTTTATAGAATTGTCTTGTTAATTTATTTCAATAAAACATATTTAATTAATATTAATCTTCATGCAGTAAACAAACTAGGTCATTTTTCCTACACTCAAGGGATAAAATTAGGAGGTTGTTTATAAGAATAAATGATGGAAATATTATGAACAACAGAGCTCATACATTTTACAACCCTTTTCATTCTTACTTGTCTTTTAAAAATCCTAATAATGATTCAGAAAACGCATCACCTTAATAGGTATACCATTCCTTTAGCTATGTATTTTGATGAAAATTTAAAAATAATAAGTGAAATATTTTTATTTAAAATTTAGGCCACAAAAACAAAGATACTAGCAGCATTACTATATAAAAGGCAACTAATAAGATTACTAAGTGATATGATAATAAGAGTGATATGTTGGATTAATTGGATTTTGATATTTATAAACAAAACATTTTTTCTGAACCAGCCCATATATAAGTAATTTCTAAAGTCAATATGGCTGATCTCTGAAAGTCATGCCAACTATTAGAATTCAACACAAAGGTAATGATAACCCTTAACATGTGGATAAGGTACAACTATTGTGTACAAATTATTCTATGGTATACATATGTTTAATTTTAATGTTCACATATTCTTCAGAATACATTTTTTCTGAAAATATTTGTAAGGTTTCAAAAGCATATATATCTCCTTTTTATTTTTAGAAACCCATTAATATAAAACTGCATGATAAGTAAAAGTCTGATTTAAGAGCTTTCAGAGGGACTGTTAAGTGCTAAAAAAGAGTAAGAGTCAATAAGGACTAAGGCACACAAATTGTCATGTATGACACTTTGCTCTTAAAGATAGCTGAAATCAAACTTTCAGAAACTCATTCCTCATAGCAAAAGATACTAAAGAACAAAATGGAGTGAGTCCTATAAATCTCAGTTTCAAGACAGATGAAATGTGATTTCAAGATCATCTTGAACTAAGAAGAGATATAGCATCATATCAGCAAGAGTAATAACAAAATAAAAGATAAAAAAGTTTGAAAGCAAGTCTTTACACTTCACTAAAATAAAGCACGTCAAAATATATAATTTACAAAAATTCTATGCAATACATTTGAATTATCTGGATAGATAATGAAGAATGAAGAATGTTATAGTAAAATTTAATGTTTGCATGATATTAAGATTGATAGCCTTCTATCTAAACTCTGCCTCACAATTACATTGTAACAAACAGGTATGCTTCTCCCCACAGTTACTGGGCAACAGCCAGGTAGGTCTATAAACTCTTGTGACTAGTCTCAAGACAAGTATCAAGCATGGGTCCACTGAGACATCCCCTTCCCCCATACTTCACCACACCCCCATAGAACATATTATCTCTCTTTTTATCTTTTTATAAACACATCAGTGATAACATTCAATAGTGCTGAAATAGTGCTTTGTTCTGTTTGTGTCCCTGTTAAAATTTCAATATAAATATTATCAAATAATTTCTCATTAATTCATTTCCATGTTAAAAATAATATCCAGAAGCAAAATCTTATTAAACAGAAACAGAATGTGATGCATCTGACAGTATGTATATAGACAGCTAGAATTGAAATAATCATCTTTGGTTCTATTATGAGAGAAATAACTCAGTAACAGGCTTCAAATTGGCAGTTCAAGTGTCTAGGCCTAAATCTGTTTCCAGTAACTGGGCAAGTCCAGGCAAGTCTAGGTCTCAGAAGCTGTTGTACCACCTGGCCTGAGGCAATGACAATGGGTCAGCAGCTATGTCCAGACTTCCTCAGCAACAGTTTCCAGACTTCCCCAGAAACAGGTTCTAGCCCCCCACACTCCAGCAATGGTTCTGGAATGTCCCTAGAGATAGAGCCAACAGATTAAGATAGGTATCAACTATCTCTCTCCAGAATTACCCAAATGTGCTTTAAATCATGCCTGCCTACATGTTCACTCAGGTGCATCCATGTTGGAAGATGATAGACCTCAGCATGCTGTACGTCTGCAGAATAAAACACTTCCTGATTTTGCATACTATTTGAGTCTGGGGTATCATTCTTGGATGTATCATGAACCCATACAATCATTGGATGGAGAAAATGCCGATCTAAGATGCATGGATAGCCATTCATTAACAATGGGACAACTGCTCAGATGAACCCAACATTGGCAGTAGGTTATTAAAGAAGCCAGGGAATAAAATAGCCATGGAAATAATAAAAGGATTTCAGGTTCATAACATTTTTTAAAACTCAAAGAATTTAATTAATTTTGAAATTCATTTTATTTTGAGGATCAAGAAATGAGGATTACTGCTTTTAACAAGCACCAAATTGTTACTACTTTGGTATTAATTATTTTGTGTAAATAAACATTTATATCAGGTAACATACCATTTTTCAGGAAAAATTTTTTTGTATGTCTCAGAAGTCTCACCTAAATGTGACTTATGTATCTAGGCTTCCAGTTATTGAGCAATTAAGTGTCTTTCATTCTGAAAAGCATTTATGTGGGCTATAGACACATCCTGTACCTGACCAGCATGTTCTATCTGCTAGACCTTACACAATTGTGCCCCACACTCATTTGGTAACTCTTGGTTGATGAGTGTTTTTATATTTGATCAACGTAAAGATGTTTTGTGTCACTGTCTTCCATTTCATAAAGCTTTAGAGAATAATAATGTTCTACTTATTTCTCTGAGTAATGTTTTTTCCTGCAACCCTCCAAAGTATTGAAGTCTGTCTTCCACAACAAAATTAGTACTGGCGTATTTAATTTAATTTTTTCTTGGAACTCATTTACCTTTGTGGATGTGATTGGAAAAATATTTAAAATGTCAATATTCTAGTTCTAAAATTTTTTATTCCTATCAATATTAATACCTCATGCTAAATTACTAGATATTCTCCAACATGTCAGATGTTTTTTCTTTTGTCTAATTTGTTTTCTGGCTTGTCTTGTGATCAAGTCAATACCTCTAAGAAAACATTTTCTTTATATTATTGAATCTTCTAATAATCCCCCTCAGTATAATTTTAATTTCAGGATTTCAGGAATCATACACCTTAATATATATATATCACAACTCTTAACTTAAAACCCCCATTTTAGTCCATGAGTCATGAGATCTATAGTTACAAGTTTTTTTCAATACCACATGTAGCTTAAAATTATAAGTATTTTAAAATACATAATTTATTTCTTAAATTTGTAGTTCTCTTAACGTTTGAATGTATTCTTATGGTTAACAATGGCTGCATTAAGCATATTAGTGACTAATTCTATACTTATGAAAAAATTATTGGATATTTTACTTATTTACATTTCAAATATTATCCATTTTCTCAGTTTCCCCTCCAGAAACCCTCCATTCCATGCCCTCTCCCCATGTTTCTATGAAGGTACTCCTGCACCCACTCACCCAACCGGTCATTCTCCTTCGCTGAGACATCAAGCATTCACAGGATTAAGGGCCTCACCTCCCATTGATATCTGACAAGGCCATTCTCTGTTAAATATGCAGCTGGAGCCATGGGTTGCTCCATGTGTATTCTATGGTTGGTGGATTAGTCCCTGGGTGCTCTGGGGGGCCTGGTTAGTTGGTATTGTTGTTCTTCCTATGGGGTTGCAAACCCCTTAAGTTCCTTTAGTCCTTTTTCTAACTACTTCATTAGGAACCCCATGCTCACTCCAATGGTTAGCTGTGAGCATCCATCTCTGTAATTGTCAGGCTTTGGCAGAGCCTCTCAGGAGACAGCTACATCAGGCTTCCATCTGCAAATACCTCTTGGTATCCGAAATAGTATCTGGGTTTGGTGTCTGTATATAGGATGGATCCCCAGGTTAGACATTCTCTGGATGAGCTTTCCTTCAGTCTCTGATCCACTCTTTGTATTTCCTCCTGTGAATATTTTCTTCCCCCTTCTGAGAAGGACTAAAGCATCCACAATTTGCTCTACCCAATTGATTCTATGAAGCCACAATTGTGCTTATACCTAAATGACACAAAGACCCAACAAAGAAAGAGAACTTCAGACCAATTTCCCTTATGAATATCAATATAAAAATATTCAATAAAATTCTCACAAATTGAATTAAAGAACAGATCAAAATGATCATCCATCATGATCAAGTAGACTTCATTCCAGGGATGCAATGATGTTTCAATCCACTAACAGAAATACATATATAAGTGAGAGTACATATAAGTGACCCAAAAAATTCCACCAGAGAATGCCTATAGATGATAAAGAACTTCAGCAAAGTAGCTGGATATAAAATTAAATGAAACAAATCAGTAGCCTTCCTCTACTCAAAAGATCAACAGGCTCAAAAAGAAATTAGGCACAGTCCATCATTCACACTTGTCACAAATAATACAAAATATATTGGGGTGACTCTAATCACTCAAGCGAAATATTTGTATGTCAAGAACTTCAAGTCTCTCAAGAAAGAAGTTAAAGAACTCAGAAGATGGAAAGATCTACCATGCTCATTGACTGGCAAGATTAACATAGCAAAAATGGTCATTTTGCCAAAAGTAATCTACAGATTCAATGCAATACCCATCAAAAGAGATAAAAGGAACAATTCTCAAATTAATCTAGAATAACAAAATCCAGGATAGCAAAAACTATTCTGAAAAATAAAAGAACTTATAATCACCATTTCTTACATCAAGCTATATGACCGAAAAATAGTGATTAAAAAGCACATGGTATTGATATAGAAACAGTCAGGTAGATAAGTGGAATAGAACTGAAGACTCATAAATAAACCTAAACACCTACAGTCACTTGATTTTTGACAAAGAAGCCAAAACTATCCAGTGGATAAAAGACAGCATTTTATAAAAATCATGCTGGTTCAACAAGTAGTCATCATGTAGAAAAAAAAAGATAAAATTGATATATTATCATCTTGTACAATGTGCAAGTCCAAAGACTTCCAACTAAAAATGGATATGCTGAATCTAATAAAAGAGAAAGTAGGGAAGAACCTCAAACTCATTGGCACAGTGGAATATTTGCTGAATAGAACTCCCAATGACTCAGGCTTTAAGATAAACAATTGACAAATGAAACCTCATAAAATTAAAAAGTTTCTGTAATGTTAAAGACAGTGTCAATAGGGCAAAATGGCACCCAAACACTGAAAATAGATCTTTATCAATCCTACATCTGATAGAGGGCTAATATCCAATATATACAAAAACTCAAGAAGTTAGACTCCAGAGAACCAAATAACCCTATTTTAAAATGGGCTTCATAGATACTCAAATGACTGAGACGCATTTAATGAAATGTTCAACATCCATAGTCATCAGGGAAAACAAACCAAAACGATGATGAGATTCTACCTCACTCCAGTCAGAATGGCTATGATCAAAAACTCAGTTGATAGCAGATGCTGGCAAGGATATGGAGAAAGACGAACATTCCTCCATTGCTGGTGAAATTGCAAGCTAGTAAAACCAGTTTGGAAATCATTTTAGCGGTTCCCAAGAAGACCAAGTTACTGGGCATATACCCAAAAGATGCTCCAATATATAGCAAGGACACATGTTCCATTATGTTTATAATAGTGTTATTTATAACAGCCAGAAGCTGGAAACAACCCAGATATCAATTAACAGAGGAATATATATAGAGGTTGTGGTTCATTTACACAATGGAGTACTACCCAGCTATTAGAAACAATGGCTTCATGAAATTCTCAGGCAAATGTGTGGAACTAGAAATTATCATCCTTAGTGAGGTAACCCTGTCACAAAATAATATACATTGTATGTACTCATTGATATGGGGATATTAGCCTAAAATCTCAGAATGCCTATAACAACCCACAAATCAAATAGAGCTTAAGAAGAAGGAAGACCAAAGTGTGAATCCTTCAGTCCTACATAGAATGGGGAACAAATAAAGCAGATGAGGTAGAGGAAAATATGGCTCTTGGAGGGAGGGAGGAAGGAAAGGGAAAAAAAAAATGGAGCAAAATCATGTATTGAAAAGATCAGGAAAGAAGTACATAGGGCCAGGAAATTGAATAAAAATACGTAGTGGTAGGTCATACGGAACTGGGGGTTACCACTATAAAGTCTCAGATGCCAGATAAGCAAGAGACTCCCAGGACCCAGTGGGGATGACTTTTGTTGAAATAGGACATAACGGGAAGATGGAACCTGTAGAGACCACCTCCAGTAGATAGGCACAAACCTCTGTTGAGAGATTGTCCCACCCACTTATCTCAAATTTGGTAACCCAGAAAAGTTCCTGTCTAAAAGAAATTCAGGGACAAAATATGGAACAGAGACTGAAGGAAAGGCCTTCCAGATACTGCCCAACCTGGGGATCCATCTCATCTGCAAACACCAATCCCAGGTACTGTTACTAACACCAAGGAACACTTGATGACAGGACCCTTTTATGGCTGTTCCTTGTGAGGTTCTACTAGCACTAGACCAATATATATACACAGCCAACCATTGGACTGAGCCTACAGACCACACTAGAAAAACTAGGGGAAGGTCTGAAGTTGTTTAAAGGGATGGCAACCCCATAGAAAGAACAATATCAACTAACAGGACCACCCAGTGCTCCCTGAGACTAAACCCCAACCAAAGAATATAAATGTATGGAACCATGGCTCTAGGCACATATGTAGCATATGATGGCCTTATCTTACATCAAGACCCTTGGTCTTGTGGAGGTTTGATGCCCCAAAGTACGGGGATGCTAAAATGGTAAGGCAGGAGTGGATGAGTGGTTGGAGGAGCAACGTCAGAGAGGCAAAGGGAAGAGGGGAGGGGGAATAGGATATGGAGTTGTGGGGGGGTAAACAAGAAGAGGGATATCATTTGAAATATAAATGAATAAAATGATTAATTAGAAAAAGAAACACTAGTATGTAGAAAAATTTTTGTATTGTGTTATGTTTGATATACTTGAAATTTGTATTAAACGTGGACTGATATTTTTAAATTAACTTACCAATTTGACTTTTATTTCTTCAGAGACTATAATATAGTACATATAGAAAATATGAATTTTCCAAATTCTTTTCACTGTTGTGCATTAAAATTTACCAAAAACTATACCAATAACTAAAGACAACTATTCAGGTTTAAATAGTTGTTAAAACTACTTTGGAGAACAAATTTAAAGTGGTATTTGATTAGCAAGCATTTGAATGCTAGGACCATAGTATATAGAGTTTCTATAGCAGACTGAACATGAAGTATATCATAAGTATAAGAAACTCCAGTATGATTTAGAAAACTAAGTATCAGTCTGATGAAGGATGAGGGTAATGTCAGGTCAGATATTTCTTTTATATGTATACATCATGAAAATAAGAGGTTGAGAAGAACTTGATATTGTTACCACCGTGTAATGAGCTCTCATAATGAGCTCTCAGACTACAGAAAATTTCTTGGGTAAACATGCAAGTATAAAAAGCAGTTTTAATAAATTTTCCAACTATGTCACATCTATAAGTACCAAAGTAAATTTTAAAATCAAACTAAGAAATATAGAAAAAATTAAAATATAAATAATCAACAAAATTCCATACCAATATTATATCTGTAGATATATGAAAAGGCACACTTGAAAGATACCAGTGTTTTAAAATTCTTGGAAAACTGTTGCAGTAAACACTCACACAGAAAACACATACATGCACACACACAAGGAGAGAGAGAGAGAGAGAGAGAGAGAGAGAGAGAGAGAGAGAGAGAGAGAAGGAGAGATAGGGAGAGAAAGGGAGAGGGAGAGGGAGGGAGACAGAGAGGGGGATAGAGGGAGAGGAAGAGGGGGAGGGGGAGGGAGAGAGAGACAGAGACAGAGACAAAGACAGAGACAGACAGAGAGAGAGAGGACAACAATTTAAAAATAGGCAAAAATTTGAAAAAGAACAATAAGCATAGTACATGGTAAATATGAAATGAAGGAAAGGGAAGTGGGAATAATGGAATTATAGTAAAACTACAAAAAAATATAAACTAACTAAATAAACAGAATTTAACAACAAAACATTGACTTTGCTTCATCTGATTACTCCTAAACACATCTACCTACATATAAGCTTATATCTTTCTGGAGCTTTCCTGAAGTCTCTGGTATCATATCTGGCTACTGCTATTCCAACTTAGAATAAGTGTCTCCTGTTGGCTTAGATTTTTTTTAAAACCTTCTTTTATGAGTTCCAGGACAGCCAGGGCTATACAGAGAAACCCTGTCTCGAAAAAACAAACAAAAACAAAAACAACAACAAAAAAAAAACAAAAAAAAACAACAACAAAAGAAACAAAACAAAACAACAACAACAACAAAAAACCCTACTTTTAATAAGGATGTTCAAATGCTTCCATCCCACTTTTAGCCTACCAACCAAACGTAATGGAGATAAGATGTAAAATATGACAAGAGGATATGGATTGGTTTAGAAGCAGTACTTTGGGGTGATTCCAATCTCAGTGTGACAGAATACCTGTAGTCCAGGTCAGTAATGTCAGGATACCAAACAGTGGTCAATCAGCAGTGGTTGCTTTATCTAGCAGAAAAACTAGGCCTCCACAGTAATCTGGATGAGAAGTGGGAACAACAGGCTACATGCAACTAGCAAAGCCTTTCGAGGCCAGCTATGTGCGCATACCATTTCTGTCCATTGGCTCCTATGTATACTCTCTCCAAACATCATGTGTCCTTTCATGGGTCTTACCCGAACAAAACACCTTAGGAGTCTGACTAAGCAAAATGCCATGAGAGTTCACATCACATGTCATATCCAGAAACTTTTACCTTAGTCTCATCCTTCTTGTATTCTGAAATCCTATCTACCTCAGAGCATTAAAAATGGTCATTTCAGGTTCCTACTAACCTTCAATGAGGATCTCTATCAAGAGAAGTATATGAGGAACTCCCCTCCTCCCCTCTTTCAATCTCTCTCTCTCTCTCTCTCTCTCTCTCTCTCTCTCTCTCTCTCTCTCTCTCTCTCTCTCTCTCTCTCTCTCTCTCTCTCTCTCTCTCTCTCTCTCTCTCTCTCTCTCTCTCTCTCTCTCTCTCTCTCCTCTCCTGCTTTAACTTCAGGAATGTAAACAGGCCATAACAATCAAAAGGGATGGAAAATGGAATACTTCTTTTGTAAAACAAAACTATTAGATATTTTCATTTTTCTCATTTCCTGTCCAAATAGCATAGTATAAGTCATTCTACTTAAATATATCCTGTCTGTTGATTGTGTTTTCCAGTTATATGACATTGCATTTAAAAGCTTCCTAGAATGGTTGTTCAATATGTTGATAGGCAAGAACAATCTATTCTATCATCTGTTCAGTTTTTTATTAGTTCTTTTTACATTGATACAAAAGATGTCCCCATATACCCACACCAGAAATTGATTGTGTAGTAGTCTTAAACTGTCAAACTGAGAGTATTGTAATAAAACTGAGGATATTTCCTATAGTTCATTCACCAATCTAATTATCATGATCAGTCATCAGAGAAAATTATCATACTAGGAACTCAATTTTTAGGATTATTTCAGATATTTTTAGATTAATGTCTTTGATAACACTAGAGCTGTGATGTTGATCTTTAGGGAAAGGTAATAAGTAATTGCAACAGAAGAAAAATAGCCCTGTCAGCTCCCTGCTGCAGTCAATGTATGATAAATTTAACTAGAATGTGGACAAGTAAATTAATGGAGCTTTTGACTTCTTAACATAGAGGCTAAATAAGATTGCCTCCCACAATCTCTCTGAAAATTACACATCTTTCATGAATAAAACTATTTTTGTAAATATACCTATTAACCCAATGTTAAACAGTCCTAAATTCATGGTGAAATATCTTAAAGCTACTCTCTCTACATGTAAATAAATTTAGTGAGTAACTGAATTAGTAAAACAACTTTCACCGGGATAATATGAAATGGTGATATACACCATGCATAGAAAGTTTGAATATGCAAATATCTCAAATATTGAGGAGTCTATGAACATAGCTGGTATGTTTCTATTTTCTCTCTAAGCCTTTCATTAAAATCTATTTGTCCTTTGGATGTTATGCAACATTCTTTGAACATTGTAACAATGTTATGGATAAATCCTTAATGGGTAACCTCGAAATTTATTAAATTGAATGATATAATACAAGAAAACATCATGAAGACTTCACTATTAAAATGGGCCAACTAACCAATAACGTCCATTCCAAAGTGAATGTTTATAGTATCCACAGTTTCTATACTTAAATTTTTTTCCTAGTAAAAGAAATGCTCTTTAAATTTAGCCTCTTTGACTCTAAGTTGAATATAAAATTCAAGGAAATCTTGAAATAAAACTTTGGGTCTATTCATAATTTCAGGCAAGGACACAAGAGTGTCAGTCTACAAGAGATAAGAATACAGTTTGGTTCCACATGATTCAATAAACAGTGTGGGTGCGAATTTTGCATGTCTGATATAGAGCTGTAGGCTTAAAATTTTCAAAACCTATTTTAAAAAGAGTTCTTAAAGGTTTGACTCTCTCTTCTAGCCTACCTTCTAACAGAGGTAGCAGAAAGGAAAGCTTAATGGAACAAAATGGATTGTGAACATGGTTAGAAATAGTTCCTTTGGAAAATTCCAATGTTGTCAGAATATCAGCAGTTCATGTCACATGAATCATCAGCAATAGTAGTTCAATCCACTTGCAAACACTATTTATGAATCAGCAATGATAGTTTGATCAAGAAGAAATTACAAGAGGCTTCCAATTGATTCCAATCTGTGGAAGTGGCAAGAGGCTGCTGGAATATCATAAAAAGCAAAGAAGGAAAGGCAAACCAATACCACACAGTGTCTTGCACTGTGTGTTGGGTTGTATTTACACCCTTTACAAACATCACAGTTTTTCACAATCATCTTTTCTAGAAAAACAAAATATGACCCTTTTCCAGGCAGCTTTCAGAAAAAAAAAAAAAAAAAAAAAAAAAAAACACCATATGGCTGTTCTCATCAAAACATCCTCCCATGTCTGTGCCTCAGCAAAACATTCCCTCATAAGACAGTTTCCAGAAAAACCTCACATAACACAACTGAGTTTCCAAAGAAACCAAAATTTCCATTTCCTACAGTAGTTATTTAGGTATATTTAAACACAACACATTTTGGAAAATATTTTCTAAGGATAACTAGCACAATTTTGTGTTCATAATGAAGCTTATATCATGACCATATCAAGGTCTTTATAAAATATATGTTATTGGTTCTATAGATTAACTGTACTTGATTTATTCCATAAATGTAGATGCTATGGCTTGACTTAGAAAAACACATAATAAATGTGTGCATAAAGATCTGGTTCTGTCTCAAGAACACATATAGCACAAAGATTACAAGGCTATAAAAACTATACCGTCTTCCAGACTTCTAGACAGAAAACAAGTTAAATATCTTTCCCTTTGAAGAAAAAAAACCTGTGTGTTTAACATTCCTAGTTCCTGTAGTATTCCCACACCTAAATAAATAATTTTATAAAACAACTTTTATAAATAATGTAAAATTAAATTTGAGATATTAGGGAGCATTATATAGGACAAAAGGTCATGTGGAGTACTCCCCAAATGACTAGTGCAACATGTAGAAAGATTCTACTAGCCACTTGTGAAACAGAAGAATCATCAAACATAGTGACTAAACATGTTTAATAACAGGAAGTTGAGAAAAATATAGTCAAGTGGGCACATATTTTTTAAAAAATTAAACTTATAATATGGAAGCAATAATTCAGAATATCACCATTTTACAAATATTGATGATATAGGTGATGATTGAATAAGAAATATAATTTATAAGGCATAACTGAAGGAGACAATTACTACAACAGAACCAGAGAGAAGCGATTAAACTACCAAGGATGATTGAAAAATACATAAATAAACATTAGCTTATATTTACATAAAATACACAAAATATATGATTGAATGTGTATACATATGTAAATAATTCACACCTAATTATGCCACTTGGGGTGATAATGTTCACTTCAAGAACCATAGACTACCTAACAAAACCTCTGGTGCTAGTCAGTATAAATATCCCTTTGATTTGTTGGTTAAGGGAATCTCACAATATGTTGGTTTCCTGAACAAATTTGAAAGAACTACCCAGTTACTAAAGACATAGGAACTTGAAAATTAAAGTGAAACTCACCTAGAAGTCTCCTTCCTTAGCATTGGTTTTTTTAACATCAGAATAAGATCTATATAATCCATCCTACCAAACTCTAAAGTTTATAACAATTAGTGGATTGATGAGATATCCTTAATGGTGCAACAGTGGCCTTTTAATTAAGGTAAAGGACAGCCATCTAATAGGAAGAACTTGAACTTAAAACTTGAACCCTAGACAAGTACCTGCTACTACAGAGGGCATAGACCGAAGTCTAGTACTAAACTAACATAATTACTGAATATATACTAAACGTGAGTCCTTATTGATAAACTGTAGCTCTTATCCCCCCATCAAAGAAGTTTCTTTTTTGCAATAATAAAAACTATTGAAACAACAATTGGTCAGAATCCATAGAATTGGTGACTGAGTGTTAATCAACCTGAACTGATATATTTGGCTTTTCTTTTTTTAACTTTTTTTATTAGCTATTTTCTTCATTTACATATCAAATGCTGTTCCAAAAGTCCCCTATACCCTCCCCCTACCCTGCTCCCCTACCCACTCACTCCCACTTTTGGGCCCTGGCATTCCCCTGTACTGGAACATATAGAGTTTGCTAGACCAAGGGGCCTCTCTTCCCAATAATGACCAACTAAACCATCTTCTACTACATATGCAGCTAGAGACATGAGCTCTGGGGGTACTGATTAGTTCAGATTGTTGTTCCACCTATAGGGTTGCAGACCCCTGAACTGAGATATTTTTAATAAAATACCTACACACCAAAGCCTCTGGAAAAAAAATCACAGGAGTGGGAGAAGGAAGATTGTATGATCCAGAAAGTCGTATATTTCCTATGAGAGAGTGCCTTGTATATATGAAAGAGAGGAAAAGAACATCAATGAACTCTAAGTATAGTTGCCTAAGTGAGACCAGTACCATGGGAACACCACATGAAATACAAAAATGGGTTGTGGAAGTTCTGCATGGTCCCAGCACTGGATGAATAGCTATAGGTGGTTGATGACTATTGAATGAGACATAATCAGTCTCCTCCAGGGAATATAAGTTGTAGAAACCCAAATAATTAGCCCTGGCAACAGAAAGAAGCAAACAAATCTAAATGATTTAGCATATTATGTATACATACATATATAAATACACATGTATTAATAATAATTAAGAAATACATTTTGGAGGGGGCATGAAAGAAGGAGCTTTTGGAGTGATGTAGATATTGTGGTAATGTATAACTTTCTAAAAAAATTATAAATTAAAAATCCATGACCCTCCTGCATACAGTACTTAAGTAAATATAACCTCAGAAACATTAAAAATGAATGTCAACAAATTCTAATTCAAATTTTGTGCATGTTAAATTATTGATGAGTTGGTGGTTGGTAACATAAATTACCTATCTTTAAAAATTAGTATATATGCCGAGAAGTAGTGGCACACGCCTTTAATCCCAACACTTGGGAGGCAGAGGCAGGCGGATATCTGAGTACGAGACCAGCCTGGTCTACCGAGTGAGTTCCAGTACAGCCGGGACTACACAGAGAAACCCTGCCTCAAAAAAAAAAAAAAAAAAAAAAAAAAAAAGAGTACATATATGAATGGGTATACACACACACACACACACACACACACACACACACACACATACACACACACACACACATACACACACACACACACAAACACACATGAACAATGCACACATATACACATAGATAGATAGATAGATAGATAGATAGATAGATAGATAGATAGATAGATAGATATTACAAAATATTTTACAATCCATCGTTTGACTTATCAGTATAGATTTAACTTACAGGAGAGAGAAAAAAATTGATACAATGGTGGGTAGTGGAGAGTGCATTGGTGTGATGGCTGAGTTATGAAAATGTATTGCTTTCTTTAAACTGTATTGCAAGTTTTGAAACTCAAAGTTGAAGTGGGGGGCATTCTACTTGATGTTATTTCCAAAATTACCAAATTGAATAAATAACATTATTTTTTTCTGCTTTCTACTCGCTTGCTTTTTCAATACATTTCTTGATGATAGCTGACCAAATTTGACTTGATGGAGCAAAATAAATGAACCATAAATCCAATAAGATAGTGCTTAAAGGACTATTTATAATGCTAAATCTTCATTTAGTGCCCTGAAAAATTGGTAGAAATTAGTTAACTGAAAAAAAGCAAACTACATGGTAGTACTTGCCAATTAATCTCTAAAGTCAATTCCAGTGACAGCAACAGCATATTCCTCGCCCTGATGTTCTGAATTCCCGAATGAAAAACAAACATACACAGCCTTATATTTTAATATGCCTTAAGCAGCTCAATGGCTGGACCATTCCATAACCTCAAAATGGCTAACACACTCTCACCTCTGATATTCCTGACTCATCACTTACTAAAACCTATATTCCATCTTGGCTACCCCAGACCCAGACCTGCAGCCCTCCTGGACCTCGATCCACAAATTTTACATGCTGGCTATACTCTTTGTTCTGCACCTCTCTGGCCTGGTCTTTACTCCTTTCCTGGCATGGCATCTCTCTCCTTCCTGCTCCTTCTGTTTCTTACCTCAGAATCCTAAAAGGTCTGCCTCTATCTACATGCCCAGCCATTGGCGCAACTTAATTTACCAATCAAAATGAATTGGGGGCAGGGACCCTTAGAATATTATGTGTGGATTCTCATGTTATTTGGGGGACCATTTAACATAATACAAGTGTTAAACCAAATCCTCAATACTACATAAGTGAAATTACTCTACGATACCACCAGGACAATGAGGAACAAGAGTTGAAGATGATTGCAATAGTACAGCAGTAGGAATGGATGACACAGATTGGATGGGTATACATGTCCTAAAAAACAAACAAACAAAACTAATAATACAGACTATTTAAAAATTCATGAATCTATGATGTCACTTAACTGCAAGTCTTACTGCATAGCTGTAATCTCAGTATCTTTCTGTGTCGTTTATCTGTGGCTTCCTGCTGTTTGGTTTGTTTTACTTTTAATATTCTGTTTCCAGGATAATTTGTTTTGCTTAGTTTAATTTCCCACTTTAGAAGAACATGCAATTAAATGTCTGTATCAGAGAAACTATCTGGTTACGTATATTATGAAACACCTGTGTCTAGATTTCACATTTTAAGTAAATCCCCCTAGAAATAGTTATCCATTAGAAATCTAAGGCATATTTTGCTGATCTCTAAATTCTTGTAGTAATACAGAGACATACATCACATCCTAAGCCTCACTCACTAATATGCCACCTAAACTACTTTTTTCCTTTTAAAATTCTATTTTTCTTTTTCTTTAAGTATTACCCCACAAAAATTCTTTTGTGCTGCAACACATCTCATTGAGTTATATGACTTTTCTTTTGCTGTTATTAATGATATTTTTCATAATTGTTTAATGTCTGCTGCCCCTAGGCTATTGTATATGTATTCATCTCTTTCATTATTCTAAGGTAAAATATTTGTGTGTTCTAAAGCAAGGAGGTATTTGATTCTCTGCTTGACTCTGTAAAAAACAAGGAATTCTTGGCACATTTAGAATCATCATGGAACAATTGTTTCAGAATGAGATGTCTTAGGAGGAAATATTGTAAGGGATATCAGGTGGCTTGTCCCTTTTCTGTAGGTCAAAGGAAAAAATGCTCTATCTTGTGCTCAAATTTCTTGTATTCCAGAGGCTGTATGCCTGATTTGAACATGAATAGACTTAGAGATTCTGCCTGAATGAACAAGAGATATCATACCATCTGTATTCTCAAGGAATGACTGTTCTGGAAATATCTACTCATTGTTTTAAAAGTCCTGATAAGGAACCTCAATTTTAGTTTGAATTTCACATTTATATTGAATGCTAAAATAAATGCAAATTATTTTACTTTTGCCATTACTCTAAAATGTATATCAAAGAGCTTCATAGATTTCTTTTTATTGTGTTTTCATCTTCTCTTAGTCCATTTTCTGTGGATATAACTGAATGCAACAGTTTTATTAATTTATAAAATTTAAGTTTTATTCAACTCATAAGTCAATGACAGAAAAGCCAATGGGGTATAAGTTTTGCTGATGACAAATTTCTATATGAAAGGGTTATGTATCCAAGAAACAGAATCAAACTTACTTTTACAACAGATCAACTATTGATATGATTGACCTTGTATCAGAAACTGTACATTCAAGACCAAAATACAATGCACAGGCATCACTTCTGAAATGCTACATCTTAAAATGAGATTCAGGAATACTTACAGCAAAGGGGGACCATTCCAAAGCAACACATAGATTTCTAAAGTAAGTATTATTAACACTTATAATAGGTTAACAGATTCCACTCTAAGGGAGTTTCTAACTCAATCTGCCATTACATGTTTATGACTTCTAAAGTATATTTACCTCATTGGGCTTTAATCTCAGCACTGCAGAGGTCACAGCAAAGACATCTGTAAGTTTCAGGCAAGCATGGACCACATATAGGAAAACTTTGGGATTTTGTTTTTTTGTTGTTGTTGTTGTTTGGGTTTTTGTTTTGTTTTGATTTGGTTTGGTTTTTTTGTTTTTGATTTTGTTTTTTGAGACAGGGTTTCTCTGTATAGTACTGGCTGTCTCTGGAACTCACTCTGTAGACCAAGCTGGCCTCAAACCCAGAAATTCGATGCCTCCACCTCCAGAGTGCTAGGATTAAAGGCATGTGCCACCACTGCCCGGCTGTTTGTTTGTTTGTTTGTTTGCTTTTGTTTTAATAAGTCTACTGATTTTTTTTAACAGTATGAGTTTTGAAAACATTATGTCTAGGTGCTTCGCTTGGCAAAACATATGCCAATTAATAATATCTATCAACTAGTCTGTTGAAAGACATGTAGAAAGCAAAGTTTGCTATGTGCAGAAAAACTGACACTCTTTTTTATATCCTCTAATGATCGTTTGTCTGATTTATGATCATTACAAGAAAGGAAGTACATTCAATTACAACAATGGTAATTTGATTTGAAGTTTTAAAATGTCTTTCCATTACTTTTAATCAGTAACTAGAAAGTAGATAATAAGCACATAAAATTATCATGAAAATTATATTCTGTTCAATAAGATTTCTGTTTGCTTTATGTATGTGAGTATCCATGTGTATTTAAAACCTAATATTCTCATGATGCATTGTACTCTTTTAATAGTCATTACATTTTGAGTTCTGATCTTTTTCTGTCAGGGTTATGGATTGACCCAAGGCCTTCACACATATTAGACCAGTGCTTTACCATAGATATACAGTCACACTCCTTAAGTCCCTATGCTTAGACCTAAGCTAACATTAATAAACATATTTGCTTCTATATAAAGGAGACACTATAGTAAAATGAGTGGACTAAATCAACAGATATTTGGTCACAATATGAGTTCAGAAGTCTAAAACTGAGACCTCACAGGGAAAAATTCTTCCTGAGAGAGTTTTTAGGGTCATTTTCTAACCACTTTTCATTTTTCATATGCCATAGATTTTGTTCCTTGGCTAATATATTATTCTACTACATATGTACCCACTCCTGCTAATTATCAATATGTGATCAATCTTTATTGGCATTTAGCTCTTCTTATGAGGACTCTGGTTATATCAGATTAGGGTTCATTGTTCCTACCTCATTTTTTACTTGGTTGTGAATGGAAGAATCTCTTTTGAAATAAGTTTCACTTTTATCAGTACAAGTTTTTAAGAATACAATTTACCTTTATTAAGAGATACAACACAATCCATGGAATTCCCCACCACTGACTTATGAAATTATTCCTTTCCAACATGCCTAATATATTTACTCAATCTACTAATAGAACCCAAATATGAATCAGACAAATGTATACATGCTAGGAATTTATCCAGTTATGTGGTTAACAAAAAGCTGGTTCCCTAAGACAAGAGTTGATACTGTAATCTTGAGTCTAAGACTTTTAGTGAAATCCAGAAAGTAAACACAGATAGTAATTAATGTTTTTGTAAATTGTTTCAAATTTGAAGATAAGGTTTGGAGGCTGAAAGCACAAAAGAATTTTGGTACTGTTATGCTGGAGAATTTCTTCTCAGGAAGTCACTTGCCACTCAGAAATATGAGCATTAGAAAAATAATGTTAACTGAAAATGTACTAAGCACATATAAATATCACATCTACAAAATATCTTCACAGCAAAGTTTTGTGTATGTCTATACTACTGGCCACATAATTAGCTATAACATATCCTAATGACTAACATTAATGTTTTGATATATTGTCTGCTTAATAAGTGTAGTTAAATATAGTTAAAAATCTATCAAATGCTAAAATTATATAATATGAAATGGTAGATTGTCAAATTACCTTAAGTTTAATGTAATTTACTCTTCACAACCACTGAGACTACATTAAAAATCACATTTTTCAAAAATAATTAAAATATTTATTGCAAAGTAAGTGGTGTGAATGATGAATAAGCATATAAAATGGATCAATACATTATATACTAAAAATTAAAAAGTTCTGACTTAATATTCTTAACAATAGCTGATTATAGTGAGTAGGTATATATGTGAGCATTTGTATGTAATATATTGAACACTCATACATTATGGGTGAGAAAGTTAAATGTTATATCAGCTTTGGAATAATCTCCTGAAACATACACAATACACACACACACACACACACACACACACACACACACCCCATATTCTCTAGGTTCTAGGGACTAAACTCAGGTCTACAGTTTTTCAGGGCAACTATGTTGATCCACTCAATTATGTTACAATGTATTAAAAAAATAAGCTCTTTAAAGTTGTCCTCTGTCATGTTGTATAACATATATGAGCACACATAATAAAAATGCATGTACATAAGATTACGTAGTCATTTTTCTCACATTTATGTATTATAGAAATTCAAGATCAAGGTTGTTTACTGGGTCATGTTCTCAAGTGCAGAGAGAAAGTATTCTATGACTCTCACCTAGATTCAAAACAATAGCTGGTTATTATTTGCGTTTCTTGTCTATAAAAGTATAATTATAATTTCTGATTTATTTTTAGATGACATATTTCTTTTTATAAAGACAGGAGTTATACTCTATTTGGCTATTCAATGATGATCTTATATAATATTCACTAATTACATCTGTACTGTATTAAAATGTGACCCTTAGGGAAACTACTCAATGCAAAGCACATAAAAAATAATAAAGCAGACTTAATTGCAGTTACAAAGACTGTGCAGATTGTGGAAGAGTTTTTAGGTACCAGACTGTGTGCTAAGTTGATGTAACAGATAAATGTCCCTGCTCTAGGTTCAGTGTCATGTGAGAGTGGGTGTGGGCCATTTGAAACAATGCATTAAGTTATTAGTGCTTATCTAATATCTAAGCAAAATTATGCAAAAGGACATGTCCTATAATCTTAATACATCAGGGTCTTTCGTTTTTGCATAACTGTTTTATATCCCAATTCAACTGACATGGTAATATGCTTGTCAATGAATATAGTTCTGTTTTTATAGAGGTAGTTTCTATATATTTTCAGAGAAAGGTAAAAAAAAAAAAAAACCTGTTTCATCAGAACTCCTTTATTTTATTCAAATATATTAGAGAATTTTAAGGATGAAATTGAAATTTCAGATTTAACAGAATTACAAAAAATGACATATATTTGTTCTGTTAATGCTTTTAAAAATACTTATCTGTGTTGTATTTGAACTCACAACTCTTGATTGCTAGTTAAGTCACAAACCATACAGACCTCAGTCCTCAGACATATTGCTCAGAGAACATAATGCGTATTTGTTCGTAATGATTCTATAATCCATTCAGTTTTTAAATATAGTATGCCATATTATTGTTGGTGCTGCCGCTACTACTGAAGAAGATAGCTGTGACTTGGGCTCACTACATAGCTCATGTTCTCTACATATTCTACATAACGTAGTCTGTCATATTTAGTTGGGATTCCAGATGTGTGAAGAAGAACCACAAGCAAAACAGAAGTACAGGAAATGCAAAGTAGGGATACTGAATCCTCCCAGTTCCTTTTCGGTTTCTGTCCTTTTGTTTGTGGTTTATTCTAAAGCCATGTCATAGTGACCTCTCAGCCTCATAATTGGTCAGAGCTCCTAAAAGATGCTTAAGAGCACCATTAGACCTTGACTTCTGACACCCAGTTTTCTACTCTTCTATGGATTTTTGCCTGTCCTAAATCTTTTAACTCATTAATTTTTTGTTTCATTTTGTCTTCCTTATAGCCCTGTGAACATTCTTTACTCCAAGGCTTTCAAACCTACATAGTTTTAAAATGCATTAGCACTTTAGGGCTTTAGAGACTGTGCTTTCCAGATTGTCATGAATATTTTACTTTGTTTCTATGCTAATTACATTTATTAACTAAAACCATAAGGAGTATGTTTGTACATTAGGTTGATGACATTTATTAACAGGAAATTTTGGGACATTATTATCATTGTTATGCCATTCACTGACTTTATTTTTCTTCTGAAATACAACTTTTTCATTCTGATGATGTTTTCATTCCTACATAAGTAAATGTAGAATCAAATTATATAATATATGTTTTATTTTGCAGTAATTTTATTTTTAATATCATTCATATAATTATCAATATTTCTGCAATATAGCAGTATAATTCTTTTCTATCATTGGGTTTTGAGTTACCATAACTGACTCATAATTTGAAGGAATCTTGAGAAAACTATGTTCAATTTAGATATGTAATTTTCCAGAATTAACTACCTAATGAAAACTGAAAAGTCTAAGGATGAATAGTGCTGTGGCTCTCCCTTCCAATTCCAGGATTCGAAAATTGAGGCAGGAGAATTTATGCCCATTCTAAGCTATAATTCAAGAGTCATGCCATATATTTTACACTATATGTCTCAAAACAAAACTAGACAAAGCAGATACATGAAAAAGGAAAAGGAAAATTAAATTACAACCATATAAACTTTATCTATTCATATATACCTTTAAAAGCATCTCAAATTTTAAAAATAGAAAATGTGAAATTACCTTTGAAGCTCTGTATTAACAGAGAACAATTCTTACAAATATCTAATTCTTTACAAATATACATCTATATTATTTTATGTTGGAATGATACAGAAACCAGCATTTGTAAAGGTTCAATAGCATTACATATAGAAAACTGATTATTTATTTTAATCCTATTAATAACTTTACCAAGGATTTTAAATGAAGTAGATTACAAGATTTGGCAGTCAGTCATTGGTGGAATACACATTTTTATTCTAATCTCAACCTCATTCTTTCAGTATGTCTGCATTCAAATAATGAAGTTGTAAGTATGGAAACCGGAGGAATAGTGAGACAGAATAAACATATTATCTCTAATTAGATTATATTTCTACCTTGAAGAATCAACATGTTTTATTATTTAAATCAATATCAGGAAGCATTCAAATACCATGAAGAGCTATTTTTATATTACTTGAAAACAAAAAAATTAAAAATTTAATCGAGTTAATGAGTTTGATTATTTGGTTCATTCTCTGCCTTGTAAAATAGTAATAATAGGTGTTACTATGCTGATTTGGATGAGAAAAGGATGTAGAAATTTCAAAATGAATGTACAATAAGATACATCATTATTCATGTAAAAGTATTTTAGAGATCTGCAATTGACATATATATTGCACAACATGTATATACATCTAATATAAGTCTACCATTCATTTATACCTCATAACTCATTCCATATTCTTCATTTCAGATTAAGACTATAGAATGGTCTCTTCTATAATTTCAATAAAAGTCTCTCTGAAATAGAAGGAATCTCTTTGGTCATTCTATGGTGAAAATAAATTTCATACAATCATTTCAACAAATTTCAAGATCTGAATAATTTCACCTCACAATGCTTTTTAGAGAATCTGTTTTAAAAATATACCTGAGATTTTAAGGATTTCATCTTAACATACATTTCAAAGATTCATTGCATACAATGTGCAACACATGCAATTAGTGTCCATGATAGTAAGAAATGGGCCATAGATCCCTTGGAGCCAAGATCCAAGGTGGAATTAAACACAAGACTTCTCCATGAGCAACTATGTTGATCATGGTGAATGACCTTTTCTCATATGCTTGTAAATCTTCTGAGAAATTAATTTATTGAAGTTTTTATATCTGTATTCAGAGGGATCATTTTGCCATTGTATCCTTATCTGACACACAATTTAGTGACATCATTTAGTAGAACCACTAATAAAGCTACATGGCCAAGGCTATCTTACTATTAACAAAGTTTAAGTATATATAAATATAATGTATATGTGCGTGTGTACAAATACACAGTCTCCAGATGTACATTTAAAGACTATGGTCTGTAGACTTCTAGCTCTCTATACTGAATGCTTACTGAGAACTTCTAAAAAATTCCTAAATCTTTCTTGCTTATTCTATTGTTAAAAACTGCTGGCTTCTTTTATCTTTAACGCTGAGCTTTATTAAAAGTGATAACTCTGTGCTTTATTTAATTCTTTATGCTAAAACATCACTAGAAAAACTTCCCTCTTTCTTATTGCTCTAGGTTAAAAACTTAACCCTCACTGTTCTGTGCTTCATTAAGCAGTGAAAACTTAACTTTTTATTATTGTTTTGTGCTTCATTAATATTGGGGAGACTTAAATCTTTATTACTTGTACTTTAATAAGTGCTAATATCTGGCAATTAACATATGCAGTTTAGCAGCAGGAAATTAAGTAAAAGGATTTATTGCTAGTGCTCCTTCCTCTGGTGAGTCAGCCAGAATCCTCTCTCCCTAAGCTGGTTAACTCTTTTTGAACCAGGGAGGAAGAAAAGGAAGACAGCAAAGATATTTTATACAGGCAAATATATACAAATACATAGACATTCATACACCTACTTTCTAGCTGGCTCAACCATTGGTCGCAATCAATTCCACAAGTATTCATGCATGTTTACACATATACACGTACTTATACATATACACAAACAGTATATAAATTTGGATGGATCGATGGAGGAAGGGAGGGATGGATGGATGCATGCATGCATGCATGCATGGATGCCTGGATGCATGGATGAATGGATGGATGGATGGATGGATGGATGGAGGGATGCATGGATGCATGGATGCAGGGATGCAGGGATGGATGCAGGGGGCAAAGCTCCACAAATCTAACCATTCAGCTAACAACTTCATTACTTTTCTCTGCTGTTTTATACAGTCTTAGATAAAGAAATTTTTTAGAAAATTACCTCAGAGATAAAATGTTACATAAAATGGGAGTTACAAAAGTATGTTGATATTAAGCTCAAAGCAGTGTTCCATTCTCTATGCTGGTTATAAGCTCAAAGCAAGAATTTTTGCATAGTCTTACTTATCATAGTGCATAACTTTGACTTTATTCTTGTACCTAAATATATTGAACACAAAATTGTCTCAAGTCTATTTCCCTTTTTAAGTGTAATTATGAAAGCTAATTTTATTTCTTGTTACACAACCTTAACTCAATAGCATGAGGAGTGGGCACATTATATTATTGATTCCAACTTTATTAAATCTTTCTAGCAAAGTAACTAAGACCATCTTTAAAAACTTTCTTCCTAAAATTATTTGAATCAAATCAGGAATTCTATAGAATCATTTGTCTGTATAGCATCACTACAAGTTAGTACATCTTTGTAGGTGTTCAGAAACCTGCTCAAAGGGTAGATTAGTACCTAGCGACTGTTATATACTTAATAATAACAAGAAAATCATATTACTAGCAGGAATCTTTCCTTAAATGAGATTCCTTTCTCTTACTCCAAATGAAACATTTATTTAAAACAAAACAAACAAACAAAAAAATCAAATATGCTTATGAAATCCTAAAATGGATGAAGGAAAAAAACAATTTAAACTTTGATTATATAACAATATCTTCAAAAAGTGACTCCATTTCCTCAGGAAATGTTGCCAACAATTGAAAAGAAAAACTTTATGATATTAACAGTGTTTGTGTGCAAAGCAAACAGCTGAGAGAAGGGACAGCTCAGTGAATGAGAAAATCTTGCATTTGTTCTTTAGGATGCAGACAAAAAGGAAACCCATTTCACAGCATATGGAAATGTAAACTAGTTAAATCACTGTGGAAAACAATATGAGAAATCCTCAGAAAGCGGGGGGTGGGGAGGTTAGAAGTAGGGTCAGTAACTATCATTAGTCCCAGATATACCATGTGTCAATGTTTACTCAAAAGCTCCAAGTCAACATATTAGAGATATCTGTCCTTCAGTGTATATTACAGAAGTTGTTATTGCATCTAAGTCAATCTACATAACCAAAACAGAGGAATGTAGAAAAAATATGGTCTATATTCAATGGAAATTTTTCATGGAAAGTCAATTAATTTGCACAAAATTGATATATTCCCAGATTACTGCATAAAGTGAATTAAATCGGTCACAGAATGACAAATATCATTCTTTTTTTGTTGTTGTTGTTTACCTTATACATTACAGACATACAATATTATACAAGGACTGATATGTGCAAAAACACTTGAAACCAGGATGAATAAGAACAAGGAGGAAGACAAAGAGTGGAGCAGTCAAGAATGAGAAGAATCTATGCAAATTTTATAATATGTGCATGCATGAATATAGTTCTATTTAACAATATAGCATAAAGATATTAAGTTCTATGTGTTGAGGATTTGGTCTAATTATATATACATTAATTTGGTTCCCTAAATTACACTGGAATCTGTTCATCTACATATAAAACACTGAGGAACCCTGTCCACACTTGGTTTTGATTGGTAAATAAAGTTTCTGGTGGCCAATGGCTGGACAGGGAAACAGATAAACCGATGCAAGAATTTTATGATTCCTGAGCATGGAAGAGAGAGAGAGGAGAGAGAGCAAGAGAGACAGAGACAGAGACAGAGACAGAGAGAAGAAGGATCAGGAGGAAAAGAAGAAGAAGAAGAAGAAGAAGAAGAAGAAGAAGAAGAAGAAGAAGAAGAAGAAGAAGAAGAAGAAGAAGAAGAAGAAGAAGAAGAAGAAGAAGAAGAAGAAGAAGAAGAAGAAGAAGAAGAAGAAGAAGAAGAGACAGAGACAGACATAGAGAGACAGAGACGAACAGAGAGTTACATTGCTGGGACAGGTTTAGCTGCCATGCTTGAGAAGGGAGGAAAGAGAAAGAGCGAACTTGGAAGAGCTGGGGAAGTGCTGCCCCAGAGGGCCTCCCAGAAAGCATCTATGGCAATGATGATGAAATATAGATGTAGTAAGTAATATCTCAGGAATATCGGAGGTGAGGTGTTAGCCATGTGAAGGTTTGGAGTGGTCCAGTCATTGAGCAGTTTAAGGCTACAGGTGTGTCTTTAGATTCTCAACTGCCCGGTCCCCCATACCTAACCATGTTCCCCTTTCCCCCTTGTCCTCCCCTCTCCCATACAGGTCCCTCCTCCATCTTCATCTTATGATTGTTGTTTTTTTCCCCCTCCTAAGTGGAATTCAAACATCCTTACTTGGGCCCTTCTGCTTATTATACTACTTGAGTTCTGTGGATTGTATATTTGGTAAAGAATTGTATATTCTGTACTTTTTTGGCTATTATCTACTTATTAGTGAGTACATACCATGCATATGCTTTTGGATCTGAGTTACCTCATTCCATATAATATTTTTTATTTCCATCCATTTACCTGCAAAACTTATGATGCCCTTGTTCTTAATAGTTGTATAGTATCCTACTGTTTAAATCAACCACATTTTATGTATCCATTCTTTCACTGAGGGGCATCTCAGCTATTTTCAGCTTATGGTAATCACAAATCAGGCCACTATGAATATAGTGCTCTTGTGGTATGATGGGTCATTTTGGGGGTATATGGCCAAGAGTGTTATAGCTGGGTCTTCAGGTAAATCAATTTCCAATTTTCTGAGGAAACTCAAGATTTATTTCCAGAGTAGTTGTACCAGTTTGCATCCCACCAGAATTGGAAGAGTGTTACTCTTTCTCAACATCCTTGCCAACATGAGCTGTCTCCTGAGTTTTTGATCTTATCCATTCTGATTGGTGTGAGGTAGAATTGCAGGGTTTTTTTTTTATTTATTTATTTATATTTCCCTGATGACTAAGGATGTTGAACATTTCTTTAAGTGTTTTTTAGCCATTCGAGATACTTCAGTTAAGAATCATCTGTTTAGGTTCGCCTGGCGGCTGTCCACAGGCTGATCCAGCACCCAACACCTT
>NC_034607.1:57451042-57467265 GCF_900095145.1 Mus pahari
ATATATATATATATATATATATATATATATATATATATATATATAGGGCTGAGTAGCGAAAGCCACAAAAAAAACAGATGGCATGCAACATGAAAGGTGAGAATCCACTCTTAATTTAGGAATCCTCCGATGAAGAGCTCAAAGTGCTACAAGTCTAGGAAGAGGGGGAAAACAATTTCTTAGTGAGATGAATGGAGTGGGTTATGTGGGTGCTCCAGCGTGCAGTAAATTTGAACAAAGGAACAAAGGAAGAGCCTCAGCTCACAGATTCTTGGATCCGCTGCTTTGAAAAGAGACAGGATGGCTGATCTGAGGCAGAAAGCCACACAATAAAAGCTGCCTGCTTCCTACAAGGAGGTAATCAAAGTATAGATTTCTAAAATTTGATTTAATTGTTTTAAAGGATAGTAGGGGGTATGATGGTAATTGTTTCAGTGTTTTTTAAGAATACATGGATGTAGATGAAAATGAATGAGAAAAATGCTTTAAAAGAAAACTGAAAATGTCTATACCAGGGCAGCACTCAAACTCTTTGCTTGTGGTCTCCACTGGAGTTCTAGGATCATTTAGCCTGGTATAACAAATCAATAGCCTAAGAATAGGCTTATACAGCAAGTAGAAGGGAATTTAATTAAAATTATTTTGAGAGATAAAAAAGTATTGGGGCATTCAATCTTTAAAAATTAGACTGAAGGCAGGGGATAGAGTGCCTAGCCTATCTCAGACAATAGATATTTAGGCTTTGAGAATTATATAAAGAGGTAGACAGAGATATTATATAAATATTTTTGTCCTTGATCTTATGACGGTGAAGGCAGGGGGCAGTAGAAGCACTCCGTCAACAGATAATATATGTTTAGATTGTTTTATTTACTTTGAATTGTTTCAATTATCAAAATGAGTGTGATTTTGAGTTTGGTAGTTATATTAAAATTCCTTTATGAGAGATGTCAAACTAAATGTTTAATTATTTCCAGTTATTAGGCAAAGGACTTGCTATTTTGGGAGAAAGGCTATGAATTTTATTGACAGGAAAAGAGAATTCTGGACACCTTCTAGAGTGATATGGATGAGATGTGACAGGGTGAGACCTCTAAAGAACTAGAAAATTTCAAATGAATCAAGCAGAACACATGAAGATTCTTTGTGCCATCCTTCATATGGCGTGAATTAAGACTTATTTCAATTGGTTAATAATAAAATTAACATATAAAAAAGACAACTGTCTCTCACATGCTTAAACAAGAAGCAGAATTTCTTCATTAACTCATCTATGCACCCTGCACAATCCAAACAAATATCTTCATGGTAATAAAAATTTTGGTTATGAGGTTTATATACTACAGAATATACAGCTTTGGCAAGATTCATCCTCAGAGATGCTGTATTGACCTTCTTGGACTCCTGCTTCTGGTAGCTGACCAAAACTACTTCAATGATTGACAATGATTCCAGCTCATCCTGCTTCATTCAAACATTCAGATGGATCTAGTCAGAATTTCAGTCAAGCCCTAAGCCTTCTAAGCATACAGAGACTGGAAAATAGATGCTAAAGCTAGCTTTCTTCATTCTAAGCAAATTTGCTAATTTTCCTACTCTTCAACAACTCTTTAAAGAATTTTTTGTTGTATCTATTAACCGGGAAAAAGTTATGGAGAGTCATCAGCCAAATTCCCTGGGTTTGGGGGTTCTAGTAATTGTTATTTTTTACAAATATTCATAAGTTATCATTTTAAGGGATAGTCTGGATATGGTCATAAATTTTCACATAGAGGAAATATGTGGGATAGATTACTAAATTTTATCCCTGAACAAAGCATTTTATGGTCATAATATTAATTGGTAGAAATCAATATAATTAATGCAAAGTTGAAGTCATAATTTCTTACATGGGTACAGAATTTATTTTGATACAAGTTTAAGGTTTTCATTTGTTTGACTTTCTTATTATGATACAAATTTTGATAATAATATTGTTATACATAGATGGGTATTATGCCTATGCAACTCATTGAAGAATATAAATATTAGACCCATTCCTTCTAATCATTGCTATACAAACTGTTTTTAGATAAATAAACAACATAAATTAAGGGCCAGATAGCAAATTCATGGTTATGTTAAATTTTGATTTAATTTTAAGAAGATATTTTCAATATTATTCAGCTATAAATTGTTAAGTGTAGTCAAGTTTTAACAGTTCAAGATTCTTTATTTAGACAGTCTTCAAAAACATCAGGATTTCACAGAATGTGAATTTCATGTTATTTAATATTTGACTAGAGACATGTCTCTTACTGACAGGACCCCACTCTTGGTTCAAAGAAGAAATTAAGAATCTTTACCTCTAGGCAAGTTTGATTATTGTGGTAAGGCAGCCACGGGGCAGAAATTGCCTGTTGCTTTCACAGCCTGTTTATTATTTGTATAAAGGAAGGCAACTGATTTACTTGAGTTAATTTTATTTCCAGTCAATTTGCTGAAGTTGTTTATCAGCTGTACAAGTTCTCTGGTAGAATTTTTGTGATTGCTTATGTATATTATCATATCATCTGCAAATAGTGATACCTTGACTTCATATTTGCCAATTTGTATCCTCTTGATCTCCTTTTGTTGTCTTGTTGCTTTAGGAACTTCAAGTACTATATTTAACAGGTACAGGGAGAGTAGGCAGCCTTCTCTTGTTCCTGATTTAAGTGAGGTTGTTTCAAGCATCTCTCTATTTAATTTGATATTGGCTGTTGACTTGACATTTATTCCTTTTATTATGTTTAGGTATGGGCCTTGAATTCCTGATCTCTCAAATACTTTTAACATAAAGGGGTATTGAATTTTGTCAAATGATTTTTCAGCATCTAATGAGATGAACATGTGATATTTTCCTTTGAGATTGTTTTTACAGTAGATTACATTAATAAATTTTTATATATTGAACCAACCTTGCATCCCTGAGTTGAAGCTCACTTTTTCATGGTGAATGGTGGTTTTTACATGTTCTTGGATTCAGTTTGGTAGCATTTTATTGAGTATTTTTGCATATATTCATAAACAAACTTGGTTTGAAGTTCACTCTTTGTTTAGTCTTTGTGTGGTTTAGGTATCAGATTAACTGTGGGTTCCTAGAGTGGATTAGTTATTGTTTCTTCTGTTTCTACTTTATGGAATAATTTCAGTAGTGTTAGTCACTCTATGACAGAATTGTCAAATTTATAAAGATTACTTTGCTCCCTAGTTATTTACTATAAATTTTTTCCCAAAAATTTCAGTTTGTGGAAAAAATGTACATTTTAGAACTTAAGACTGAATGCAAATAGGACACATAAATCTGATTTGAGGAGACATTTTATATTTAGCTGTTTCCTTTACATAGACATGTAGAGTATATATTCTATTTAATGGTGTATTATATATATTGATTAAATATTTGAGAGAATTTATGGCAATGTCTGATATAATGTAACCAATAAATGATTGATATATAAATAAAAGTATATATTTTAATATAAATTAAGTACTTTTGTATAAAACCTTCATAAATCCTTGTTGTATATTTTCTTTTGCTCTCAAACTAGACAAGGAAAGTATATAAGTTATTCCACATTAAAAACATCTATAATTTTATTTATCATTAGCCTGCCCATGGTGGTGTACTTGATTACAATACTGTATTTAACTTATTTCTGCTTCCATGTATTTTCCATACTGAGGCTCACAACCTGTTGATGGCATCCGTCTTAAGGTTAAATATGATTGACAATTCACCATTCTATGCTTAACAAATTTCATTGTACTCAAATTTTTGCATTTGGTGTTCGAAATTTGGCTTAGTAGAAAGTAAACTTTTGTTTAACTCCTTAACACCTCAACACCTATATAAAAGGCAGGCAGCCTGTGATCTGCGTACTTTGAATTGGAAGGAAGACTAGTGAGGTGGGGAAAGCTTTTTGACTATCCAGTTTACCAGAAACAGTATGTTCTAAGCTCATGAGACATCCTGTTTTAAAAGCTACATAACTTTGAGCAATACAAGAATACACTTGACATAATACTGTGTTTTGCATCATGGGATTGCATCAGCATGTCCACTAGTACATACCCACTACCCCTCTTTCGATCTCTCTCTAACAACAAAATTACCTTTTATGTAAAAATAAACAATGTGTCTCATTTTTTACAAACTGCAAAACGAAAGACAAGATACCAAAATAGATAAAACAGTACGATATCAAAAATGTTTGTTAATTGAGCTTATTTTGCTGTTCTTCATATTTGATTTAGTAAATAGTAAAATCACTATGTTGACTATGTAAGATGTTTTTGCTATTTGAGAATCTATAGTAGCATTGTAATCAAAGCAAAATGCATATATCCTCATGAGCATAGGCATATTTTCTAGAAACAAATGAATTTTAGAACAGAAATAATTAAAAAAATATGGATTTATTAGTACTTATCTTAAGAAAACTTAGTACTCTAATGAGTGACTTTATAAACAGTGTTTGTAACTGGTGTCTTCTTACCAACTCATTGATGAATGTGTCTCCTCTTGACACACAGGAAATTACCTCAGCATTCACTAATAAAGGACTTCCTGTTTTGGTTATGCATTTTAATCCCTAAAAGTAGATGAGTCTTCTTCATATTTTTAGGATAATTCAGCAAATTTACAACCTTTATAGAACTTGTATTCTAAAATACTTTAGTAAAATTACATTGATCACTTACTGAGCTTGGTTTATTTCTTCCTGTAGATAGATAGATAGATAGATAGACAGATAGATAGATAGATATAGAGAGATAGATAGAGAAAGAAAGATAGATAGATAGATATAGATATAGATATAGATGATATAGATATAGATATATTTGATAGTTATAAATACTTTTTAAAGTTATAGTTTGTTGGCACTTAAGATTATTCAGATTTATTTATGTCTGTCCTAGTTACCATTTATTCTGATTTAATAGCCAAAATTATCAATTATGCTTATAAATGGAAATGGGCATGCTTTTCCCTAATTTGAACATTGAATTGCTAAAGCTTCTATTTTTTTTTAATTCAAGTGTCTTTAATAATAAATATGTGATTTTTCCACTGCCTCTTGGAAGTACACAACCATGAAGAAATCTTCTTCAAAACAAGAGAAAAATTTGCAAATTATAATTTCTCAATTTCTAAGGATTATTTGAAAACCGATACCTCAGGACCACCTATCTTGATATCTAAGTGGATACAAATATCTATAGAAAAAAATAATATTTAAATATTCTTTAACCTAGGAAGACAAATATAACAAATGTGGCCTCAAGTTCAGAGCAAATTATCCCTATAGTTACATAGACACTAGATGAATAAGAATAAATTAAAGGATTAGGAAAAGAGAAGATTTGATACATTGCTATGGGTGAATCAATCAATCAAATTAATCCTATAGCACAGAGGTAGAGGTTGTCTAATAGAAAATGTAAAACTAGTTATAATGAAAAGTTGAACATTCAACATCAGAAAGTAAATTTTTTATCAGAGATATGAAGAAACAAGCAACCAAACAATCAAACAAGAAGTGTTAAAACTTACCAAAACATTAAAAAATGACTTGCAGATTTAGGAACAGAGAACTATTCAAACCTAATTATAATATGAAGCAAAATAGAGTTTATAATATAATTATAATAGAGAAGCAAAAAAGGCAATACAGAATTTTTTAGTTCTCCCTGTGTTCAAGAGAATAAGATATCTGATTTGTATGAATACTGAATATTCTAGTTGACCCTACACAGTAGGCCAAGGAAACACACCTAGAAGGCCAACTCACCTTAAGGTATGCTAAACAGGTATATGGATTAATAATTTCTTTAATGGGATAATGTACTTCTCTCAATGATGTTGCAGTTTAGGAAGCCTGGCTACTTTTTTAAATCTCAGAAATGCACAATTACTTCTCTCCTTCTATCATCTTTCTAAGCACTCTTTCCTCTAACATTCTGGGCTCTTGCAACATTCCAGACTTCTTTGTGATTTCTTTAAGGTTTCTCCCTTAATCACGTTTGCTGTTCTGCTATGTGGATAGTCACAATGCTGGTTTAAACAGCATGACTTTCCTTTGCTCTGCTATTTTCTTCCTTAGGTAACTTCTGAGATTCACAGCTGACCAGCCCTAGAGTTGCTTGCTTGCTTGCTTATTTATTTATTTATTTATTTATTTATTTATTCATTCATTCATTCATTCATTCATTCATATATTTATTTATTTATTAAAAACATTCATCGCTTCTCAGCCTTTTGGCTGAGATCAAGTGTAAAAACATTCATTTCACATCCTACTCACTGCCTTCTCCCTGGCCACGTACTCACACAATCCTCCCCCTTCTTCTTTGAGTTCCCCTGCTTACGCCTACCCACCAACCCTGGTACATCAAGTGTCTGGTGGGTCTAGGTGCTTCCTCTCCCACTGAGACTAGGCAAGGCAACCCACTCAAAAAACATATCCTACATGCAAGTAATAGATTTTGGAATAGCCCCAGATCCAATCGTTCAGGATCCACATGAAGTCCAAGCTCTGCCTCTGTTATATGGTTGGGAAGCTCTAGGTCTAGCCCTTGTACATTTTTGATGGGTGCATCAGTTTCTAAAATCTCCAAGTGTTCAAGTTAGTTAACTCTGCTGGTCTTCCTGTGGAGTTCCTATCCCATTAGGGGATACAATCCTTCCTCCTATTCTTCCATAAGAGTCCACAGGCTCCATCCACTGTTTAGATGCAGGTGTCAGCATCTATGTGTGCCTGTTGGTAAGTGGAGACTCTCAGAAGACATCCATGATAGACCCTGCCTGCAAGCATAACAGCGTGGTGTCAGGGTTTAGTGCTTGTCCATTGATCAGATGTCAAGTTAGGTCAGTTACTGGATGGGCATTCCCTACGTCTCTGCTCCATCCCCAAATCCCTGCATTCCCTCTAGACAAGATAAATTTTTGGTCAAAAGTTTTATGGTTGGGTTAGTGTCCCAGTTGCTCCACTGGGGTTCCTGCTTGACCACAGGAGGCAGCCGCCCCAGGCTCCATATCCCCAATTGTGTGAGAAACAGCTAAGCACAACCTCATTAATTATTGAGTGACTCACCTATATCATGTCTCCATCTATTCCTAGATGCCCCCTACCTTGCCCCTGAAACACCCTGTTATCAGTTGCAGATTTCCATTCATTCTCATGGCCATTCAGCCAACCCTTTTCCCATCCCCATATAAGACCCCCAAACCCCCAACTCCTTTCCTGATCCCCTGTCCTACCCAACTGCGTCCCTCCATCTTCCTTCTACGACCATTCTGACTACCTCCCAAGTGAGACTCAAACATCATTGTTTGTGCTGTTTTTCCTGCCTAGGCTCCTTGAGTTTATATAGTGTAGAATAGGCATTATGTATTTTATGAGGAATATCCACTTATAAGGGAGAACATACCATGCATGTTCTTTTGGGGCCAGATTACCTCACTCAAGATGATAGTCTCACGATCCATCCATTTATATACAACATTCATGATGGCTTTGGTTTTCCTACCTGAACAGTATTCCATGGTATAGATGTACCAAAATTGTCTTTCTCCATTATTCAGGTGAGGAATACTTAGGTTGTTTCCAGTTTCTGGATAATATGAATAAAGATGCAACATAGTTAAGCAAGTGCCTTTGTGGGATGGTTAGCATCTTTTGGGTATATGCCCATCTTTTAAACACTAATTAAATTCTTCTCAAGCTTCTGTGTGAATCTATTCTTAAATAATTTTTTTATGAGACTAAGAATTGGAATAGGTGACCCTGGTTTTCTCAGCTTCAAAAGGAGGGTAAATATTTCAGAAAGAAGAGAATTTAATATAAATTATACAAATTCCAGAGCAAAATTAAATAGATAAGTCAAAAACAAAAATCCTTTCACCCAAGATAACAGGATACCTCCAAGTCAGAAGAACCTATTGAAAGTAATAATATGCCAATTTGGCTTCCTAGAAGTGTAGAGTATGGAGTCACCCAGTTGGTAGCAATGACTACTGAAGATTGACAGTGGCAAAACTAGACAGTTTCAGATCATGTGACCTAGACAAAATGATGTCATGCTCTTGAGTAAGGAACAACAATTTTTATAATACTAAATATAAGTCCCTTCTCCCTCTTTCCCATTGGCTAAATAATCAATGTGAGAAGGTACAATCTTTTTCATACCTCCTCAAAAATGTATTATATTTATGCAAGTGTTAAGTGATTATCCTTGCACTTCAAGATACAAAGGCAGGGGCAAGCAGAACTAGCAGATAAAAATGAGCTCCTGTCACTGCCTCCCATGTAGCGTAGTTCTCTGATGTACTGAAGGAAATACAAAAAACAATAAATAAACTATACTGTTGTCAAGATTCCTATGCCCTTCAACTATCTACCACATATCTAGACCATATATTAGTACATCCAACCACAAATAAATGTGTTTAAAGTAGATCTCTGTTTTGAGCCCCAATATAAAATGTTACAAGAGGCATTTTTATATGAATATACTTTGGTTCAGGCTGTCTGTTGGCCAAAGGAGGAACCATATGCACAAATAAATAAATGAAAACCAAACAATAATTATTGGTTTTAAGTTGATATAATTAACTAAATAAACCTTAAATGAAAACGTAACTCTCAGAGAATAACTTCCCCTTATAAGAGTCATAAAGTATAAATTCCACCACAATTCCACAATAACAACTGTCTGACCTAACATTTCTCTAGTCCTGCTTAATATTAACTGAAAGCCTCCTGTAGCAAAATTACTGGGAGCTTGAGTGGGCCTGCTTCAGGAGGCCAGTAGCTGATACCTGGAACATTTTTGGGTGATATGGGCTATACTAAGCAGCTGCAGGATGCCAGGCCAGCTGGGCTTCTGTAGCAAAATCCATGACAGCCAAAGTTCTCTCTGTTATTCTGATAGAATTCATGGTATGAACAAGAGAGAACACATACTTAGTTTTTATTAAGCAGGCCATAAAACTGTGTCTGGCTGGGTCATAAGCCCAATGGAAGGATGTAGTATTAATGTACCTACTAGGATCCTATCTTTACAGTCATATGTTAGTGCATCTCTGTTGCCTCTTCACATAAGCCTCTTGTGAGAGATGATGATTAACATGAGGGCCCACAATTAGTTATTGTTTGGATAACAAGAAAAAAATTTCCTTATTATCATCCCCCTATAAGACACACATTTTTTTTTTTTCAAAACTGAGGGATCATCTCAGAAGAGGGCACTGAAAGATTGTAAGAATATCATTATAGTAATAGTGTTAGGGACCAGTGTTTGCCACTTGGAGAGGTCTTATGTTGGGTCAGTTATTAGTTATTCATTACCTTAGTCTTCTCCATCCCCAATCACTGCACTTCTTGTTGAAAGGATACATTTTGTGTTGAAAGTTTTATGGATGGGTTGGTGCCTCTATCACTCCTCCTGGGTTCCTGACTGGCTACAGGAAGTGATCCCTTCTGGTTCCATATCCCCAATATACTGAGTTACTGCTAAAGTTACCCCCATTTACTCTTGGTTTCCTCCCTTATACCAGTTCTCTTTCTCATCTTGGAGGTGCTCCCCCACTTCCTTACCACGGTCAATTACAGATTTCAATTTATTTTCATGGGCATCTAGTCAACTCTGTTTTCCCCATGCCTGATCCTGTATTCCCCATTCCCCTTCACATCTACCTTCCCCTTACTCTTCCAGTTCCCTCCTTCTATCTGCCTCTTATGGCTATTTTATTCCCCTTTTGGTCTGTGGAGTATAAAATGGTACCTGTATTTTATGGCTAATATTCACTCATAAGTGTGCACATATCATCCTTTTCCTTTGGGATTACCTCAATCAGGATGATATTCTCAAGTTCTTTCCATTTAATATCTGAACAGAATCCATTGTGTAAATATATCATATTTCCTTATCCATTCTTCACTTGAGGGACATCACCGCTACTTCCAGTTTATGGCTATTACCAGTAAAGCTGCTCTGACCATAGTTGAGCAAGTGTCTTTGTAGGATGTTGGAACATCTTTTGGGTATATGTCCAGAAGTCATATAGCTGGGTCCTGTGATATAATGATTCCGTTTTGCGAGAAATCACCAGATTTCCAAAGTGGTTGTACAAGTTTGTACTACTACCAGCAATTCAGAAGTTTGCTTATAGACAGAAGCAATTTGTCATCTGAGAGGATTCACTCAGCAGCTGACTTGTATATCGATACCCACAGCCAAACAGTAGATGAGCTTGGGGAACTTTATGGAAGAATAGGAGGAAAGATTCTGGGTCTCAGTGGAATAATAACACCACAAGAAAACCATCAGAGTCCCAATTCTAAGAAGGGGCGAAGTGTCTACACTTTGGTCTTCGATCTTCTTGAGTTTCATGTGTTTTGCAAATTGTATCTTGGGTATTCTAAGTTTCTGGGATAATATCCACTTATCAGTGAGCGCATAATATATGAGTTCTTTTATGATAGGGTTACCTCACTCAGGATGATACCCTCCAGATCCATCCATTTGCCTAGGAATTTCACAAATTGTTTTTAATAGCTGAGTAGTACTCCACTGTGTAAATGTACCACATTTTCTCTATCCATTCTTCTGTTGAGGGACATCTGAGTTCTTTGCAGCTTCTGGCTATTATAAATAAGGCTTAAAACACCCATGGAAGGAGTTACAGAGACAAAGTTTGTAGTTGAAACAAAAGGATGGACCATCCAAAAACTGCCCCACCCAGGGTTCCATCCCATAATCAGCCATCAAATGCAAACACTATTGCATATGCCAGCAAGATTTTGATGAAAGGACCCTGATATAGCAGTTTCTTGTGAGGCTATGCCAGTGCCTGGAATACACAGAAGTGGATGCTCACAGTCAGCTATTGGATGGAACAAGGGCCACCAATGGAGGAGCTAGAGAAAGCACCCAAGGGGCTGAAGGGGTCTCCAACACTATAGGTGGAACAACAATATAAATGAACCAGTACCCCCAGAGCTTGTTTCTCTAGCTGCATATGTAGCAGAAGATGGCCTAGTCAGCCATCATTGGGAAGAGAGGCCCCTTGGTCTTGCAAACTTCATATGCCCTAGTACAGGGGAACTCCAGGGCCATGCAGGGGGAGTGGGTGTGTAGGGGAGTAGCAGGGGAGGAAAGGTATAGGGGACTTTCTGGATAGCATTTGAAATGTAAATGAAGTAAATACCTAATTAAAAATTGGGAAAAAGAAAAAGAAAGAAAACCATCAGAGTCAACTAACCTGGACCCTTGGAGCTGTCCTAGTATGAAGCACCAATGAACTGGACCTAGGAGGACTCCCCACACATATGTAGTTTTGCAGATTAGTCTTCATGGGGGTCCTGGACTATTTGAAAGAGGACTACCCCAAAGCTGTTGCCAGTACATGGAATATGTTTATCTAGCTGGGTTGCATTGTCTAGCCTCAGTGGGAGAAGAACTGCCTAGACTCACAGATATTTTTAGTGCCAGGATGAGAGGATATTCACCAGAGGGTGGGGGTAGGGGTGGGGTCAGTCTCTCAGAGAAGAATGGAAAGCAGGATAGGGGAAAGATTGTGGTAGAGGGTGAGGAGGAGTGGGGCCGTGAGCATGACGTAAAGTGAATAAGTAAAAAAATATTTTTTTTTAAAAAAAGAAAATTTATAAGACAATGTTTCGTAGACATGACAGGGACATTTAAGCACATGAATTTACAATGGCTTTGACTACAAGCACAAAAGTATACAAGATCAAGGTTACTAAAATCTAGATGGTGGAGAGGGTATATAGTGAGAATTTTGGTTTTATTAAAAACCCAGTCGTGCTATGTGGGAAGGATTGAAGAAGAGGAGAGTGAAGGGGAGGCTCAATGAGAAACCATTGTATTTATGTGTGAAATTCTCAAATAATTAAAAAGTTAAAAGTATAATTGACAATACTTCACAGTAAATTAATGTACAATGGAACACCTGAAGAATTGTCTCACCTTGAGAGAGGCAAGATGACAGGATAGTTAAACTAAGTAAATAAGAAATGCAAGATCCTTTGGAGTATACTGTAATAAAAACATACTAGCAGAAAAACTAGTGATATCAAACTAACGTCTGATGCTTTGCATGTATAAATTAAATCCTAAATTTTCAACTATTAATCTCTATAACAATAGTATTAAAATCACTAGGATGGTGGTGTACAAGATAGTTATGGACTAGGATTATCTTGTAATGAAAGATTTTAAATGAAGAAGTACTTTCTGCAATATTCTATTTCTGTTGGTAGATTTAGTATCAGAATCTATAGTCTGTTATATAAACATTAGTAAAGATTTTGTGGCTGGAGAGATTGCTTGGCATTTAAGAGTGTTTACTGTTCTTGCAAAGAACCAATGTTCATGCCCCAGAACCTACATGGCATGTCTGATGATCTAAAACTCCAGTTTTAGTGATCTGTGCCCAAGTCTCACTCAAATGGGCTCTTGGATATATATGCTGTACACAAATTCATGATGAATACACACGCAATGTCATATACAACCACTCTCTATACATTCCTCATAATTCCAGTCTGTATATCTCTGAATATTCATTAAAACTGTTCTGTTGTTGTTGTTCATTTTTCATAATTGTATTATTGAGTTTCTTGCGAACCAAAGTTTAATAGCACACCTCATAAGGGACTTTTGACCCATAGGTTTATAGAAAAATAGGTATTGTAAAAAAGCTCTAGCAAAGCCATATAACTATTCTGGATCCCAGTAGCTGAGTATTTAAATCTTAACCACCTAACATTGCATTATTGGAACTTAAAAAATACTGTCAATATTACTCAAAAAACATAAAGTGTTTGAGAGTTCTGGAGCTGTAATTCCATAAATGCCATTCTCCACTCCTAGGTTCAAGCATCAATATCACACAGGTAAAGTATTCCCGTCACTTCCTAACTATTCTTATATTCTATGCAGTCTGAAAACACTGATTCCTCACACACACTACAACTGAGGTACTTCCAAACAATTCAATAGCTGCTTATTATTTTAATGAAAACAAAACTGACATAGTCGGTCCTCACCTATTCAATGCATTCCTTTACCTCTATTTTTCTCATCTTCTAAAACCCCACCTTTGTTATCCAATTTCAACTGCCTAAGACTATTTCCTCTCTCATTCAAGACTGTGTGCATATGGTTCTTTCTGTTTGCAATGTTTCCTTAACTTTTGTTTTTCATGTTAAAATGTATTTTACTTAGGCAGACTGTGCCCTCCCCACAGACCTGAGCAGGCTGGCTCAGACATTGTTTGCCACAGATGCCATCTCACCTACAGTGGAGTCTTCCAACCTAGGTAAAGTCTTTTGTGTGCCACATCTGCAGCTTCCTGCAAGAAGCTACATGCTGAGCAGCTGAGCTTACTTTCCTGATGAAATCCTGACAAAGCAATAAGATCCTGGCAAAGTGGGGGATGGGTCTTCCCCCTTTAAATTCAGGACCCTAAAATTAAAGATTGAACCTTGATAAGAGAACTTTGTCTTGGCTTGTTATTTCTCTCACAGCCTTTCCCATTCAACCTCAGCTTTCCTTTCAGGAACCCAGTAACCTGTGGCCACTGGTGGCTACAACCAACAAACCTGTATTATCTGCTTAGATAACAATAAACCTGTTTGTAGATTGCTCTGAAAACCACAATACATGATATTATCAACATTAAAACATATATTTATGTATATATATATATATATATATATATATATATATATATAGAGAGAGAGAGAGAGAGAGAGAGAGAGATATCTTACTAATAACTGAACTAGATTATCATATAAACCATGATAGTTTGGGGGCAAACTACGGGGAAATGTCCACCATGTCATACATTGGGTCACTTGACTGATGACATTCCTGATAAATAACTATTTATGATGTCTTTGTAGGGTACATTTCATGTTAATACACTTGGAGAAAAAGTAAGAACAAGTGAATTAGTAAACATCACTCACAATTTCTCACAATTTAGAATGTCCTCCAAAGTCTATCTAGCAGGCATATAGAAACCCGACATGTCTACTTTGATTAACCAGTCACTTCCTAGAGCATACCTTTGTAGGCAGAACAGATACCGGTTCTTTATAGGTAAGCTTTATTCCTGGAACGACTTCCCTTTGAAGAGGTCAAGTAGAGGGGAACAAGTAGAGAGTTGTGTGTGTTTATACATATGAATCCAGGACTGTACACCATTAGAGTTCATGCAGAGTCAGAGGAGGTCTTGAGTGTCCTGCTATATTTTCCTCCATTCTATGCCTTTGATGAAATGTCTTGGATTGAGCCTGGAAATTACTTATTTTTTTATCTAAGTTGGTAGCAGGTGGGAGAAGCAAGCAATCCTATCTTCAACCCAGAGTGAGCACTGCTTTTGGAGACATTTGGGCCACACCTAACTGGGTGCTTACATGGGTACTTGGCTCTGAACTTATATACTTCGACTTGTAGAGCAAGTGCTCTTACTTGCTGAACATCTCCAGGGCCCCCAAATTTATTTTGTTCTTTATACTACTATAAATAGCCAATATAAGACCTTGGAAATGCTTGCTGCTTAAGTGATTTCTACTCTCATTTGTCAAAAGATTTGGCTAGTATATATAGTCTCATAGGTTTTTATCAATTACAATATTCTCTGGTAGATGCCAATGACAGGAAAGAAAATTACCAGTAGAGTATTTTTTGTTCATCAAACAATTGTAATTAAAATGGTATATCATTTGCTGTGAAACATGTGGGACTGTTAGAAGTATTCTAGCAATGCAGAGTAGTTCTATGCCTGTAAAATTTTATTACCATCATCAAAATGAAAATCAGAGTTTATATTGTGTTGGTGTAATTCAGTGAAATGAAAATGATTACATATTTACTTATGCTATCAAAATTAGCTTTAATGTTATTTTCTAACCATAGGTAGATCTAACTATGTCATTATGGAAGATATTAAGAGTTTGAATATGGATAAAAAAATTATTTACACGTTAATTTATAAGCACAAATTTATATATATGTGATAATTCTCATGTTTAGAACGTTATGAAAGCAATCAGGAAAAGATAGTATCTGATATGTGTAAAGTGGGAGTTTCAGCACCCAATGTGGAAATTAATGGCATGACTAGTACAAGATATGGCCAAGGAAAAGTTTTTTATTGGTGATATAAGAGGTAGATCCAGAGAAAACTGGAGGAGTCTAGAGCATAGTAGTAGACTAAACATGGCCAGTAGACTCAACCGGGCCAAGAGAGGACAGGAAGAGTTGGATAGTAAGAGAGAAAAAGAAGAGAAAAAGAAGCCAAAGAGAAGTGAGGGCAAAGAGAGAGGACCAAAAAGGGGCATGGCAAAAAAAGGTAGGGTTTTAAAGGACTTAAAGGCAGAGGATGGGAATCCACCAATGAGCTGGAGAAGTTTATGGTAGAGGACAGAATGAGAAGAGATGAGAATAGCCAGAAGTATTATTTTAGCCTGGAAGCCAGCATGCACTTTTGGTGTGCTGATTGTCACCATAGATAGCCATTTGTTCCACACTTCTGGTTTTTGTGTTTTATTAAAAAGTTTTAAGGACATTATTATTTATTCTCTTTATATCCCACTCAGTGCCCCACTCCTCTCTTCCTACAATAATCTCCCCTCCCCTTCCCATTTTCCTCTGAGAGGGAGAAGGCACCCCCTAGGTATAATTGACAATATGTAGATTATCCTGCAGCACTAGCTGGTCTTCAACTTGTGATTGTTCTGGTTTAGCTAGAATTAGAAGAGCATGTATCAATGCCTTCCTAAGAAAGCATAATCTTATATGACAAATCACATTCTGACGCACAGTTTTATTTACGCCCAAGATTTGTTTGGTTATTTGGTTGAGTGGGTATTATGGTTTGGTTTTGGCTTGTTTTTTTATTCCCATTCACTATGGAAAATATATTTCTACTCACAGAATATCATAGTGCATGATTACAATGATGAAGTCAACTCAATACTACAGTCTATATTCTCAAATATATTACAAAAATACATCCTGGTACATGGAATCTTACTTAACTGAATGTGAAGTATTATTATTAATAAAAATGTTTGAGCTGGGCAGTGGTGGCTCACACCTATAATCCCAGCACTCAGGAGGCAGAGGCAGGCTGATTTCTGAGTTCGAAGACAGCCTGGTCTACA
>NC_034607.1:57467393-57480043 GCF_900095145.1 Mus pahari
AAAAGAAAAGAAAGAAAAAGGAAAATTTGATAACTAGATCACAAACTTTTGATATAAAGAGTTGGTTTTGCTATAGGATTTAAGGATACTCTGGGATGTGCTAAGCCACATTGATTTAATCAGGAATTAATAAAGCATATAAGTTGTGAAAGACTATGAGAAGACTATGTGTATTTCTTTCTCATGAGGCAATGTAGTTTGTTATGAGCTCCTATGAATGAATTAGATTTTTTAACACATGAAAGTATGAAATGACACAATAATATACTAACTTGAGAAGAAAAAAGAGATTATGACTAGAAACATATGTTCATTCCTTTTCTATTATACGGAGAAGTCAACACCTTACCGTTCTTCGAAACAGAGAGAAAGAAACAACAGTTGAATCTGTCATATACAAATTAATACTGTATTGGCATTTATTTCTTAGTTTAAAAGATATATTACTTTAAAAGTAGTTTCTCTTTGAGCAGGGGTATGTGCTCAGCGGTTAAGTATGTGTCTGGTGTGCTTGATGCCTTCTGTTCAACCCCAGTACCTGAAATACCAACAAAATATTAATCATACAGATTATATTAATAAAGGTATGTTGGTAAGTAATTTGCTTATATTTTCTTTTTCTTTCTTTTTTCTTTTTCTTTGTTTTTCAGTTACTGCAGTACGTTTATTTTTCTTTACACAATAACTTGGCCTAATGTTCACACTGAACAGTAGAAAAACAAAATTTGTCATTTCTTTAAAAAACTGAATACAAATATCCCTTACATAAATTAAAAGGATGAATACATTTACAAGTGTCAATCCAAATGTTCTCAACTCAAGGCAGTAACAACCCATGGCGGTCAGGAAGGAAAAAAACAGAATGAAAACTGGGTTCTAAGGCTCAGAATTTCCCACTCTGTTAGGAAACAAGAAGTGGTAACTGCTTCAGGAACCCTTGCCAGCCTCTAGAAATCCTGGAAGTCCCCTGCTGGTTAATATCCTGCACAGATCTTTTAAGTGGTGCTCATAAAGATCAACTAGGCTGGAGATTTCTCTTCCACAACATGCTCTCCTCAGTCACCAAGTGACTGAGCCACATGAACTAAGGACAAAATCAAGATATGCACAGGTTATTAAATACATACCAAGGGAATAGTTAACTTGAATATAAAGTCAAAAATCAGCAAGTTCTACGATCCAGTGCTGATATCAGGTACAAGCTTCAAGAACAAATTTCTTTTCAAAGGTGTATTCCAGTTTCATGAGGCTAGCATTAGGTGTGTACATTTGCCAGGGTAAATCAGTACTTCAGAATCAGGTCATGCAGCAGATGCCTGATACCTGCTCAGTGCATCTAGAAGCATTTGCGGTGGACGATGGAGGTGTCCTACTGGTCATACTCCTGTGTGCTGATCCACATCTGCTGGAAGATGGACAGTGAGGCCCGGATGGAGCAGCCAATTCAGAGTGTGCGATCAGTGGAAGCAAGATCTTAATACTCATTGTGCAAGGTGTTGGGACTGTAATCTCCTTCTGCATCTTGTCAGCAAAGCGTGGAAACATGGTGGTATCACAAGACAGCACTGTATTGGCATACAGGTCTTTGTGGATGTCCACATCACACTTCATGATGGAGATGAAGGTGGTCTCATGGATGGCACAGGACTTCGTGCCCAGGAAGAAAGACTGGAAGAGTGTCTCTGGACACCTGAACGGCTCATTGCTGATGGTCACCTGCCCATCAAGCAACTCATAACTCTTCTCCAAGGAAGAAGATGCAGCAGTAGCCATTTCTTGCTCAAAATCCAGTGCAACATAGCACAGCTTCTCCATTATGTCAGGAACAATTTCTCTCTCAGCAGTGGTGGTAAAGCTGTGGCCCAGTTCAGTCAGGGTCTTCATTGGGTAGCCTGTCAGATCCCAGCCAGCCAGGTTCAGATGCAAGATAGCATGTGGAAGGGCATAGCTTTCATAGATGGGCACTGTATGTGACCCTGTCACCAGAGTCTATGACAACGCCAGTGGTGTGCCCAGATGCATACAAGGACAGGGCCACCTGAATGGCCATGTACATGGTTGGGGTATTGAAAGTTTCAAACATATCTGCATCTTCTTCTCTTTGTTAGCTTTGGGGTTCGGGAGTCCTCAGCCAGTATCACCAAGTACTCCTCAGGGGCCACAGGTAGAAAGTGTGGTGCCAGATCTTCTCCATGTCATCCCAGTTGGTGACAATGCCATGCTTCAGGATCAGGATACCCTTCTTGCTCTTGGCCTCATCACCCAAGTAGGGATCTTTCTGGCCTATACCCACTGTTATGTCCTGGTGTTGAGGGAGCCCGACAATTAAAGGGAACACAGCCCTGGAGGTGTCGTCTCCATCAAAGCCAGCTTTGCACTTCCTAAAGCCATTGTCAATTACCAGTGCGGCTATTTCTTCTTCCATTGGGATTGGAAAGGACCAGATGACTGAGAGGCAGAAAGAAGCACAGTGTAAGCTGGCAGCAGAGTGTGAGCTTATATTTTATTTTTCATTTACCTAATTTATAATTTGACTTTCCTGTATGAAATGCAGCACTAAATATCTGATAAATTTAGAAACAGAGAAGGTATACGAATTAGATGCATATTTTCCCCCTTATTCTAGCACACTGCTTTGCTTAAAGAAAGCACTATTAACTAATATTATTATTCATTTAATCCCACCACAGCTTCAAAAAATTCTCAGAACAAAAACTTTATCAAGTAATAATTAGTTTTTAAACCTTAATTTATTTTTTATTTTTTTAGGTCATATTATAATGCCATACTTTCTCTCTTCTCCTCCCCTCTCCAAAACCTTATATACAACTCATTACTTCTTTAATGCTCTCTTTTTTCATTAATTATTGTTACATTTATATGATTGTACATGATTTCCTGATTTCCCCTCCAAAACCCCTTTAATGCTCTCTTTTTTCATTAATTATTGTTACATTTATATGATTGTACATGATTTCCTGATTTCCCCTCCAAAACCCCCCTATCCCCTTCACCATCCACCTGCTCAAGAACCCACCCATTCCTGCTTCCTGAAAATGATAATTTCTGTCGCAAAAATCAAATCGATTTTTTATTCTTGGTGAAGTTGGATCTAAATTCATTTAAGATAAGAAAATCCCTTGTAAATTGACACTTTTCTAGTGACTACATTTTAATTAACCATCAAATATATTTTAGGTATTTTATAATGTTTCTGATTGAGGATGACCTCAGGAGCTTACAGAACACTAGACTATTCAAATCTAATAAGAAAAGATTGGGTACCTGCAATAACTAAAAAGACCCAAATCTACAATGAGTATGCCCATGGTTAATACTTTAAAAAAAAAAAAAAAAACAATTATTCAGAGAAATTGACCTAAATGGCATGGGAAACAGGTGGAGTTTCAGTGATATACAAATGACAGATAGGTTTGGGGTGGTATTCAAACCTGATAAACTGACAGATTAAAACAAGAATATAGAAGCAAAGACATGGGTTGGCGATGCCCCAGTAAATAACCTTCTACTCAAGCTCTGGCAGGAAGCTAACTTAGTGAGTCAAAACTAAAAGAAGCATAAAAATAGGAGGGAGCTATTTGGAAGAAGGGTTTTGAAGGGAGAGTGTTGTAAAACAGAATGGTGGATGAAAACAACTGAAATTTATTGAATAAATATAGGAAACTGTCAAGCAATAAAAATAACGAGGACAGAGAATGCTAAGAACCCTGCTGTTGAAGAAGAGACCATTCGTAGGTATGTTTCCAGAATTATAATGGTGATCAGAGACAGAATCAGAGACATGGGACAAATGTAAGACTCATATTTGGCACACACAGACTCTTGGAAAATATACAGCTTATCATGGCATTTTCTAAAAGCATGTTTGCAGAAAATCTCAAGACCCAAGGTTCCAGAAAAGGTTAGTTATAGAAACTCTGTGGTTTATGATACATCATGGTAGAATCTTATTTTGTTTTTATTTATAGAAATTATAAGGAATTTATAAATCCCTTTAAGAAGTTAGTACATAATAATTAAGAACTTATTGAAAGAGAAAAGTTTCCTATTTATACCTTACAACTTTTTCCATGCAAACGTAGTTGTAATTCTGCATCCCTTAAAAGACAGACTGAGTGAAATTTGAAGAGACATGAAACTTAATATGCTTTTCATACTGTATGACCTGTTAAATATATTTGTTTAATTTCTACCAATAAAAAGAAGGCAAGTGACATTTGAAATTTTTATTAGCTTGCATTAATTTTTCTTTTATTGTAAATAAGTTTTTTCATAGAATATATTCTGCTTATTGTATTCCATCCCCTACTCCTTCCAGTTCTAAACCACATACCCCCAATTCAGTTCAATACCCTTTCTGTATCTCCCTATAAAACAAATAGGTTTATAAGAAATAATAAAATAAAATGCTGTAAATAAAAACTGAAACAAACAGGAATACAAGACAAGCAATCAAGGAAATATCAAATGAAAAGCCTATAGATAAAGAATATAGACCCAGAGGCACACATGTTTACATACACAGGGGCACCATAAAACACAAAAGTGGAAGGCATAATATACACAATTATATATGCACACACACACACACACACACACACACACACACACACACACACACATGCACCTAAGATAGTAAAACAATGCCCTAACTTAGCTTGTTTGTGAGACAAATAATCTCTAAGAATAGGCAAATTTGAGATCTTCAGTGTTGGCCATTTACTACTGGACATGGTATCTATCCTTCAGAGTGGTTAGTTTTCCCACTGGAATGCTGTAGAGAAAAACAGTTTTTCATTTACTTAGTGATATGAGGTGCTCCTCTTTTCTTGGTTGCACCTTAGAAGAAATATTTACAAATTTTAATTTAGCACTACACCTAAGTTTAAATAGGAGCTAACTGGTAAAGAGCCACCTTAGCTACTAGCAAAAGATGACTGTTATTTCACTGCCAGCATAAGATATAGATAATATGTAACAAAGCAACAGTGAAAGGACAAGCCAGAAGAGAGGCAAAAAGTAGCAACTGAGGAAATCCAAAAATATTTTTTCTTAAGAACCAACTGTAAAGTTATAAAATACTCAATAAAAAGAGTGTCTTTGGCTCTAGTTAATCCTAATATGGTATGCTACGAAGGATAGATAAGCTGTTTTCACTGGGCAGGTTAATGTTCTGAATCTTAATGTATTTATTTATAAAGCTCATTAAATAAAACATTTCAGCAGTATCAGAGAGATAGGGTGAGAAACAAAATCCTGCCAATAGATAACTCTTGCAAATTTAAGTCTAGTTTGCCAAATAAAAGGCTCTCAAAAATTTTATATCTATTAGCCTATTTTTCTCTCATTAGTGAAGTGCTATAAGTAATCCATTATAAGGAAGAGTATATTGACTACTTACAGTTTAGAGGGAGGAAATTATTTTTTATCTCTAAAAAGAAAGATAAGCAACAAAGCAATCAATAAGTAAAACATAAGTGTTTTGTTTCAAATTTTGAGTGTTTTAAGTCCATTATTGCTTGGAGCCATTCTCTTCACCTGTACTGAATGGCACATCATAATAGAAAGCATGTGGTAGACAAGCTAGCTCAGCTCATAATGTCAACATAGTAAGCAGAGGAGGATGCTCATGTACCTTTGAAGTGCATAACCCAGTGCCCTATGTTCTTCTATATATGCTTAGGTTTATAAAGTTTCCACTTCTCGCAAGAGCTTTTTACAGAATCTTAATCATGGAGAGACAACCACTACTTGTATGGTTCTCTGTTTTATATAATAACAGGTAAGATGTGTACCAGACAATCTATTTTTACACTTGCATATGTTCCATCACTAGTTTCTATGTCAAGTTTTAAACTTCGATAGAAAAAATTGTATTTCTTTCCGTTCTATATCTAAATAAACATTTAACAATTCCCCTTACTCACCTCATATATATATATATATATATATATATATATATATATATATATATATATATATATATATATTTTGAAATATCTTATACTAAGTATTCTGAAAAAAATAATGGAATACATTGAAATATAGAAGTTTCCTCCTCCTGTTGCAGATGGAAACATATAGAAACCCACAGTGAGACATTATGCAGCAAGTGAGAGATGTTGGAACACTCAACCTTAAATAAAAATCTCTTCATCAAATTCCTCCCCTTAAACCTTAAGCTCAGGAAACCTCAAAGAAGAGAAGTAGAAAATTCATGAGAATTAGTGGAGAAAGAAACCACCAACAAAACAATAAGATCTTCTACATCAATTTGACCAAAGCTCATATGAACACATAAAGACTACAGTAGAATGCAAAGAGCTTACACAGGTCATCTCTATGTCCTCTGGACATATATTAATGTCTTCCAGTGTAGTGTTTGCATGTGAATGCTGAGGATGCAAAAGAATGGTGCTCTCAATTTTATGCCTTCTCTTTTATTGTTTCCCTTCTGTTGGTCTGTCTTAACCAAGTTAGGTGTAATAATTTCAATCACTATATTATATTATATTATATTGTCATATTTTCTAAAAAACAACTAATGAGTGAATGAAAATATAGTCATTAGGTTAAAAGGGTGAACTGGGAATATCAAGCATCACAGGCAAGGTTCATCTCATGTTCAGGGGTTGATAATCAACATATGATTAGATTTCACATTTATTTTTGCTTTTATTTGCTCACAATTTGATGACATTTTGTTTTTTTGTTTTTTTTTCTTCTTTTTCCTTTTTATTTTTTAAAAATAGGTATTTTGTTGCTTGGTTTTGGTTTGGGGTAGTTTTATTACTGTATTGAGTTTGGGGGTTTTGTTGTTTCATTTCTATTAAAAATAACTTAATGTATGGGTAGAAAGAAGGAGAGGATATAGAAAGAGTTTGGAGAGATGGATAATAGGATCAAAATATATTTGAATTTGAAAATTGTTTTAAATAATGAAAACATAATAAAATGCAAAAAGATTTGTAATAAAGTCACATTTGTTGCCATTATTTTTATTTTGTTGTTTGTCCTGATTCATCTCAGTGAATAATGAGTAAATTAATCCTTAATCCATTGGCACCTACAGTTCCTTACTCTAGTAGTAGTCTGCAAGTCTATTCTGATCACAAACTTTTCATCATAAAAGAAAATAATTTGTTCAAAAGTGTTGATTTTTAAATGGATGTACATCATGTACCACATTGGATCAAAGTTTCTGAACTTTTTTCAATATGAACTCCAGTCTGCCAGATGTAACGTGACACCTTCACCTCAGAGATTCTTGTTCAAGCACATAGGACACAATAAGTGGATGATAGCCGTCTTAGAAATGTGAATGCAGCTGGAGACACTTAGCACTCACTTCAGGCACCAATTATGGAACAGCTGCAATATGCACATAAATTTCCACAAATTTTAACTTTATGTTCCGGACAATGGCAAGAGTCATCAGTAATACTGATAAAAGTTTGAATGCCATGTTCTAAATGTGACTCTCAAATGAAAAACTGAAAGAGTCAATTATCACATCTTCGTATCAATGTACCAATACATATTCAGTATTGCTACCCTTGGGAATAGTATTCAGGGAGATACTCCTGATTCTTAATGTGAAAGAAGTTTTTCTCTAAATGATGTTGTTCCTAGGGAAGAGATAAATAAATTACATTTCATGGCCTGACAAATGAAACTGACAATGAAATATTGTGAAGGTCCCTTATCATCAGTATTCACTTTTTTCAAACAAGAAATCTCAAAAATGTCCTTGTCATTTCTGTTCCACTTGAACTCTTTCTAAGAATGCTATCTATTTCTCCATATTAACCTTCCAAATTCTTACCAGTGACCAGGGACTACAGCAAGCTTGATGTGCCTTGAAATAGACTATGCCTAGCCAACACACTGAACAAAACAGAAAACAGGCCTGCCTGCATACCCTACCCTTGTATTAACAACAACTTTCATATGAAACTACCAAATACAAAGACCAAGCACCAGGAGGGGTAGAAGTAGGTGACTGTGGGAGGAGATTAGGACCCTAGAGAAGGCAACAAAAGGATCACAAATTAGAATGCACACACACACATACACACACACACACACACACACACATACACACACACACACACACACGCACACAGATCATCACATTAAGGATGAATGGCTTGAAATATCATTGGCATAGGCTGGTTATTGTGCATTTTCAAATTTGTACTAACTCTGAAAGTAAGATTTTACAAAAAAAAAAAAAAAACAGGTAGTATTCTTACATCATCAGTTGTCATAATACACACACACACACACACACACACACACACACAATTTAAGGAAAAGTGATGGCATGTATATTCTGGTTGTATTGATGATATAAACAATGTTAATAAAATGCAATTATTTGTCACTGATGTGACCTTAATGAATCATCAGTAGACATCATAAAAAAATTCCTCCCACAGGAAGTAAAAAAAATATGTCAACAACAACAACAACAACAACAAAAAACAGTAACAACTCAAAAAAAAGTGATAAGTAGCTGAAGTGAAATCAATATCTAAGTAGCCTAATTATTTTTTTGTTAATAACTTTCACCTCCAGAAGTCAGATTTGTTATTCTGAACATTACAATAAAATCATATATTTTATTTTCTGAGATGTAGATGCAATTTGTAAAAGTATCTTAGAATCCTCTGTAGTGATTTTCATCTTGGATGTTTATTGCTGTAGCTGCTTTTATTCTAACTCTAATTATCTTCCCCCCAAAACTGGTTACATGAGAATGTCTGCACATAGCTTCTGGAAACAGGTCTCCAGTTGGTAAATAAAATTACCAACAGCCAATACCTGGAAAGGACAGAAAGAATGGATTTTAGTATTCCCAGGCTTGGAACTGGGAGGAGGAGGAAGAAGGAGGGAGATCCACCAGACCAGGACAGTGTGGAGTAGAAGAGATGTTATGCCTAAGAAGAGTGGAAGACAGAGAGGCACGGCCACCAGTGAAAAAGCTGGGAGAGTGTGGCCCAGAGGGCTGTTCAACTGGGTCTAGGGCCGTCAAGATAGACAACAGAATTTAGTAACTCCTAGCTCAGAATTATCTGCGGGCAGTGGTAGAAGTTTAAGATGTGGCCCAGCTCTTGTGTTCTTTTAGGCACATTAAGATATAAAGGTTGTGTGTGTCGTCCTTCATTCGGGAACACAAACCATTGAGGTGCGCAGCAAACCAACCGCCAACATTTGTTTATTAAATATTTAACTTTACATACTGACTCCCATCTGCTAAGCAAGGCCTATTCCTGGAAGCTTCTAACATCCGTAATGTTTTCTGGGCTAGAATGTTTTCAGCTTCTGATACTTTACTCAAAAACTTGCCTTTTCTTGTTCTTTTCTGAATTTTGAATGGCTGGTTTAACACAGCTCTTCTGGCTCAAACTCATCTTTTTTTTTTTTTCTTTTTATGTTTCACATCAGTGACTAATCTACAGTATGCAATGCTGGCAGCCTGACCTTGATCACTCTATAAAGAAGGTCAAGTAGACCCTACAAAGTTGTCACTCAGTCTCCACATATCTTTCTTGGCTTAAACACACACACACACACAGACATACACACACACACACACACACACACACACACACACACACACACAAACACCCCAAAAGTGCTTATTAAAACTACATCCANACACACACACACACACACACACACACACACACACACACACAAACACCCCAAAAGTGCTTATTAAAACTACATCCACTGATGTTATATTTAGCAACTCTAGATAATTCCCATATATGGCATGCTTAAAGATCCTCTTAAGCTGACTGATTCCATCTAGTTTCTCTCAGATTCTGACTGAATTGCCCTGCTTGTCCTCAAACTAACTTCTTGTAATCTTTTCTAATGTTCTGACTCCTTTTGGCTCTGTAAAACTCTCCCTATTAAACTACCTCTTTCATCTTTCCACACTGCCCTTTCCTCAGCTTCCCTTTCCTCAGATTTCTTGTGAGAGTGCAGAATATTCTCTTTTGTCAAATCTTTCTATTTTATCACTCTGTCAACTACTCAATTAGACACCACTTTCAAACATGGGTGCTTTCTTCTACCAATTAACTTTACCTACATTGTGATTAAAAGTGCTTACTAAGGGTATATCTGTGTTCACACCAGACAGATTAAAGGTGTATGCTAAAGTCTGAGCCATACCACAACTAGAAATTGTTTGTTTGTTTGTTTTTCAGCAAATAACAAAATCTTGAGGTTCATAGTGTGATCAAATACCCTGTATTAGCAATTTAGAAAAAAAAACAAATTACAAACACTTTTCTCATCATTAATATGTCTAAAAAAATTTAGAAAGCTTGTGTCTTTATATATAGGCATATTTTGAAATTCCTATGTATCCTGCAATGACACAAGAAAAATCTAACTTCTGCCTGATGCATCTTTCATGTGTAGGTTTTAGAGAATAATACCAAGTTAAAAAAACCTCATAAATGCAATCATATAGCTAGATAAAATAATAAATATTTTAAGGATTGTGCATTTATGACCCAGCAGATAATCTTTTAGAAGACTTTCCTTTTGTTGTTGTATATTATCTGAATATGTCATGTATTTATGAAATATATCTTAATCATATCTGCAACTAACACCCTCCCCACCTGTACCCAGAACTCCCTCCCCATTACATTTTCTCCAAACATCATGTCCCCCTTAATTAATAAAATAACTAATTAATGTTTTAACTAATTTTTAACCTGTTAAGTTTAACTAGTGTATTTCATATGTGCATGGTGTTGTGTCATCCACTGAGATTTAGTAAATCTACCAGTGGCCACATGAGAAAGAAAGATAATTATTATTCTTCAAGCATCCATCAATTACCAAAAGTCTTTCAGCTGTCAGAGGGAACTTGGAAGCCATTTCACCTATATGCTGTGATTTTTAACTGATTTGTTCTTTTGAAGGGAACCACTGATGATATAATTTCAAATGTGTAAAAGTCATTTCCTGACCAAAATACAGCATTCTAGAGTCCTCCTCACTGACTTCCAACTCTTGTATTCTTTCTGCACCCCTGTTGTAGTATTCTCCAAGCCTTGAGGATGGTGGTGTAGTGATGGCAGAATGATAAACATATCCTATCTGTGACTGTGAACTTACGGGCTCTTATATTTAGCTTTGAGCAATGGTGAGTCTCTACTTTAATCACTATCTATTGCTCTAATGAAGCCTACCTGACCAAGCTGGAATCAACAACCATCCAAGTTTACTGAGCAATGAAGTCAAACTCAGTAGAAGTCAGAGTTTTAGGGTCACTTCCTTAAGACATAGTCTGTGCTCGTGTGGACTGGGACCCTGATTTACAGGCAGCAAAAGTGGTGCCAATTCTGGAATCTTAAAACACTATTTGAAAAGACACAAGGAGTATAATTTGCAATTCAAAAGATAAGCAGTAAAATTTATTAATGGAGGAAATAAATATAAGGCATTTTCTTCAACTTAAAAAGCAAACAATGCTTTTCTAAAAGAAACCAGTCATTTTAAGCTGAAACTATGTGTTAAAGGCAATTTAACCCTGTATCTTTAAGCTATTATATCAGTGACTTCCCCATAGAGATAGTATAGAAGCTATGAGTAACATGTCTTCCAGAAAATTGATTAAGTGCCAGACCTTGAATTTACCCTACATTCCCATTTTTCATGAATTGATTTGAAATAGAAATGTGGAGATGCTTTTGAATATATATTCCTATTTTGTATGCAGTAGCATAGAGCCTATTTTTTTTTTTTTTTTTACCTTCAGATCTGAAAGCAGACAGGGCAGAGAGGAAAAAAATAAAATACAATTGTTTTATCCAAGGGATAATTTTAGCCTAATTCTTCCTACCAATTTTAAGGACAATGTTTTCTATAGTGTTACAATTTGCTCCCTGAGAGAAATGACCTTTTAATAAAAAAATATTTCCTGGTAATCAGTACATTAGCTAATGCACAATACTACGTATTTTTTTAGAATAAATGAAAGAATGCATATAGCTAATGTTCAGGTCAATAAGAAATATTCTTGTTCATTTTTTTATGCCAGCACTTTTCTAAGCACTATAGATTCACAAGAGATCACAGGACACATTGATAATGCCTACCTCCATTTAGACAAATGCACATATACTTGGTGTAAAGCCAGCATAACAAAACATACTTCTGGAATTATAAGAGGTGATTTATCTATGTTACAGAGGTCATTTATTAAAATATTATGATCAATAAATGAATTTAATTAATTGATGATTAATTAATGAATTGATTAATTAATTGATTGATTAAAATTAATCAATATCTTTATATTGAAGTGATTTTTTTAAGTCAGAAATATTTGATTCAGCAAACACATTCAACAGAACATTTATGCAAGTTACAAGGTCAAGGACAAACAAGAAAGCTTTCAAATTAAAAACAAAGAAGAAAAGAACCAGTCAATTTTGGACATAGGTTTATGTGTGCAAATATCCATAAGGATTTGGATACAAATGATGAAAGTTAGCATAAGAAGGCATATTACTTAAGGTTCTCTAGAGTAGCAGAATTTATAGAATGAATTTCTTTATCTGTGTGTGTGTGTGTGTGTGTGTGTGTGTGTGTGT
>NC_034607.1:57480123-57505049 GCF_900095145.1 Mus pahari
GAGAGAGAGAGAGAGAGAGAGAGAGAGAGAGAGAGAGAGAGAGATTTACTGCTGTCAGTAACAGGCTATGATCCAACTACTAATATAAAAATGCTGAGCCGTGACCTGAAAGTCCAAGCTCCTATAACCTGCTTACTCGATAAGACTGGACAATTCAGCTGGTCTTTAGTGGCTGATGAAGTTCCAAAGAAGTAGATTCTAATGCTACTGGCAGAATAAGCTTGCTAGCAAGTGTAGAGCAAGCAAGTAAAAAGCAAAAGCTTCTATCTTCCTATCTTCCATGTCTTTATATAGTCTTCCAGAAGAAGGTATGGTCCAGTTTAAAGGTGTATCTTCCTGACTGAAAGTCTAATTTTCTCCCAGGTATGTCTTTTATTTATGAAATGTTGTTCATTCCAGGTGTGTCACAGCTGACAACCAAGAATATCCATCACAGGTGGATATAAAAGAAATAAGTAAATTCAGCTATACTTTAGCATATTAATTAATAGAATCCAGGACATAAAAATTAAAGAATAATATTTTAGTTTCATAATTACAAAGTAACTCTAAGGCAATATAAGTAAATGCACACACATTGATTTTTAAATATAGTAGATAACTTTTGATAATATTTTTAAATTAGAAAATTCTTAGTTTTTCTTCACAAATGACCCTAGAGTTTTAGCTATCTACCAGTCACATTCTTAATATTTTCAGGGGTAGCAAAGTGAGCAATTCAGAGGTGATGCCTTTAAAATCTGGATGGAGAACTGACATATCAGCTAGGATCTACCAAAAGCAACAGTAAACATGGGGAGGCTGATTTTAATTGATTTATGAAATTATTCTCAATTATGTTTCATCATTTACCTATCTGTACAAGAAAGGAAATTATAAATTATTGCATCCAAACAGATGCAAATAAAAGATCACAGATAGATGATAAAAACATGCTAGAAATATTGACACACAGATGATAGGTAAGTAATTCATACATATATGTATATAGGGATGTATATAAGATAGGTGATAAATACATAAATGATAGATGATAGATGGGTAGAATATAGGATATATAGATATAGATAGATTGATAGGCAATAGATGATAGGTTATTAAATAGGTGATAGATTGACAGATAGATGATAGATAATGATACATGGTTAAATTCATGATAGGTGATAGATAGATGATAGAGAGATGATAGATGATTGGTTGATAGGCATAAGGTTGTAAAGGAAAAACTGTGGTTCACTTGATTCTCATAGCTTCAAAACAAACTATAGACACATACTATTGTGCTTGTTTATATTTTCAAGTGTTTTACAAATCACTTTGACATAAAATAGTGTTTCCTTCTGACAAAAAGTATTCATCTACTTGATAGTAGAAATATTAAAGTTTATTTCTGCCTTTAGCAAGAAAGAAGGGTTTGCTTAACATTTTCCACTAAGCACCAAGTCTCTAAACTGACAGTAAGATCTACCATAAGCACATTTTTTTTGAAACATCTGAGCTTACACTTTGGGTTTACAAAAGGGCACTATGGGCAAGAAAATAAAAAGCTACTGTTGTCAAACTAATATATTTGTGTAATCAATAATATACAAGCTAGATTCTGTCCTAAGTATCTGCAAAACTGTGAAAGGCTGACTTGATCCTTTGAAAGCAGATTGTCTGGTCTTTCTCAAAAAGTGCTGGAAAGAACCCAGATGTCCCTCAACAGAGAAATGGATACAGAAAATGTGGTACATTTACACAACGGAATACTACTCAGCTATTAAAAAACAATGAATTTATGAAATTTTTAGGAAAATGGATGGATCTGGAGGATATCATCCTGAGTGAGGTAAGCCAATCACAAAGAACTCACATGATATGTACTCACTGATAAGTGGATATTAGCCCAGAAACTTAGAATACCCAAAATACAATTGGCAAAACACATGAAACTCAAGAAGAAAGACCCAAGTGTGGATACTTCATTCCTTTTTAGAATGGGGAACAAAATACCCATGGGAGGAGTTACAGAGACAAAATTTGGAGCTGAGACAGAAGGAAGGACCATCCAGAGACTGCCACACCCAGAGATCCATCCCATTAAACAGCCACTAAACCCAGACACTTTTGCACATTCCAGCAAGATTTTGCTGACAGGTCCCTGATATAACAGTCTCTTGTGAGGCTATGCCAGTGCCTGGCATATACAGAAGTGGATGCTCACAGTTATCTCCTGGGTGGAACACAGGGTCCCCAATGAAGGAGCTAGAGAAAGTTTACAAGGAGTCTGCAACCCAGGGTCCCCAATGAAGGAGCTAGAGAAAGTTTAAAGGGGTCTGCAACCCTGTAGGAGGAACAAAAATATGAATTAACCCATACTGAGAGAGCTCATGTCTCTAGCTGCATATGTAGCAGAGGATGGCCCAGTTGGTCATCAATGGGAGGAGAGGCCCTTGGCCTTGCGAAGATTATGTGCCCCAGTACAGGGGAATGCCAGGGCCAGGAGGCAGGAGTGTATGGGTTAGGCAGCAGGGCATGGGGGATGGTGTAGGGGATTTTCGGGATAGAATTTGAAATGTAAATGAAGAAAATATCTACTTTAAACAATTGGAAATATCAATGAAAAAGAGCATAATGCAATAGTAGATGTCACTATGAGGGCTTTCTTGAGGACATGTTATTTATTATATTTTTTATATTTATTATATTTGTTGAATTTATTTTTCCACTCCATATTCTACTCACTGTCCCCCATCCACTCTCTGACTGCTCCACATCCCATAGCTCCTCCCCATCCCACCAAGTCTCCATGTGGATGCCCTCAACCCCTACCTCACCTGACCTCTAAACTCCATGGGACCTCCAGTCTCTGGAGGGTTAGGTGCACCATCTCTGAAGGAACACAGACCCAGAAGCCCTCTACTGTATGTGTGTTGGGTGCTGCATATGAGCTGGTGTGTGCTGTCTGTTTGGTGGTCCAGTGCTTGAGAGATCTCAGAGATCCATATTAACTGAGACTGCTGGTCCTCCTACAGGACTGCCCTACTCCTCAGCTTCTTCAGTATTCCATAATTCAACAACAGGGATCAGCTGCTTCTATTTGTTGAGTGGAAATATCTGCATCTCACACTTTCAAATACTTGTTTCTTTTGGAGGGCAGTCATAATATGTCCCTTTATGTGAGTGAACCATAGGCTTAGTAATAGTGTCAGGACTTGGAACCTCCCCTTGAGCTGGATTCCACTTTGGACCTGTTGCTCGACCTTCTTTTCTTTAGGCACCTCTCCATTTCCATCTCGATAATTCTTTCAGGCAGTAACAATGATGAGTCAGAGATGTGAAGGTGGGATGGCAACCCCACCCCTCAATTGATACCCTGTCGTCCTGCTGGAGGTAAGCTCTATAACTTCCCTCTCCCAGCATTTCATCTATGGTCCCTCCCTTTGATTCCTGAAAGTATCTTGTCTCTGGTGAAATCTGGAGGTTCCCCCAACCACCTATTCACTGAGGTTGCCTGTTTCCATTCTTTCTGTTAATTCTCAGGGCTTGAGTTCTTTTCCCTCACCAGATTAGGTTCCCCTCTCTTCCCCACCACTCCCTCCCCTGTCCACTTTGCTTCCCCACTTGTGATTGTTGCTTTCTTCTCTCTCCCAAGAGGGGCTGAAATGTCCTTGTCTTAGTCAGGGTTTCTATTCCTGTACAAACATCATAACCAAGAAGCAAGTTGGGGAGGAAAGGGTTTATTCAGCTTACATTTCCATACTGCTGCTGATCACCAAAGGATGCAGGACTGGAACTCAAGCAGGTCAGGAAGCAGGAGCTGATGAAGAGTCCATGGAGGGATGGTCTTTACTAACTTGCTTCCCCTGGATTGCTCAGCATGCTCTCTTATAGAACCAAGACTATCAGCCCAGAGATGGTCCCACCCACAAGGGGCCTCTCCCTGCTTGATCACTAATTGAGAAAATGCCCCACAGCTGGATCTCATGGAGGCATTTTCCCCAACTAAAGCTCCTTTCTCTGTGATAACTCCAGCTGTGTCAAGATGACACAAAACTAGCCAGTACAGTCCTCATTTGGGTACTTCAGCTTGTTGAACTTTTTCAGTTCTGTGGACTGTATCTTGAGTATTCTGTACCTTTTTATTTTTGGCTAAAATCCACTTATTAGCTAGTACATACCATGCATGTCTTTTTGGGTCTGAATTACCTCACTCGCGATGACATTTTCTAGTTCCATCCATTTGATTGTAAAATTCAGGATGTCCTCATTCTTAATAGCTGAGTAGTATTCCATTGTGTAAATGAACCACATTTTTTTGTATCCATTCTTCTGTCATGGGACATCTAGTTTTTTTCCAGCTTCTGGCTGCCACAAATAAGGCTGCTATGAACATATTGGAACATATGCCCCTGTGGCATGGTAGGGTATCTTTTGGCTATATTCCCAAGAGTGGTATAACTGTGTCTTATCTTCAGGTAGATTAATTTCTAATTTTCTGAAGAACTTCCAGAATGATTCCCAGAGTGGTTGTACAAGTTTGCAATACCACCAGCAATCATCATCAACATGTACTGTCACCTGAGGTTTTGATAATTAGCCATTCTGATTGATGGAATCTCAGGATTATTTTGATTTGCATTTCTCTGATCTCTAGGCAATTTGAACACTTCTTTAGGTGATTCTCAGCCATTTGAGATTCCTCTATTATGAATTCTCGGTTTAGTTCTATACCCCATTTTTGACTGGGTTGTTTGTTTGTTTGTTTGTTTTTTGATGGTTAACTTCTTAAGTTTTTGATATATTTTGGATATTATCCCTCTATCTGGTGTGGGGTTAGTGAAGATTTTTTTCCAAACTGTATGTTGCCGATTTGTCTAATTGATTATGTCCTTTGCCTTATAGAATCTTTTCAGCTTCATAAGGTCCCATTTATAAACTCTTGATCTTAGCTCATGAACTACTGGAGTTCTGTGTAGGAAATTTGCCCCTGTGCCATTGAGTTCAAGGATCTTTCCTACTTTCTCTTCCATGATATTCAGTTTATTTGGTTTTAGGTTGAGGTCCTTGATCCATTTGGACTTGAGCTTTGTACTCAGTAACATATAAGGGTCTATTTTCATTTTTCTACATAAAGACAGCCAGTTAGCACAGAACCATTTATTGCAAATGCTTTTTTTATCCATTGAATATCTTTGGCATCTTTGTCAAATATCTAGTGACCATAAGTGTGTGGTTTTATTTCTGCATCTGCAATTCTATTCCATAGATTGACTTGTCTTTCTCTGTACCAAAACCATGCAGTTTTTATCACTATTTCTCTGTATTAAAGCTTGAGGTCAGGGATGGTGATTCTCCCTGCTAATCTTATATTGTTAAGAATGGTTTTCATTATTCTGTGGGGTTTTTTTGTTTGTTTTGCTTTGTTATGTTTTGTTTTGTTTGCCTTTCCAGATGAATTTGAGAATTGCTCTTTCCATGTCTTTGAGGAACTGTGTTGGGATTTTGATGTATATTGTTAAAGTATTGTAATTTGATTTTTTTGTTATTGTTTTTGTTTGCTTGTTTGTTTGTGTTTATTTTGACAGTGTCACTTTTGAAGGAAACTCCAGATTGATTTCCAGAGTGGTTGTAAGAATTTGCAACCCCACCAGAAATCGAGGAGTGTTCCTCTTTCGCCACAACCTCTCTAACATGTGTTTTCACCTGCGGTTTTTATATTAGCCATTCTGACTGATATAAGGTGGAATCTCAGGGTGGTTTTGATTTGCATTTTTCTGATCACTAAGGACTTTGAACATTTCTTTAGGTGCTTCTCAGCCGTTAGAGATTCCTCAGTTTTGAATTCTCAGTTTAGTTCTATAACTCATATTTTGATTGCGTTGTTTGGTTCTTTCGGTGATTAACTTGAGTTCTTTATATATTTCGGATATTAGCACTCTATCAGATTTGGGGTTAGTGAAGATTATTTTCCAATCTGTAGGTTGCCAATTTGTGTTATTGACTATGTCCTTTGCCTTATAGAAGCTTTCCAGTTTCATGAGTTCCTATTTACTAATTCTTGATCTTAGAGCATGAGCCATTGGAGTTCTGTTGAGGAAATTTTCCCCTGTGCCAATGAGTTCAAGGCTCTTTCTCACTTTCTCTTCTATTAGATTCTTTCTGGTTTTATGTTGAAGTCCTTAATCAACTTGTACTTGCTCTTTGTACAAGGTGACAAATATGGGTCTATCTTCATTCTTCTACATACAGACAGCCAGTTAGTCCAGCACCATTTATTGAAGATGCCTTCTTTTTTTCATTGTATATTTTTGTCAGAGATCAAGTGACCCTAAGTGTGTGGTTTTATCTCTGAGTCTTCAATTCTATTCCATCAATCAATGTGTCTATCTCTATATGAATACCATGAAGTTTTTATCACTATTGCTCTGTAGTAAAGCTTGAGGACAGGGATGGTGATTCCTCCAGTCGTTCTTATATTGTTAAGAATTGTTTTCACTATTCTGGTTTTTAGTCTTTCCAGATGAATTTGAAAATTGCACTTTCCATGTCTTTGAAGAATTGTGATGGGATTTTGATGGGATTGCATTGAATTTGTAGATTGCCTTTATCAGGATGACCATTTTACTATATTAATTCTGCCAATCCATGAGCATGGGAGATCTCTCCATTTTCTGAGTTCTTCCACTTCTTTCTTGAGAGACTTGAAGCTATTGTCAGACAGGTCTTTCACTTGTTTGGTTAGAGTTACCCCAAGACATTGCATATTATTTGAGGCTATTGTAAACTGAGTTGTTTCCCTAATTTTTTTTTTCAGCCCATTTATCCTTTGTATAAAGGAAAGCTACTGATTTAATTGAATTAATTTTATAGCCGACCACTTTGCTGAAGTTGTTTATCAACTGGAGAAGTTCTCTGATAGAATTTTTGGGGTAATGTAAGTATACTATCATATCATCTTCAAATGTGATACCTTTATTTATTCTTTACCTACTTCTATCTCCTTGATCTGTTTTGTTTTCTTACTGTTCTAGCTAACACTTCGAGTACTATATTGAATAGATATGGGGAAAGTGACCATCCTTGTCTTTTCCCTGATATCAGTGGTATTGTTTCAAGTATGTCTCCACTTAATTTGATATTGGCTCTAGGTTTGCAATAAACTGCTTTTATTTTATGGGCCTTAAATTCCTGATCTCTCCAATACTTTTAACATGAAGGGGTGTTGTATTTTATTAAGTGCTTTTTCTACATCTAAGGAGATGATTATGTGTTTTTTTTTCTGAGTTTGTTTATATAGTAGATTACTTTAATGGATTTTTGTATATTAAACAAACTTTGCATCCCTCATCTGAAGCCTACTTGATTGTGGTGAATGATGCTTTTGATGTGTTCTTGGGTTTGGTTAAGAAGAATTTTATTGAGTGTTTTGGCATCAATATTCATAAGCAAGATTGGTCTGAAGTGTTCTTGTTTTGTTTCAGTCCTTGTGTGGTTTAAATATCAGTGTACTTATGGCTTCATAGAACCAGTTAGGTTGTATTCCTTCTATTTCTATTTTTATGGAATAGTTTGAGGAAAATTGGTATCAGGTCTTATTTGAAGATCTGGTAGAATTCTGCAGTAAATCCATCTGGCCCTGGGCATTTTTTTTTTAATTTTCTTTATTTACATTACAAATGTTATCCCGAAAGTTCCCTATAACCCCCTGCCCCTGCTCCCCTACCCACCCACTCCCACTACTTGGCCCAAGCCTTCCCTTGTGCTGGGTCATATAAAGTTTGCAAGACCAAGGGGCCTCTCTTCCCTAATGACTTCTTCTATTTCCTTGTGTGATATTGGTGTATTTAGATATTTTACCTGCTCATGATTTAACTTTGCAATGAGGCATCTGTCTAGAAAACCATCCATTTCATCAAGATTTTCCAGTTTTGTTGAGTATAGGCTTTTATAGTAGGATCTGATGATTTTTTTGACTTTCCTCCATTTCTGTTGTTATGTTTCCCTTTTCATTTCTGATTTTATTAATTTATATACTTACTCTTGACCCTTTAGTTAGTTTGGCAAGGGGTTAATCTACCTTGTTGAGTCTCTCAAAGAATCAGCTTTTGGTTTTGCTGATTCATTGTATTATTTTCTTTGTTTCTATTTAGTTGACTTTGGCCCTGAGTTTGACTATTTCCTTCCTTTTACTCCTTTTGGATGAGTTTGCTTCTTTTTGTTCTAGAGCTCTCAGGAGTCCTGTTAAGTTGTTAGTGAAAGATCTCTCCAGTTTCTTTACTAAGGCACTTAGTGCTATGAACTTTCCTGTTAGCAATGCTTTCATTGTGTCCCATAAATTTGGGTATGATGTGTCAACTTTTTCATTAAGTTCCTGGAAGTCTTTATTTTCTTTCCTTCTTTATTCCTTGACCATGTTGTCATTGAGTAGAGAACTGTTCAATTCCCATTAGTATGTGGGCTTTCTGTAGTTTTTGCAGTTATTGAAGACCAGATTTAGGCCATGGTGATCTGATAGGATGCCTAGTATTATTTCCATCTCCTTTTATCTGTTGAGGATTGTTTTGTGACCATTTATATGGCCAGTTTTGGAGAAGGTACCATAAGGTGCTAAGAAGAAGATCTATTCTTTTATTTTAGGGTGAAATGTTCGGTAGACATCATCTAAATCCATTTGGTTCATAGCCTCTCTTAGTTTCACTGTGTCTCTGTTTAGTTTCTGTTTCAATGACCTGTCCATTGGTGAGAGTGGGGTGTTGGAATCTCCCACTATTATTGTGTGGGGTTCAATGTGTGTTTTGATTTACCATAAGGTTTCCTTTATGAATTTGGGTGCTCTTGCATTTAGGGCATAGATATTCAGAATTGAGATTTTCTCTTGGTGGACTATTCCATTGATGAATATGAAGTGTCCTTCTTTATCATGCTTGAAAACTTTTGTTTGAAAGTCTATTTTATTGGATATTAGGATAGCAACTCCTCCTTTTTTCCTGGGACCATTTGCTTGGAAGTACTTTTTCCATCTTTCTACTCTGAGATAGTGCCTGTTGTTGTTGATGAGGTGTGTTTTTCTATTCAGCAAAATGCTGGATCTAGTTTGCGTATCCAGTGTGTTAACTTAAGTCTTTTTATATGTGAGTTGAGTCCATTAACATTGAGAGATATTAAAGAGAGATGACTGTTGTTTCCTGATATTTTGTTTTTGTAGGTGGTTTTATGTGCTTGTGACTCTCTGCTTTTGACTTTGTTGTGACATGCTTAATATCTTGTCTTTTCTTTGGTGCAGGTACCTTCCTTGTGTTGGAGTTTTCCTTCCATGATCCTCTCTAGGGTAGAACTGGTAGATAGACACTTTTTGAATTTGCTTTTGTCCAGAAATATTTTGTTTACTCCATCTATGCTGACTGAGAGTTTTGCGGGGTATAGTAGCCTGTGCTGGCATTTGAATTCTCTTAGAGTCTTTATGACTTCTCAGCAGACTCTTCTGGCTTTCATAGTCTCTGTTGAGAAGTCTGCAGTAATTTTGATAGTTCTACCATTTTATGTTCCCTTGCAGCTTTTAATATTCTTTCTTTGCTCTGTGAATTTGGGTAATTGTGTGACAAGAAGATTTTCTTTTCTGATACCATTTATTTGGTGTTCTATAGATTTCTTCTACCTTTATGGCCATCTCTTTCTTTGGATTTGGGAAGTTTTCTTCTATGATTTTGTTGAAGACATTTTCAGGTCCTTTGAGCTGGGATAATTTGTTTTCCTTTATTCTGGTGATTCTTAGATTTGGTCTTTTAATTGTGTCCTGAATTTCCTGGATGCTTTTGGTTAAAAGTTTTTGTTTTGATTTTTTCTTTGACAGTTGTGTCAATCTCTTCTACCACCTTTTCTATCTCTTGTATTGTGTTGGTAATACTTACATATGTATTTCCTGATCTCTTTCCTAGGTTTTCCTTTTCCAGGTTTGACTACCTTTGTGTTTTCTTTACTGTTTCTACTTCTACTTTTAGGCTTTGAATCACTTTATTCAATTCCTTCACCTGTTTACCTGTATTTTCCTCTATTTCTTTCAGGGAGTTATTGATAACCTCCTTAAAGGACTCTATTCTCTTCATGAGCTAGGATTTTAGGGCAGATTCCTGATTTTCATGTGTGTTGGTGTATTCAGGGCTTGCTGTGTTGGAAAAACTGTGTTATGATGATGCCCACATACTTTGGCTTCTGTTGCTTATGGTATTGTGCTTGCCTTTTGTCATCTGGATATCCCAGCTGTTTGTTGGTCTGGGTGAAGTTTTAGATTTTACCTCTTTTGATCCTAGGTTGTTTCAGGTTTCCTGGTAGGCCTGTGACTCTGGCTGTTTCAGACCACCTGTGTGGCTTTGCATCTGGGGGCTCTGTACAGGGGCAGAGAAGCTGCTTATCTGTTGCCTTGGCTGGAGTAGATCTCCTGGGAGGCCTGCAGACAACTGCCTTGAGTACAGCTGGTCCTCTAGGATAGATCAAGATATGAAGTCTTCATGGGAGCAGACCAACTAAGGTTCTGCTCCATCAGCAAGGACTGGACAGAAAGAGTGGAATGGATGGAAGGGGCATGGTATTCTAGAGGGAGGTTTGGTGGGTGATATGTCCTGAGTTCTCCAGGCTCACAGAAGCAGCTCTGGGACCTGGGGGACTTGTGGGGGTGTGGTTCTTACCAACTGCTCTGAATGTAGAGTCCTCTAGGATGGATCAGGATATGGAGTCTTCATGGGAGCAGCAACTAAAATCATTTAACTAGAAACTTGGCAGCTTTTATCTCTGAGCTACAGGTTCTAATCAATCTAGTAAAATCTATGGTTACCTCCCTGTTGTCATATGCTACTGCAGAACTTCTATCACCTCTATCACCATGTTATCATATTTTAAAAACATGACTCATGACAAAACTAAGGAAACCAAGATGGGTGAAGTAGTAAAGAATTTTAAAATAATTGCTACCATCAAAACAGTTTTCATTCCATACACAATTTATCTCAGGAGAAATTATTTATGGAACAAATATATATTGCTTTCCTTATGAAAAGATGATGATAAATTCTTATGACAAGTATGATGTCCACACATATCATTCATGGTTTTATATTTCATTTCTTTTGTCACTTGAGATATCTATATGCTGGAAAAAGCAAAAACAGGGCAAATCATTAGGAGAGATGGAATGGAATTTCAAATGTTTTTAGTAAGCAATGCTCTTTAGACTTACTCTTGACATGTCAGAGCAAGAATCCTAATAGCTTTTTCTTGTTGGAAGATCGATAAAGTGTTTGGCCAAGTGTGATACACTATTGACTATTAAAACACAGAGTTACACAAATTATAGATAACTAAAGTTTTGTATAGACTTTACTTTGGAGTATGTTAATTCATTTTCACAGGTACAGATAATTCTCCTATTGTTTTGAGCAGACAACCTTTCGAATATAAATAACAAGGTCCTGTGAAGGTTTTATGTCCCAGTATAGGGGAATGCCAGGGCCAGGAATGGGAGTCAAAGTGCTTTCGCAAAATATTGAGACCTTGGTATGGCAGAATTATTCTTAATTTTTCATAGCAAAAAGGTAACACCTGTATTGAACATTATAATACACACTTGTATTACATAACTTATAGTCAATCTACTGCTGTACTGAAACATGTGAGGAGTTACATTAAAGTGAAATGGGAAGATATACAGACCTAATATTTTTATTTCAAGTTTGCTATTAAAGGAGTGTGTTGCATAATTTTAAGCAAATTTTTGTTTATGAGATTTCAAAGGTTGGAAATGATATAGAGTAAGTACTTTTCAGTGTGGTATGATACACAACTTCATTAAATACAAAATATCAGAATGTAACACGTACAATAGTTAACATTCAATACAGTTTCAAAATGTGCTATATGATCCATGTAAAAAAGTATTTATACCTAATTTAAAATATTCTATGTAGTGCAGAGGAATATCACAAGGTATCACATCAGATATGTGTGCCTATATGTCATTAAATTAACTTGTTCATGATATTAATTTGAGCACAACATAATTTACTATATTTAACACTGAAGAAAAAAATTTGGTCTCAGACTCACCTGAAATGAAGAACATGTTAATAGTGCAAACAAAACACTATGGGACTTAGAATTAGTTTCAGTGAACTAAAAACTCATAGTCTGATGCATATAGATAAATTTGAAAATTAAATTAACTCAAGTACTCAATTAAAAAGTTAATTCAGAAAAATTCTCTCTCTCTTTTTCTCTTTCCCTCTATGTGTATGTGTGTGTATGTGTGTGTGTGTGTGTGTGTGTGTATGTGTTTGTGTCTGTGTGTCTGTCTGTCTGTCCCTTTCATTCATCTGAAGTCCCTAAAAAATTTCCACTTTTAGTACTTATTGTCTTATATTAAAATCTTGTATTCCCCTACACCTTTTAAAGATGAATGTATAAATGGCTATTTCAAGGGACGCATGTGATGATTCATGTGGTGACTTGTAAGTATTTTCTATTTCAAAATACCGTTCAATAATAAAAATGGGGAATTAAAAGTCAATAAATTCTGAATACTGACAACAACAACAACAGTAACAACAACAACGTTATGTACCATGAACCCATCATCATTAGGGTTTAAAAAATGTTTAAATAGCAAAATGACATACCATTCAACCATACATTTCTAGAAACACAGAAAAGTGGAATCAAATAAACACAAACATCCGTAGACTATGCAAAACGGATGAAGGCCAAGGATATGTTTGCAACACTGCTGACGCTTTGGATGCTATCAGGTCACACAATTGGACTATGTTATTCTGTCCTAACCTGAGTTATTTAACATTTGCCAAGGATAGCAATACTTTAAATTTATATGATCACTTCTCTATTTTATCAGGCTATCATTAAACAAGCATGAGGAAGACAAAATATTCACGTCATTCTCAGAGTTGGGTTTAGTTAAACGGAATAATTTTGATCTCCTGTCCAGATCTCCTTCTATTTAAAATGTCCATGTTTGAAATGATACTTTACAGCAAACAGTTCATACTTACAGCTATAAAGAATTTGATAAGTCATATGTGAAGCTTCCTTAATTTTTATATTAAATTAGAAAACAGAATACAATTTATTTGAAAATAGAGTCACTCTGTTAACATAGCCTCACAATGATTTCTTTTTTTCATAATCCTTAAAATGTTTTAGAATTCAGAAGAGTCGACAAATTTCCATTCCATATAATCTCTCCCCAATAATTATACAAAAGTTAGGCATGCCATCATTCACAAATCTATATTATTTGTTAAAGTTCTCTGAAGTGTTATTAAGAGATAGACAGTAAGTGGTAGATTAATGATAGATACATAAAAATATAGATAATAGAGGCAAACAGTTGATAGATGAATGATAGATAATAGATAGCTACAGAGATGATATAGTTGACAGATAGATAGATGGAAATATTTCAGTACATTTGCTTCCAGTCCCCTGTATTCTGACTTAAGTTTTTTCTTCAGATCTTCAATATCTTTGTTTTCTGGTCAGAGTGCTCAGATACACTTTTCCTGTAGATGCTCTCTGGCAAATCCTTTCTCTGTATAAAACCCTGTAAAATTCTCTTAAACAGTTAATATCATGATTTTATAAATGATTCTTCTTCAGGTATAATTTGAATAACACCACCCATATGAGACATGTCAGATTCTCTAGATTGCAAGTCTACTGCTCAATATTTGGTGGGGTTCTTCTCCATTCACATCCAAACCACTCAAGCTAAAGTAAATACTTTCCCCCCTGTCATATGCTTTGCACCTTAAAGGTTTTAGAAATTGAGTAATACGTGGAGATACAAACATATTTTGAATGTGTTTTGTGCTGAAACCTCACATACATGAAGTTGCACTCATAGGAAGCCAGTTTGTTTTTATTTTATGTTATTTTTCATATATTATTTGGGACTCCTTTTAACAAGGTAGTCATATACAAGAAACAGGGTTTTTATTGTTGTTTTGCTTCTGGATTGTTTTTCTTTATAAAAATAGCAAATTGATTTCTCATTTCCATTCTGGTTATATACTGTAGGTTATAAATACAATAAAATTTCATTTTCCATTTCTATTGTTTTATATTATTATACTAAGTAATTTACACTTCTTCAAATTGTGAATGCTTTAAAATTTCAGTGACTTGACTAGCAAGAATTTGGTAAAATATCAAAATAAAAAGAAGGCTTCACTAAGAATCCCCTATTGAAAATCTCTACATTCTTAATAACATTCTTGAAGTTGTTCAAAATGAACTGAGGGTCATACAAAATATCATCAGGTTTTATAATTGAGTATCTTAAATTGAAACTGGTTAGATAAGTGATTCTATTAAATTTTCTTTTCCATAATACCTAATGTTTTAACTGAACCATGTGGGTACTTAGGAAGGGTAATGAACATATAAGAATCTGTACAGACGAAAAGATTTGTAATATCACTGTGCCCACATACTAGATTACAGACCCTTTTGAGTTGCTGGATAAAGTGCTTCTTGTTTGCAAGGCTAATGCATCATAAGACAAGTTTCAAAGTTTATTAGAGCTTATTAATTGAAACCCATTTTTCTATTATGTAATCGCACATGATTCCAAATAATTCTTGTGATGTTTTATCCTTGTTGCTCAAGTTGTGTTCTGTGGTCTTAACAGTTTAAGGAAGAATGAATTCATTAGGAATGCTGTCTGAGTTCCCACCTCACATTTGTGGGATAAAATTCTCATTTTTTCAGAGCAAATGCTACTAATGAACATTTGTGGTAGAGGGTTACAGATGAAAGTCATAAGCAAAGTAATTTTTGGGAATTTGTTATATTCATTATACAAAAATTATGAGCCTACATATATCAAATTTATTGATAAAAATCATTCTTTATACAGGAATTGAATGATGTTTGCTGCTCAAGTCTGAAACATCTTTGACAAATAAATCACAATTACTTTAATAATCCTATTTATGAGAAAATTTTAATAATTTCTTATGGTTGTATTGGAATTAAATTCACTACATGCTATATTTATGTATAACATCATTTAAAACACTTATTTTTAATGTTTGAATATAGGAATGCACTTTATATATTATAGTACCTGGGAAATAAGGAGGGCCCTAGTAGTTTATAATTTCTGCATATCACAGATCACTAAATTATTGAAGAATTTAGGTATTAGTTTATTTTTATTTAGTGATATTTAATTAAGAAATTATATACCAAAATTTTCCTTCTAAGTTATGTAAAAGATGGTAGAAGTTCAAATGTTTTCTAAATGTATATTGTTATGGTCTGACACCACCCCCCAGAGCAGCTTTAGCCATTTGTTCCATGCCTGCTAGCAATTTCATACTGTTGGTATAATATGCCTACCAGTCATTGACACAGAGAAATGACTTGGCTCAAGAACATGATGACCACATACCCTATTTTCTTCTCTATGTTGTAAATGGTCTGTATAAGATTTGCTAATTTTAAGAAATTCCACAAAATGTTCTAAAATTCCCCAGTTCACTACCCATCAGCCAGCCCCCTTACCTTATGTAGGACTAATCAGCTTAATGGTTAGCTGATACTTCTTTGGTACAAAGCAGATTGCTCTCCTCCTTTCACTTTAAACATTTAAACATGTTTTTTTTTCCTATAAAATATCTATATTGAAAGTAGACTAAAATTGAAATTAGGCTTCTGATTCCTTTTTGCAGTCCTTGATATCAAATATAATGGTGTGCATTCAATAGGCTATTCTTGCTTAACTGGGATCAATATTTGTTTGATATGACTGGTGATTTTCGAAAGCCCAACATATGTTTTAAACATCATTTATAGATTTAGTAATTCAATAAATACACATAATCAATCATGTATAATAATTGTTTACTGTATATTAGGGGATATGCTATATGCTTAGGAAATCATATTGAATAAGACAGAACAAACTGCTCCATATTATGGAGTATCTGGTTCATAAAGAAAAACTGACAACTAAGAAAAATTCATGTAAATATGTGACAATATTTGATCTGGGAAAAATGAGTAAGGATAGTTAAGAATGTAGTGGCAACACAGAGGAGGAAACAGCAGATGCTGCCTCTAAGGAGCTTTACATACACTAAAATCTAGGCATAAAAGTACACTTTCAAGTCTCATGATTTAGAGGTAATCAATAAATAATTCAATAAAAGAACAAATGAAAATTTTAGATTGTCCTAGTGAAGGTAATGATATAAGACCCCAAAAATTGTGAGTCTGTGAGTGCAACATCTTACCCCAACTGCAGAAAGTGTGAGTACTGTTTTTGCTATCAGCAGGGATAATAATAAGAGCAACAATGGGTTGTTGTATTTTAGACATGTATATATTTTACTTCTAATGCATATATCCCACTTCAAAAATATTTTTATATCTCTCATTCTTAAATAATGAATCATACTCAGCATTAATTCATGTCAAAAATGTCTGTGTCTAGTTATATTTTGTATATGTCCTAGGTTTACTAATATCAATACAGATATCATACTATAGTGTACTAGATTATACAATGAGATAAAAATATAACATCTCAAACATAGCATTAATTCACACTAGTATAAATTGTTCAGTTCCAAATATTTTCTTTCTGTTGTCACAGTCTAGGAATTAACATCATTCTACTATTTTCACTCAAGCTTTTCAAACTTTTCAGTTAGAAAGCTTTAATATATCACTACTCCCATTCTAAAAAAAAAAAATGGTTGGATATACAACAAAATCCATGTAAACAGACAGGGCTGCAATATCTAAGGCTAGCTATAAATTAAAGCAGAATTATTTCTGCCAAGAAGTTAAAGTTACCTGGAGTGTGAAATATCATAACCTATATGGATCCACATCCTCACACTGCTGTAAACAAGACCTGGCTTCATTCTGGGTACTTACCTTCAAGGCAGTCTTACCCAGTGAGATGCTTAGTACAAGTGGCAGGAAGGCTAACAGGATGTCACACAGAAGTCTATTTAGAAATGCCTTCTCATGTCTAAGTAAAGCATTAATTTCTGAGTACACTGGCTTCCTGTATAAAGCAGAAACTTATGCTTCCTGTTATCTCTGAGCTTGTATCAAACATTTAAAAGAGGTTCAGGCAACAAAAGCCTCTTAGAACTTTGGAAATTTTATATATACTAGATGGTAAATCTTGCATTTTCAAATTCTCCAGGTAGAGTTTCATTTCCATCTTCTGCCCCATTTAGCATTACACTGTGGTTATTCTTCTCAGTATAATCTTGCATGATAATTCTGGCCCCACAGGAGTGATAAATGCTTATCTTGCCATCACACAGCTAACTCTACGAATGTAAAATGGAATGAGCATTGGCAGTATGTGATACTGCTAATCAGAAATTGATGAGCTGGCATTTTAGCTTCCAAAGCTATTGAAATCATCCTCTGTCAAGAACATTACGTGTTTTCTAATCCCCAAGAATATTATTTTGTGACTGATTTACAAATGTTAGATTAAATTTAAATAACATGTTAACCTACTTAATTAGCTCAAATAATTTAAACTATATCAACTTTAACATAATAACATAGATTATCTTTTATTTCAATGAAGATTGCTGAAATATTCAATGGAGAAAAACATCTGCATAATTGATGCTGCTGGTTCAATGCTGTAGTTGAGCAGGCTATAGTGGTTGGTATGTCACGCTCTGTGTGCTACTGATGGCTACATGAGGGAAGGTCAGGCGAACTCTGAACTTGCAACGCAGATGCACTGACCTATGATGATGGGCAAGTACACTTCACTTGGGAGGAGTGGGGGTCCTTGCTGGATCCATCTCAAAAGAGACTGTACAAAGATGTGATGCTGGAGATATACAGGAACCTCATTGCTATAGGCTACTATCAGGAAGGTCATAATATTGAATAAAATTGTCAAAATGCTAGAAGATATGGAAGGCATGAAAGAAGTCATGCTGAACAGAAACCCCATGAGTATACACAACATGATAAAACGTTCACATATCACACTCATCTTCCAAAGCATGAAATAATTCAAACTCAAGAGAAACCCTCTTAAGGCTTTCAACACATTGAAGTCCTTGCTGTCACAGTAGTCTCCAAATACATAAAAGAACAGATACTGGAGATACTGGAGATAAACCATACAAATGTAATCAGTGTGATAAAGCCTTTTCACAACACCAGTGGACTTGAGTACATGAAGCAACACATACTGAAGAGAAACCCTATGAATGTAGTCAATTAGGTAAAGCCTTGCACATCACTCTATTTGCATTTTCATAAAAGGACACATATTGGAGAGAAACCTTATGAACATAATCATTGTAGTAAAGCTTTTGCATAATGCAGATATCGTCAAATACAAAGAGTAATACATACTAGAAAGAAATTCTGCAAATATAATCAATGTGATAAAACTAAATCAAAACAGAGTCATCTCAAAATACATAAAAGAACACATACTGGAGAGAAATCTTACAAATGTAAACAATGTGATAAAGCCTTTTCATAACACAATAGTCTCATAATACATACAAGAGCACATATTGGAGAGAAAGCCTATGAAAGTAAACAGTGTGGTAAAGGCTTTGCACATTATGGAACTCTCCAGTGCCACAAAAATAATCATACTGAAGCAACCCTATGAATGTAATCACTGTCTTGAAGCCTTTGAAAATCACAATAATCTCCAGAAACATAAAAGAATCACCTTTGAGAGGAACCCTATGAAGGTATTTAGCATGGTAAGGTCTTTGCACTTTTCTGTAGTCTTCATCATCATTGAAGTATTCATACTATAGAGAAACCATGTGCACAAAAGAAATGTGGTAAAGCTTTTGCACATCGCAGTTATCTTTTAATGTAGAAAAAAACAGATATTAGAGAGAAATACTACAAGTATGATAGAAGTGATAAAGATTTTTCACAACATAATTATCTCTGAATACATTAAAGAAAACATACTGATAAGAAACATTATGAATGTAATCAATGTGGTAAACCTGTTGCATCACATAGTCATATTTGAATACAGAAAAGAATACAAACTAGAAAGAAACCTTATGAATGTAAGCAATGTGGTAAAGACATGAAACCATTAATAATGGAAAGAAATACTAAGAAGGCATCCCATATGGTGAAGTCTTTGCATGTTACACTAGTCTCCAGATACACACACACACAAAAAAATAATGCTGGAGAGGAACCCTACGAATATAATTGATGTGATAAACCATTTTTATAACAGCTATCTTTGAATACATCAAAGAACACATACTGAAAAGAAACCCTATGAATGTAAGAAATGTGACAAAGTCCTTTCATACTAAGGTGAACTTCAACTATGTAAGAAATTTTACTGGAGCAAAACCCTCCAAATGTAATCAGTGTGGTAAAGCCTTTTTATATCACAGTCATCTTCAAAGGCATGCAAAGGATCATCCTGGTGAGAAACCTTATAAATGTATTTAATATTGTAAAACCTTTGGACATTTCTGAAGCCTTCATGACCACGACAGTATTCATACTGGAATGAAACCATATGAATGCAAGTGATGTGGTGAACCCTTTCCACATCACAGTTATCACCAAATGTAGAAAACAACACATACTGGAAAGAAACCTTATAAATGGACTCAATGAGGTAAAGGCTTTTCATATCAGAGTCATCTTCAAATGTATAAAAGAACACATACTAGAGGTTAACCTCACAAGTGTAAACAATGTGATAAAACCTTTTCACATCACAGTCATCTTCAAAGGCATGAAAAACATCATATGGGAGAGAAACTTTTTGAATAATACGAATCCTTTTCCCATTTCTGTAATCAACATCGTGACATTATTCATACTGGAGAGAAGCCAGGTGAATGCAAGCAATGTGGCAAACCCTTTTATCACCAAATGCTGAGAACCCGTACTGTAGAGAAACCATATGAATGTACTCCCTGTGGTAAAGTCTTTCTACATCACAGCAGTCTCTGAATTCATAAAAGAACACATTCTGGAGAGAAACCCCATGAATATAATCAATGTAATAAATCATTTGTGTCTGACAGTAAGTAATCTTTGATTATATAAAATAATGCATACTGGAGAGAAAACCTATGAATGTTTGAGGACATGAAAGAACTCATAATGAAGGGAATCTGACTAAAAAGGAATTCATAAGTCCCCATTATGTTCTGCTATACAAGATTATTCTGGAGAAAAATAATCTGACAATTGTCAACCATCTATTCAAGCACAATGTTCCCTTTTTATTTTAAATGCACCTTAAAACTCATCTGAAAAAGGAAAAAGCCACTATGTATTTAAATGATAAGCTAATAACTTTTTTAGATTTCACACTTCTAATTAATTTACAGAAAACTCACCCAGGTATAAAACTTTATGATGTGTAATAATGTCTTTTCTGTTGCTGTGATAAAACATAATGTCTAAGGCAACTTATAAAACAGCTTAATTTGGCTTATGGTTCTACACAGTCAACATATCACTACATCAGTTGTGAAATATGGCAGCTAAAGGAGGAAGCTCAGAGCACATATCTTCAACCTGCAGCATGTAGCAAAGAATGGAAACTAGAAATGGTATGTGGATGCAACCTCTCAAGCCAACCTCAAGTGACTTATTTCATCCACCATGTCAGTGTTTATTAAATCTTCCCAAATGATACAATCAACGTAAAAGAACTGATTTCTTTAACTGAAAACATGCATTCTTGTTTGCTCTTACATGAATCAAACCATGATAAGTAAAAAACTGTAGGTAAGCTGTTAGATGCCATGATGCTGTTTTTACAAGAATGAATTACACACACACAAAAATTCATGAGTAAAAATTTGTTTAATTATTTTTAAATTTTAATTATGTGATGTCAGTATATTTTTATATGGCTTTGTACAAATATATGTTGATTCTGAAGAACTTCTTGGGTAGTCTTGGAACAGGAATTAAAGGATGTCATAAAAAACCTGACCCTTGGTCCTAGAAATAAACTTATCTTAAATGTTCGGCCATGCCTCTAGTTCTGTAAATATTTGAAAGTGTTTATGCATTATGTTGACATCAGGTAACAAGAAACACATTCATGCATGAGAAAAATCCTATTCCAAAAAAATGATCAGACATGGACATCACATTCAGTCACCAGAAAAATTATTGCTGCACCTCTTTGCCTTAAAGTATTTTAGCAATTAAATAATTCACCATGTTCCTGCAAATTTGATGGTTCATATCTCCACATGTGGTTTATATTTTGACAGTTTTGAAGTTGGTGTTGAAATGTACTGGATGTGTGACAAATCACTTTACAAAAGCTTATTTGATTATTCTTTCAAAATCTGCATAATTTGTCTTATAAACACAATTTATAGCCAATCTCTCTCTACTTCCTCTCTCTCTTTCTCTCATAGAGAGAAAAAATATATATATGAAATTTGCTTCTGTACATGTTGAGATGTTGTGAGATTTGTGACATGAGTTTCATGTACTATACTAGGTATGTGGAAGTATGAAGACTATTTGTGGCAATCAGTACTCTCCTTTTGCCATATGGGTTCCAGTGATCAAACTCATGTTTTCAAGTTTGGCAGCAAAAACCTTTGGCCTCTGAGTCATCTCAGGTATTTATTAAAAATGTATTCATCTTTGACTCTATTAGATTATAAATTATGAATATACAACCTCAGGTAGAGAAAGACAAGAATATTTTTGAAATTCAAGATAGGTCTGCCAGATGCTCATATTCTGAAGTACAAAGTCCTTTTGTTTGTTTGTTTCTTCTCTCTCTTTCTCTCTCTTCTTCCTTCTCTCCCTCCTTGTTTGGTGCCAATTTTTGCCTGCATAAGTTTTCTCATAGAATATGAACACACAAAGTTCTAAAGGGCTTTACAGTTACTTTAAATTCTGTGTGGTCTCCTCAACTATTATCAATAATTCTTTATTGGTAAAATAAAATGTTGTTCAGAGAGGAAAATATGATCAATGCAAACAGTAAACTTAAAAGTACACAACAGAAAGACATCAGACAATCATGCAAGTGTAATTGGAAAGAGTTATGTGTATATTTGTTTATGGACATACAATAGTTTTTGAAAGGTGGAAGCATTGTGTTTAAGATCACTTTAATTTGGATTTGATTGTATTTTCTCACATAAGAATCTATTCTCTTAGAGCATTTTAAGAGCTTCAGAGTATCCCAGTAAATGTAATGATGTATTTTTTAAATTTCTGTTATAATATACTCAAAATGTTCATGATTTACCACTGTTTATAAGCAAACCCTACAAATATTTACATTTTGTGCACTTCAGAATAACTTGATATGAATAGGTAGGGAGCCAGAATTTTTGTTGATTTTGTATTTCTTAGGCAGGCAGAAATTTGAGGTTCTTACTTAGTTTCTGATTAAAGAAAAAAAAAGTTCAGTAGATATATATTTGTTCCAGGGTCTATTCCGGTTCCTGACATGGGTCCCTTGTTGTTCCTTTGAATATTGTCTGTCAGTCTTTCTCTCCTTCTTTCTTGCTCCTTTTTTTCTTTGATTTCAAAAACTTGAGATATAAATAAACAGTTTGTACATGGTGTAGAAATAATACATGAAACAGAGATTATGTACCTAGTCAAAGTTCAAGATCTAGTTCACTGAAGTACTGACTAATCTGATCGAAATATGGAAATTACTCCATGGGAAATGAGGCTCCATATGAAACTGACATGTCCTTCTCTATAACTAAATGGTTTGCATCAGACATTATGACAAAACTATTAACTGAAAAGTGTTTATTTTCCTACTTCTCAGAAAAGTGAGTAGCTATGTATGGGGGAAGCTAAATTAGCTACACAAAAAGCTGCATTTTTATGTGTGTCTGTTTTAATCTTTCTACAATACACTTAGTTTTTGTTCTCTGGTGATTTTTTTTTTGTTTGTTTGTTTGTTTTACTGTTGGTATAATTTGGACATCTATTCATTATTTGTGGCTATCTAATATCCTGTATCATTTTCATCTGTAAGTAAAAAATGATTGTTATATGTAGCAGGAAGTATTAAAATGACTATTGGTATCCTGTGCTATGCTGGGCACTGTTGGGCCCTATGGTTCCAGTGGGGCAGTCTCACCTTTGCACTCTGTCTTGGTTCAGAGCTCCTGAAACATCTGTACCTGACTTATTATGTTCGCTAGGCAGGTTGCTGCCCTGTCAGCCCTAGGCAACAACTGCCCACCGCGAAGTCAGCTGCCACAACTCCTAGCAACCTGCTAGAAACAAAACTCTAACAGCTCATAATCAATCTGTCAGATTTATACAACAGTATACTCCAATTTACAAGATGCACACCAATAAATTTTGAGCCAATTGATAATGATACAAACTACCTACCTAGATTAGGCAAGTTACCCCAATTGTTCTATCCTTTTATGATATTCATATCTACCTGTGGTTATTTAAAGCCTGGCTGAATCTGAATTATTTCTTTTGTCACCCTTCATCTTGCTTCCTTCGCTCTGTCCTGAGTCACTCCCTGTCTCTGCAAGACTTAGCTTTGCCTCCCTTTTCCCTGTCCAATCGCAGGCCTTCTGTTGCACTAATATTTAAATTAATTGGACAGGGAAAATATAAATTGAGCATAACTCTTACCATTTTGTAATTTATTAAAATAGAAGATAGACCTAGAACACAGTTCATCAGATTTGTCAATAAAATAGAACATTATCATCTATCCTAACTTAAAAGACTTATAATTCTATACCTGGTTTATGTTCTGGCTTTAGATTGTATGCCATCTGAAAACCACCCTCTCAAATCTGTTTCCCCAAAGTAAATAACCTGCATTGGCTATGAGAGTATAAGTAGTCTTTTAACCCCATTAGAAATCCGAGAATGACCAATATAAACTGAAAATATATAGGAAGCCAAATACAGATTCCAGAACTGAGACAAATTGTAGAGACAGCTGCCTACCTCCACAGTCCTAGTAAGACAGGAAGTCTTTAGCCTTCTGGACTAGGATCATCTGACAGACCTTAGAGAAACAGGAAATTAAGGACTAGCCGATTCTGCATAAGCAGAACTAAGCAGTGCTAATCTGTTAATTGTGTCCTTTCAAGAACAGTTACATGTCTGAAAACAGATTTGTAACTTTCTGCCCAGTGGCCACCTAGCCACCATGTAAAGCCTTACCTGGACGTAAGATGCTCAGTTGCTTCTTTGAATACATGAATGGGAATCTGTTAGGAGCAGATTAGTCTCAACAACAATGGAATAAATTATATTAAATGTCACATTCTGTGGATTTCTGACATTTTTGAAAACCAAATATATATTTAAAGTAATCTGGACTGTTCTCCAATAACTACTCTCAGCTATTTCTAATTAAATAGCTGAAAACACCCTAACAATAAACTCAGAGCCATGAATTGGTTATTTGACATTTAACTTACAGACTTAATCATCTCAGATCAGTTTATAACAACAGTTATAGGACTGGGTCTAAGCCCTGTACTTTTATAATTTTTGTTTCAATAGAAGAAATTTATACCGATGAAACCCTTGATTTTACATCAAAATAAATTCTGTACAAAAACAAGAAATTATGACTTCAACTTAGTAACAATTATAAAGATTTCTATCAATTGAGATTATGGCTATACAATCAATCTAGCTACTTCCACCCTGTTCCAACTATGATCATTTCTAAATTCCCTAGAAAGACAACCTATAATAACCACTTCCAGCCCCAAATCCCAGGGAACTGAGACAACAAGTCTTCCTAACTTATTCAAGGGCTGAGTTTATGTTTGCATTTGAAATTCTTGGGCAAATGGATGTATCTGGAGGATATCATCCTTAGTGAGGTAACCCAATCACAAAAGAAGTCACTAGATATGCACTCACTG
>NC_034607.1:57505554-57514057 GCF_900095145.1 Mus pahari
TATAGGGAACTTTTGGGATAGCATTTAAAATGTAAAGAAAGAAAATAATAAATAAATAAATGAATAAATTTAAAAAATAAATATTCTGGCCTTTTTAGAAGATTTTATGCATTTACTGAAATTTCATTACTGAAGTCTTGTTTTATACTATTTTGACATGAGGAAGTTTTATTTCATCCAGAAATATCTTTCAGACATTTTACTTATGTTTTGTACCCTAGGTGCTGTTCTTATAAAACCTTATCCTATGAGTATTGTACAAACTACACTTACAGAATTTATTGCTAGACTTATTTTGTTAGACCTGCTAAGGAAATTTATCCTCTCAGGAGATAAAAAGCTTAGTCATGCTAGCGTACAATCATTTAATATTATGGTATGCATACTAATCCTTTGTAACTCATCTACTTTATTTAACAAGTTGTAACTATGTGGGGGGCGTGAAAGGTAGCCTGTTTTGGTTGAATGAGGCTTGCTCCGCTGACCTAGTAGAGACCCAGTAGGAAGCTCTACAAGGGACAGAACAGTGAACCCCCTTCCCAGAGACAGGTGCCTGACACCACAGAGTCCCCAACTCCATAAGTCTGTGACTGTAAGTCACACAGACAATGTCCCAAGCTTCTGGCATTCTGGCTAGTCTCCACCCCCAGTTATCTGTCTATAGCCAGGTATGCTCTTCCCCAAAGTTACCTGTCAACAGTTAGGTAACCCAGTCCACTGTAAAAGGGGCTGCTTGGTCCCTCCTCTCTCTCTTTAAACCCTCACCTTTCTTACTCTCATCTCTAGCCCTTCCCCGCTTTACCCAGGTGGCCATGGATGGCCTCTGTTCCTCTTTCTACCATCTCTCTTTCTACCTGCCTTTCTTCAATAAAGCTCTGAAACCATAGACTGTCTCTGCTTATCAAGGCCCATCATGCTTGAACGATGGGATAGGATTTCCCCTAAAGAGCTGAGTCTAACCTCCCACCAGAAGGTCTTCCTGTGCTCCAGTCATGGACCAAACAAGGACTCTCACCCATGTGGGAAACACCCAGTGTTCCCTCTCTCCCTGCCTTCTCCTCCCTTCAGTCCCAGGGCTGACCGAGTCGTCCCCTGGGCCCCCATTTTGTTCTCAGCTCTTCTGAGGTGTCTAGCAGTGTCTGGGATTCCTGAGACTGAGAACCTGTTATCTCTGGCCTCCATGAGAGGCTTCCCACCTAGAGCCACGTGTAAAGCGTGCAGCAATTCTCTGCTTCCACCTGCCCAGAGCACCAGAACTCTGGCAGGACACAGTTTTTCTCCCATTCCCTTTATTCCCCCATGCCCACTGCCCCACATAACTAGACATGTTGAAATAACACCGAAAGTCATTTAAGTACATCTATCACTCAGGAACAGTGTAAGCACAAGCACTTACCAGGCTAAAGTTAACTGATATGGCTGGTGAGAAATGAAAAACAGGCACAGGATGAAGGGGCCACAGAAAGAGGGAGGGTGTGACAAGTTTATTGCAAACAGTCAGAATTTTTGTACCTTTATCAGAAACTGAATATAAAGGTGATTGCCATGATCAAATAAATTGTAGCTGCCAGTGTACAATAATGTTTACAAGATACAGAGTACATGGGTTTAATGTCTGAGACCAATTGTCCCTGTCAGATTCCTATATGCTTTGTTGACTTCTGAGGATCAGAAAGTGGGATAGATGCTTCACTGCCTTCAGGAGGGCCATTTCTCAGAGACTAAAAGGCATAAATACCTCTGGGGCCATGGACTCTAACCTGAAAAATCTTTAGCTCATGGCTCCAAAAGCAATTAGACCAAGTCAACTCCATCACTACTTGCAGGACAGTGTTGGTGTACTTTGTTGGCCTATACTCCCATGTAGACATGAGCCTTTGGGAAAATTTTACATGAACAAGCTATTGTGTTGTGATGAAAAATTGCTAATTTCTCTGGTAAGAATCTTGTATCACTTATTGCTTATAATCAAGATACTGCAAGTTACACAGAAGTTTTGACTTCTGGGGCACTGTTGAAAGAAAGGTTAAGCAATCCATCACCCTCTACAAAGGTTTTATTACATAACCTACTTAACTCAATGTGGATTTATTGTTTAGGGATATCTACTACGCTAGTAGTATCCACTACAAACAATAGATAAAAATGTACTTAAGAAATGCAGTAAAGGATTTCATCTAAGGTCCTCTTTGAGTCCTGAGTGTCTCTTACCTCCCAGGTCTCTGGTGCATTCTGGAGGGTCCCCACAACCTTCTACCTTCCAAGGTTGCATGTTTCCATTCTTTCTGCTGGCCCTCAGTGCTTCAATTCTTTTCCCTCACCCTCTCTCCCCCTATTTATCCCTCCCCCATCCACTTTACCATCCCAATTGTGATTACTTTCTTCTCTCTCCCAAGCAGGACTCAGGCATTCTCATTTGGGCACTTCAGCTTGTTGAAATTTTTTGAGCTCTGTGGATTGTATCTTGGGTATTCTGAACATTTTTTTTTTCTAATATCTACTTATTAGCTAGTACAAACCATGCATGTTCTTTTGTGTCTGAATAACCTCACTCAGGATTACATTTTCTACTTCCATCCATTTGACTGCAAAATTTAGAATTCCCTTGTTCTTAATAGCTGAGTAGTATTCCTTTAGGGATTTTAGTCCTTTTCTCCCACCCAATACCTGATCATATTCACCTCTCCATACCTCAGCATCCCTTTTCCCTCCCAGATCCCTCCCTTTCACCTTGTGGTTGCTTTCTTCTCCCTCTCAAGTGGGACTGAGACATCCTCACTTGAACCCTTCAGCTTGTTGACCATTTTTAGTTTTGTGGGCTGTATGTTGAGTATTCAGCACTTTGGAGAGGAAAGTGTAGAGCCCACCTCCAGCAGAAAGACAGGACATTAAGTGAGGAAAGGTGTTGCCATCCCACAGTCAAAACTCTGACTCATAATTGTTCCTGTCTGAAAGAACTGAAGGGACAAAAATGGAGAGCAGCCTGAGGAAAAGAAGGTCCAGCTCAAGGAGAGGCGCTAAGACCTGACACTATTACTGAGGCTGTGAAGGACTCACAAAAAGAAATCTATCAAGACTGCCCTCAAACAGATTGAATAAACAGCTGAAAGAGTCACATCCATGTATTTGCACCAAACCAATGGACAGAAGCTGCTGAGCCCTGTGGTTTAATAAGGGGAAAGCTGGAAGAGGCTGAGGAGGAGAGGGACCCTGTAGGGGGACCAGCAATCCCAATTAACCTGGATCCCAGAGATACTGGAACACCAATAAGGCAGCATACACCAGGTGATATGAGGCCTCCAACACATATACCGCAGAGGGCTGCTGGGTCTGGGTTTAGGCAGAGAAGATGCACCCAACCCTGAAGAGACAGGAGACCCCAGGGAGTGTAGAGGTCTGTTGGGCCTGGGGATGGGGACATCTTCGTGGAGACAGGAGGGTGGGAAGGAGGTATGGTATGTGGAACAAGAGAGGAATAAATTCTGTTTAAAATAAAAATAAAAATAAAATTTAAAATAAAATAAAATAAAAATAAAAAAATAAAGTTTAAAATAAAATAAAAAAAAAGAATGCACAGTAAAGCTTTAAAACAATCATTTGATAATGATAATTTAGAGTTTGTTAGAAGAAATACCCAAAAAGCTGACAGTGATAGGTGAGGGATCAGGAACAGAGTCAAAAGCACTTTGAAACATGACAAAAAAAAATTAAAAATCAAAAAACAAAAAACAAACAAGCAGAGGAGAAAACCAAAAACCCTCAAATAAAGATCTCAATTTATAAATCAACAAATTTTGAAATACGAATGACTATTCAAGCACATTAGTCTGATGATGAAAAACAAGGTAAAACTATAAATAGCAATATTTTAACAGTCAGATTTATGTACATGACCAATTTATCTATGTGAATCTGATTATTTCATTTATATATATATTACAACTCTTATGTTGATACCATTTCCTCCCCCATTTACCTTCATATCCTGATTTAAATTCAAATTTTATTGAGATATGAAAGAGTAGCCATATTTTACATATGGGATTTTGTTGGTTGGATCCCTGTTATATAAGAAAATGTGATAAATTCAAACTGCTTTCCATTTATCTAGTTTCAGTGAATTAAAATTGAATTAAATTAACTCAAATACTCAGTTAAAAAGTTAATTCAGAGAAATCCTCTCTCTCTTAATTTTTCCCTCTATGTGAGTGTGTGTGTGCATGTGTCTGTGCTTGTGTCTGTGTGTCTGTCTGTCCCCTTCATTCATCTGAAGTCCCTAAAAAATTTCCACTTTTAGTACTTATTGTCTTATATTAAAATCTTGTATTCCCCTACACCTTTTAAAGATGAATATATAAATGGCTATTTGAAGGGAAGTATGTGATGATTCATGTGGTAACTTGTCAGTATTTTCTATTTTGAAATACATTTCAATAATAAAAATAGGGAATTAAAAGACAATAATTTCTAAATACTAGCAACAACAACAGCATATGTAGGTGGTTGAACCCATCATCAAGAGGGTTTAAATTTTTTTAAAAAAGAAAAATAGCATACCATTCAACCATATATTTCTAGAAACACAGAAAAGTGGAGTCAAATAAACACAAACATCCATAGAGTATGCATAACGGATGAAGGCCAAGAATATGTATAAGTTTGCAACACTGCTGAAGCTATAGATGCTATCACTTGTCTTTCTTTATACAAATGATAAATTGCAGGAATGAAATTAGGGAAACAATACCCTTTAAATACAAATAATATAAAATATCTTTGTTTAACTCTTACCAATCATGTGAAAGATCTATATGACACAAACTTCAAGTCCTTGAAAGATTGAAAAATCTCCTATGTTCATGGATTGGCAGGATTAATTTAGTGAACATGACCATCTTACTAAAATCAATCTACAGATCCAACATCCAAATTCCAACACTTTTTTGAAAATGCATCTGTTGCTGGTAATGATGTCTACGTGTAGAAGAATATAAATAGATCAATATCACTCTGCAAAAACTCAAGTATAAGTGCATCAAGGAACTTGATATAAAACAAGATACACTAAATCTCATAGAAGAGAAAGGGGGAAATAGCCTCAAATGCATTGGTACAGGAGGAAATATCCTGAACTAAATACTATTGACTAGGGATTAAGATCAACAATTGAGAAACAGGACTTCATGGAATTGCAGAGCTTTGGGATTGGGATACTTCACTCAAGATGATACTGTAAGGCAAAGGACACTGTCAATAAGACAAGACAGCAGACTACAGATAGAGAAAAGATCATCACCAAACCTACATCTGACAGAAGGCAAATATCCAAAATTTATAAAGAATACAATAAGTTAGACACCAAGATCCCAATACCCAATTTTAAAAAATATGGACTACAGAGCTAGACAGAGAATTCTCAACATAGGAATCTTGAATATCCAAGAAACACTTAAACAATGTTCAAAGTCCTTAGTCATCAGATAATTGTAAATCAAAACATCTCTGAGGGTCCATCGCACATTCATAAGAATGGCTGAGATCAGGAACTCGAGAGATGGGACATGCGGAGCAAGGAGAACACTCCTTCATTACTGGTGGGAGTACAACCACTTGGCAGTTTTTCAGAAAACTGGGAATAGTTCTACCTCAAGACTCACCTATACTACTCCTGGGCACATACCCAAAAGATGCTCCATCATCCCACAAAGACACGTCCAGCTATATTCATAGCAGCTTTATTCATTAATAAAAGACTAAAAAAGTACAACTCTGATCATGGGTCAGATTTCTAAATATTTCTCCTTGTGGTTGTAATGAGTGTGTCTCTGGAGCAGGACACAGAAAATATTTTCTGTAAAAATAAAAAAAGATTAAAAGTACTTAGAGTCAAAGATGTAAGAACTCTTTTATAATTACTTATCCAGTTAATATAGCTTGAAGGCTCATAAAACTGATGGGATAGTCAAATCTTTGCTCTAATATATCCATTTTAATAAAATCAAAAAAATGGTTTGGTGCAAAACACAGGTATATTTTACCAGCTTATTCTGCCTTTAGAAATTTACCTTTTTGAAATATGGAAGAAATGAAAAAATAATTGCTTAAACTTCCTTCTCAGAAGTGCTAGATCAAATGTTTTGTGGCAAATGGTCTTATTAAGCTATAGTGGCTTTAATAGAGCTCAAGATATATAGATATTAAGCAAGGTATAGCTACACTAAATTAGTATAACCAAATACACATTTGAGTACTTTTTTTATGCTATAGCATTGATATGTGGTATAAGTGGGGAAATAAAATTTGAGAGTTGACCCAGATCTTATAATGGTCTGTAATACTTAAAACTTTATATACAATATCAGGGAAGTTATCATAATCTTAAATGGAAACATTACATATATAAATTATATTATTTTATTTTATAAGCTCATGTAGTTTATCAACATAGGAAAACTAGGAATTTAGGAAAAATTATCTTTCTTAAATTGTCTTTTAAATTTTTCTTTCTTATACTGCAATACATATAAGAAGGCTAACACATACCTGGTTGTTTTTTTTTTTTTAAGTTTTATTTATTTATTATTTATATGAGTACACTGTAGTTGTTCAGACACACCAGAAGAGGCCATCAGATACCATTACAGATGGTTGTGAGCCACCATGTGGTTGCTAGGAATTGAACTCAAAACCTCTGGAAGTCACTACTCTTAACCACTGAGCCATCTCTCCAGTCTCACCTGGTTTTTAATCTTCAGGATTTTGCAGAAAATATTTGAACTCACAGAATGACCATTTATCAATTGCTGTTCAAGTGAGTTTGCGAAGGGGAAGCATTTCATGGCTTTGTGAAATCATAACTCAGGGAACCTAAAAAAAAAAAAGGTGACATAACTGCTTTCCTAAGAAAATGAAGCTGTTTCAGAGTTCATTTCTTCACTTTGTTCATTTTCAGATTTTTTTACATAGAAACAAATTGTTCTTTACATGCTAAGCTGGCTCTGGCATCTGTATGCTTGCCAATGTCAGCTAGAGAGAAATCCCCTTTGAGTCTTTTTCTAGTCTTTTAATGCCAATTTTATCTTTATAAACGTTTCTTGGTCTGGCTTATCATCTTACCCTGTAGAAAATTGTTTTGATATCCTGTTTTAAGTTAATAATTTTGCTTAAATGAAAAGAGTATCCCCCCAAACTACTGTAATATTGGATTATTATGATTTAATTTTCTGGGGTTCTTTTTCTTCCTTTCTCTCTTCTCTCTCTCTCTCTCTCTCTCTCTCTCTCTCTCTCTCTCTCTCTCTCTCTCTCCCTCCTCATTGTTTTCTTCCTTTCTCATTTTAAATTAATGTGTCATAGAAATTTTACAAATATTACTTTTCTTTTATGATTATACTGACTATTCACATATTTCAATCTCCATTATTCAGAATTACTGTATACTTAATGCTCAATATTAAATTATATAAATTTCTATTTCCGTTTTAAAATGAATAATACATATCAGACAAATGAAGGCATTCATGCTATTTAGATCTGTTGATGCAAAAAAATGAATGTCAGCAAAAATTTGAACAGAACATATGCCAAAGCATAAATGCATACATACATAGTCGAATGATGGGTAGCTTTGAGTTGCAACCTTCAGTGTATGTTTAAGTTCTCATTTCATCTTGCTTGAGTATTTGAAAAATATCCTTATAAACATTCCTAGAACTTTACATATTAATTAGCATTGTATTCTATGTAATACTAAAAATATAGATATCAGTTCTATATCTATTCTATAAAACTGACATAAAAAGAAAAAAATTTTCTACATTACCTTACTAATGTGAATTTTTGTATATATATTGAATGCTTTAAAGCTCTTCTACATTTATCTTTGATGTTTCATAGCTAAAAGCTTCACATTTAACTCTACCAATGTTAAGGATTTGTAATGGTAAAGGTGGTGAAGGATGGGAAGTATGATCTAGTTTCTTTTTGTGCTTGTAAATATTTTGTTACCTCGCTACTGTTAAAAAGATTCACCTTTTTCAAGACACAATCTTAGCAGCTTTATTGTCCATCATGGGGGTGTAGAGTTGTGTTTACACATAGTATTGCTGTCATAGATATGAGTCTGTCCTTAAACTGATTAAATTTCTATTCAGTTTGCTCTATTATTGTGAAGTATCATTCTTACCTTGGAAAGGGGTTCTAAGAGAAGGGATGTCTGGGAGCACCAAAATGGCTCGAAGTCAAATCATGGGCCCAAGCTGGTCACCTGTGCTCTGCTTAATAAACAAGTAGCTTTTCCAGCCTACTTGTCTCTATGCTCTGCTTTCTCTCTGGAGATTCCTGTCTATACTCTGCTTGCTTGCTATTCTACGATATCTTTCTGTCCGTGTCCTGATTGCTTGTGTGTGTGTGTGTGTGTGTGTCTGTGTGTCTGTGTGTCTGTGTGTGTGTCTGTGTGTGTGTCTGTGTGTGTGTCTGTGTGTGTGTGTCTGTGTGTGTGTCTGTG
>NC_034607.1:57514647-57544406 GCF_900095145.1 Mus pahari
TTCCCAATGATGGCTGATTAGGCCATCTTCTGCTACATATGCAGCTAGAGACACGAGCTCAGGGGGTACTGGTTAGTTGATATTGTTGTTGCACCTACAGGGTTGCAGCCCCCTTCAGGTCCTTGGGTACTTTCTCTAGCTCCTCCATTGGGGACCCTGTGTTCCATCCAATAGCTGGCCTCTCTGTCTTTGTTAAGGATAGCCCTGCCAATAAGCTAGATGGGTGGGACCCTGTCCTGAAATTACCATTTCCACCATGCTTGTGCCTAACCTTGTTCTGTCCTAGGCTGATCCTGGACTCAGAAATTTCTATTCCTTTGTAAGCATAAACAAAATAACTTAGCTGAATAGGATCTTTTGCAGTCATTGCTTCCTGAATATCTTTATCTCCTTCCTAAGTAATTTTCTAATACAGTGGCTCACAGAGCATCTGCTTTTCTTCCCTTAGATTTGTGAAGCCCCTCATATATTTCATATTGTATCCTTATATTTTGAATATTTGGAAATATATATTTTGCACTCAGGTATTTAGAGCTCTTTCCCATAGCATTTAATGGCTGTCTTGAAAGTCCCAGCAGTTACCATTTGCAGAGATATAGCCACACCCTCAACTCCTGGACTCATGTGTTTCTAATTGTCATGGAGTCATTAGTGATAACAGGGAGGACATTCCTGGGAAGGAAAGAGTCCTCCACTGCTCCTGGGTCTAGAAAATATGTACATTATTATGAAAAAAAAAAAAAAAAAGCCTCATGTCCACAGCAGCCATCAACTCTCATGGGGCTCACACTGGGACCCTGTCCCAGAGGCATGACCCATGTCCCTTTGTCCTCATCAATGTCGTGCTGAGCTCAGCATATTTTGAGAATATATATTTTGAAGTCAGGCAGCATAGCATTCCTTACTTTGCATTTTATTCAGTATATTTCCTCTTTGTATTTTTGCTTTGGTTTGGTGCTTTGATTTTTTGCTTGATTTGGTTTGGTTTTGGGGGGTTTTGTGGGGGTTGTTTTGTTTTTATACAAATTTCTACTTTTTTCTAGTTATTTGGTATTTTTTTATAAAGTTTGGTTGTATCTTTAGATTGACTTGAGAGGCACAAAATTTTTATAGATTGTCACTCTTACTATCCAATCACAAGTATATTATATACATACATATATATGTATATAATATTGATAATATTATATAATCAGTACATGACAAAAACTCATCAGTAATGTCCTTCATCTGTTTGTCCTCTGTGCCTGTCTCTAGTCTCTTCTTTTTGAGTATAGGTGGGGGATATCACCTTTCTCCCCATGGTGTCCTCAGGATTTTATTATTTTTAGGTCTGTCAAATTTCTCCATGCTTTTGTGTCATATCCAAGGCTAAGCAGAGGAAAGAAGCCAATATCATATGCTCTTCTTGTCACAAACCAGGAGTGAGGGAAATTTTTTTTGCTCATACTAAAATGATTTTTTTCTTATATTAAAATGTTTCCTCTTGTCACTGTTACAGCTTAAAAATCAGATCATTCTGGATATGTTGTTACAGGTGTGTAACCAGAGTTAAGATACTGAGACAAGAAGACTTCAAGATTAAAACAAGTCTAAGTTATATGCTGAGATCTTATCTCAAAATAAAATTATAAAACCAATGAAATCTGAATATAATATGATTACAATGAAAAATAAACTTTAAAAAAACAGTAATAATAAAATAATTTTTTCTGACCTTGTGTGATCTGAGAAATATTTTTGAAATATATATATACCAATCAGACAGTTCTGAATTTTTCCTGTCTAAGGCACACACATGCTAACCAAATTTAGTGAAAAAATACAGAAATTCTGAATGAATAATAGACTTCCAAAACAGCTTGTTTTGTATCTCCTGAGAGAATATTGTATCATCCGAACGAACTAAGTTCAAAGTTGTAAGACTTGAAAAATAGTTTCAATTCTCCTTTAACAAAAGCAAACTCTAAATTTGGAAACAAGGACTAGAGATGTAGTTCAACAGTGTAGAACCTTTCCAACTGTATGCATGGTCCTGTGTTTGTTCCTCAGAATCACTGGAGAAGAACAGAATAGAAGCAGATACGAAGGAGGAGGAGGAAGCAGCAGAAGCAGCAACAGTCCCACTTGGTGTGAGACAAGGCTGCTGTGTCTAAGGAAAGAAATTTCAAGGATGTTTTCATACTACAATTTTCTGTATGGACAGGAAGAGTTTTGTTTCCCTAAAAACCATCCACGCTCTTGATATATAATAATTTACTTTACTTAATGCATTTATTGCTGAATATACATTTATTGTTCTAATATTATGCCAAGAAATGTTACTGTCAGATCTCTTAACCCATTTTCTTCCTTATGCCACTTGTACTTTGTGTCTTTTTTTTACTCATTAATATGAACATAATAAATGCAGCAAATAATACATCACATTGGCTGCTGCCTCAAATAACTGCACTGAAAACTTCTTCAGTAAGAGATGTTGTTTCCATTTCTTAACCTTTCTGAGGGATAGATGAATATTATATCTATTAAAAGAGCAGATTAAGAAATGGTTGGGAAAATATAGAGTAACAAAGAGTATTTTTGTGTACATTGATAAGTATAACAACATCTGCTATACCAAAAGCATTATATTCTCCTTTGAACAAACCTCATCAAATCACATGAGTAACAGGAAAAAGAATATAGATTATGTTCCTTATAATCTTTCTTTTTTTCGAATTTTTTATTAGGTATTTACTTCATCTACATTTTAAATGCTATCTCCAAAGCCCCCAAACCCCCACCCCGCTCCCCTACACACCCAAACCCCCTTCTCGGCCCTGGTGTGCCCCTGTCCTGGGGCACTTAAAATTTGCAAGACCAAGGGGCCTCTCTTCTCAATGATGGCTGACTAGGTCATCTTCTGCTATATATGCAGCTAGAGACACGTGCTCTGGGGGCACTGATTAGTTCATATTGTTGTTCCACCTATAGAGTTGCAGACCCCTTCAGCTCCTTGGGTACTTTCTCTAGCTCCTCCATTGGGGGCCCTGTGTTCCATCTGATAGCTGACTGTGAGCAACCACTTCTGTGTTTTCCAGGCACTGGCATAGCCTCACAAGAGGCCGCTATATCAGGGTCCTTTCAGCAAAATCTTGCTGGTGTATGCAATAGTGTCTGTGTTTGGTTGCTGATTATGAGATGGACCCCTGGGTGGGGCAGTTTTTGGATGGTCCATCCTTTCATCTCAGCTCCAAACTTTGTCTCTGTAACCCCTTCCATGGGAATTTTGTTCCCAATTCAAAGAAGGGGTGAAGTCTCCATATTTTGGTCTTCCTTTTTCTTGAGTTTCAAGTGTTTTAAAGATTGTATCTTGGGTATTCTAGGTTTCAGGGCTAATATCCACTTATCAGTGAGTGCATATTATATAAGTTCTTTTGTGATTGGATTACCTCACTCATGATGATAGCCTCCAGATCCATCCATTTGCCGAGGAATTTCACAAATTCATTGTTTTTAATAGCTGAGTAGTACTCCATTGTAGAAATGTACCACATTTTCTGTATCCATTCCTCTGTTGAGGGACATCTGGGTTCTTTCCAGCTTCTGGCTATTATAAATAAGGCTGCTATGAACATAGTGGAGCATGTGTTCTTATTACCAGTTGGAACATCTTCTAGATATATGCCCAGGAGAGGAATTGCTGGATCCTCAGGTAGTACTATGTCCAATTTTCTGAGGAACTGCCAGACTAATTTCCAGACTGGTTTTACAAGCTTGCAGTCCCACCAACAATGGAGGAGAGTGTTCCTCTTTCTCCACATCCTCACCAGCATCTGCTGTCACCAGAATTTTTGACCTTATCCATTCTGACTGGTGTGAGGTGGAAACTCAAGGTTGTTTTTATTTGCATTTCCCTTATGATTAAGGATGTTGAACATTTTTTTGTGGTGTTTCTCAGCCATTTGATATTCCTTAGATGAGAATTCTTTGTTTAGTTCTGTACCCCATTTTTTAATGGGGTTGTTTGCTTTTCTGGAGTCCGTCTTCTTGAGTTCATTATATATAATGGATAATAGTCCCCTATCTGATTTAGAATTGGTAAAGATCCTTTCCCAACCTGTTGGTGGCCTTTTTGTCTTATTGATAGTGTCTTTTGCCTTACAGAAGCTTTGCAGTTTTATGAGGTTCCATTTGTCAATTCGTGATCTTTCAGCACAAGCCTTTACCGTTCTATTCAAGAATTTTTCCCTGTGCCCACAACTTTGAGGCTTTTCCCCACCTTCTCCTCTATAAGTTTCAGTGTCTCTGGTTTTATGTGGACTTCCTTGATGCACTTAGATTTGTGTTTTGTACAGGAGATACGAATGGATCAATTCTTATTCTTCTACATGATAACTGCCACTTGTGCCAGCACCTTTTGTTGAAAGTGCTGTCTTTTTTTCCACTTGGTGGTTTTAGCTCCCTTGTCAAAGATTAAGTGACCAAGTGACCATAGGTGTGTGGGTTCATTTCTGGGTCTTCAATTCTATTCCATTGGTCTACCTGTCTGTCGCTATACTAGTACCATGCAGTTTTTATCACAATTGCTCTATAGTACAGTTTTAGTTAAGGCCTAGTGATTCACTCAGAGATTCTTTCATCATTGAGAAGAGTTTTTGCTATCCTAGGTTTTTTATTATTCCAGATGAATTTGCAAATTGCCCTTTCTAACTCTTTGAAGAATTGAGTTGGAATTTTGATAGGGATTGCATTAAATCTATAGATTGCTTTCGACAAGATAGACATCTTCACAGTGTTGATCCTGCCAATCCACGAGCATGGGAGATCTTTCCATCTTCTGAGATCTTCTTTGATTTCTTCCTTCAGAGACTTGAAGTTCTTATCATACAGATCTTTCACTTCCTGAGTTAGAGTCACACCAAGGTATTTTATATTATTTGTGACTAAGGGGGAAGGTTGTTGCTTACCTTATAATCTTTCTTCAGTGCATTTGATAACATAGAAAACAATGGTCCAAAATATATACAAGTAAATATTGTGAGTCCTACAGCAACCATATTGAGAAGACAATAAAATAATCATTATAAAATATTTTGTTTTGAATGAAACAAAGTGATCTAAAAGTTATTAGTGATACGGAAGGATAAAACAGCATAAAGTTTCTTCCATTGGTATTCTTGCTGAGGCCATTTTAGGTTTAACTAGAATGTGATGTCCTTGATGAAGAATTCCATGCAAAATTACCCTGCTTAGTTCTAGCAGCCATGAATCAGCATGTCTTAGCTAAGTTAGATTCTCTTAAACTGTCTGCTTGCTTCAAACTTCTTAGTTTTGTAAAGCCCCACTGCTGTTACCAAGTGAGATACTTGGAAAGGTTTTGGTCTTTAAAAACCACATGTTCTAGACATTTGGGTTCTTCCATGTAACCAAACACTTGGTGGAATAGCCAGTTGGAAAAGAATATTAACTTGGCTATAAACTGTCTTAGTGGTCATCTCTGGTTGGTTACCCACAACACTGAGTGAATATAAAAAGCATGACTGAGACTTGCATATATATCTTAAACTCACTCTGTAGATAAGGTTGACCTGGAACTCAGATATCCACCTGCCTCTGCCTTCAAAGTGCTAGGATATTAGGCATATATCATTTTAATCCCTTGTCCTTTACCAGTTTGCCACCTTTTTCTTTCACTCCCTCTTCCATTTGCATGTACCTCTATCTCATGTTTATTTTCATCTCTTTTTCTCTTCCATCCCATCCATTATAGATAAAGGAGATACACAGGTTCTGAATTTCTACCAAGGAAGAGAGTAAATAGTACCCTTTTACACAGGGACACTGCCTCATGTGCTTTACTTATTCAGTGGCTACTTAGAGTTAGGTTCCACAAAAGTAAATGCACCTGATTTTAGGTTCTATGCAACAGAACATTTGCCTGAGATAAGCATGTGAGAGATATAGGAACAATTTCTACCATATTCATTGTTCATCTGAATTCTATAAGGCTTCAAGGAATGCCTTAAAAATGTAAAGATTAATTAGTCATTTGTCCAGGTTAGCTCTATCTTTCTACTAGACACAGCTTGGACTCACCTTACAGGGACTGCCATATAAGAGATTCCTGGGATCAGATTGACACATGGATATATATTAGGAAATTGTCTTGAAAGTTAACTGGTATAGGAGAAACCAGCCCCCATTAGTGCTAGCACCGTTTCCTGGGCCAGTAATCAATCTTGGGTTGTATAAGAAAGCTAGTTAAACATTAACCTGCATCCAAGCCAGGAAGCAGGTTTTCTGCTTCAATTTTTTGCTATAGTTTCTACTCTGACTCCTCTTAACGATGGACAGTAACCTTTATTAACCCTTTCCTTCCACAGTTTGTTTCTGTCTGAGTGATAATACCTTGGTTACAAAAAACCTCCAGACACTCAGGAATGTAAGATCTTATTTCGGTTTTGCTCCGTTTCCTTGTCATTTAATACTTTCAGTGAGTCTTACCATGCTAAGATTAGATCACCTTACATGTTATTACCAGATGTGTTTTATTTTTAAAGATTTACAATGTTTTACAAAGCATATAAGACTATGACAAAGTAGTGATGTTTCAAGCACGATAAATATTAGAAATGTATCATCAATGCCTGCTATGTTTATAAATCATGAAGAAAGGATTTGTACATAAAATGAACTCAATAGATGCTAGACACACACAAAGGAAGTCAGTATGCATTTAAATAATCACTTTTAGTAATACTTTTGTTAGTTAGGAGTTTTTTCATAAACATTTTAAAAAGCAATATTTTCATTTTCCACAATCAACTATTAATAAAGTTTCAAAATAGAGGTACATGGAATCCTTCTTATTCACTGAGAATCAACACAGAAATGCATGAGACAAATATGATTTCAACAATGTTATGTTTATACAAGATTATGAGTTAAAGGAACTCCATTGAACTATACAGTAAATGTCATATAATTTCTCTACTTAAAGTTGTGACAAAAAAGCAAACATTTCTTAATTTCTTAATATTTATTTTAAATTCTGTGGCTTGGCATCTATTCTTTGAACAAAAATGACTTTATATTCAACAAAGGTCAGTTGATTTTATATTCAACAAAATGATGATGAGTATTTTGTTTTCCAGTATGCCATGAACATCATGAGCCATCTTAAATGGTAAGTACTGGTTTTCCAACGTTATAGGACAGTCTTTTAAGTACTGTACAGCAATCTTTAAATTCAATTTTCACAACAATCATAATGATAGATCATAAAAGAAGATTTTTGGGATTATGTGTTATGACATACAATAAATAATTAGCCACAGATATGATTACTGTACAGTGAAACATTTTCTAATCCTCTCCTTTGTGAATAGATAATCTGAAGCTAAGAGCAAAAATTATTCTTTGTATAAGCTATTTTTGTTAGGTAGTTTGCCACCATAGTAAAATATGAACTAATATAAAACTAATACTTTTATGAAAGTCTATATAAACAAAAGCGTTATCTTGACAGCCACTGTTGGAATCTAAGTAAGTTGATAGCTTCTACATTGCTGACTTTTGAGAAGAGAGGAACCCACTAGTCAGGGAATACAGACTGTCTAGACAAGCTAGAATAAAATAAAGGAGACATCTCTTCAATTTCTAGAAAAATTAGGTCTATCAGCACCTTGGTTTTATAGAATTACTTCACTGTTTATGCAGAGGTTTAGGCATATACCCACTCATTTCACAGGTAATATCTGTAAAAATGCAGAAGCTGTGATGTCAGATGAAGTAAGTATATATTTTCCCAGCTCATTGGCTGCCACAATTTAGTCCCAGGGAAAATAAACTGCTAGTAGCCATTTAACTGCTAACTCATTCAGTTCACAGCAGTCAGTACCATAAAGGTCAGTTTCAGGCCTCTGCACTGTGTCCAAGAGTGCAAGCTGCACAATTACTAATAGCTTGTTCCTTTAAGGGGAACAGAGAAAATATATGCCTTTATGAATCTGATTTCTTCCAAAGGCTGACCTGACTAGTTCGGGGATACCCAAGACAATCTTCTTTCAAATTTACTCAAAGCCAACTAATTAGAGACTTTAATTACATCATTGAAATCCTTTTACAGCAACATTTAATTAGTGCTTGATGAAATAATAAGGTGAATATGTTTATACCAGGACCCAATAATTTTAGAATTGTACCTGCCACAGACTCTGTATACAAAACACCTCATTACATATGTGACAGGTCCCAGGTTTTCTGAGCTCCCTCCCAAGTTAAGCAGCTTAACTTTGCTGTAGTCATGGTGTTATACTCTTAACAGTTGTTCCAAGATTCTCATATCACATAATTTTTCCATTTAATATCTACAATACAATCCTTTTATTGTATTCAAAGAGTTGTACAACTGTCCCTATCACATTAAATGAATTTTCTTTGTTTTAATTAAAATATTCCTCATACCATATCTTTTGGTCATATTATCTCCCTAATACTGTTTCCATCAAAACTCAGAGTGCTCAGGTAATGTATACTTTCCCTATCACTTCTATTTCACCTCTCAAGTCTTAAGCAACCTGTAATCAATTATTTTCATTCTCTAGTAGATCTATTTTAGTGACTCAATGTAATTGATATTGTATAGTATACCATCATTTGTCACTGTTTTATTTAATTTTTTCCTGTAACATGCTTTTGAGAGTCTTCCAAGCCGGGCATGGTGGCACATGACTTTAATCCCAGCACTTGGGAGGCAGAGGCAGGTGGATTTCTGAGTTCAAGGCCAGCTTGGTCTACAGAGTGAGTTCCAGGACAGGCAGGGCTGTTTCTCTGGAACAGAGAATCCCTGTCTTGAAAAAACAAAACAAAACAAAACAAAACAACAACAATAAAACAAAAAAGAAAGTCTTCCATATGTATACACATTAGACCTACAACATTTTTTGATGAATAATATTTCATTTTATGAATAGATATTTCATATTTGTCCAGTCTCAAAGATTTTGCCCATTTCTGATTCAATGTGTTATGAATATGCTGCAACAAATGACGATAAATAGTATCCTAGGTGATTCCAGAACACAAGTTAAAAATCAATGATAAGCACTATAGCTTCCCTTCTTTAGGGGATTTTAAAAGGGGGAAAGAAGACCATTTAAATTAAGTTTAGTCTATTTGTTTATTTATAATTCCAATAATGCCATTGACAGACCTACTATGGTAGTACTAAAAAAAAATAAACAAATTGACAAAATAAAACAACATAGCATTCTTAGTGAGAATTCTCTCATTCTTAGTCTGACTAAGGCATCCTACCCAAGTCATTGTCTCTGTTTCTACAACAAATAATAGATATCAAAATGAAAACTAATTTTACATTTATACTAAAATAAAACCTCAAGCAAACAACACAAACTCTCAGAATTTAATAAAAACATACTATAAACAGTATCTAAGACAACTTTATCATCTTCTTTCTTTTTCCTGGAATTGAAATAGAAAACTACTTTTAGCAAAATATAATGTAATGGCTTTTCTTGGTTAGCAACCTGATTACATCAGGAATTAACTAAAATCCAAAAATGAAGGGTATACATGTACGATTTTATTTTTCTTAATTTGAAGTAGGAAGATCCACTTCTGTTTCTAATCTGGACCTATGAATTAGGAAGACAAGGGCCTGTAATATGGATCTTTAGATGGGAAGACACACCTTTTAATAATCTGGGCCACACAATCTGCTGGAAGAAATAAGCTTTTGCTATTTGCCTGCCTGTGCTCACCTTGCTAACAAGTCCATTCCCTCACTGGTATTAGTAGCTACTTCTTTATGATTCCAGAATTCACAGAAGACCAGCTTTTTGAGTCTGAGCAACTACTAAATTCTTGGACTCTCCATTTACAGCCAGCCATTGTTGGATTAGCAGGACTGCAGAGTATAAATCATTCTGAAATTTTACATATCTCTATCTCTATGTATGTATGTTTGTATGTATGTATGTATGTATGTGTATATATAAATGTATGAATATTCTGTAAGTTCTGTTACTCAGAAGAACTCTCACTAACATGTGTACATTAATTAAAAAATAGCTGGAGAAATAGCTTAGTGGGAAAGAGCACTGGCTGCTATTGCAGAGGACCTGGTATCAGTTTCCATCATCCATATGGTGACTAACAAGCATATGTAACTCCTTTTCCCAGAGATCCAATGACCTTATTTGACCTCAGCAAGCTCCTAAAAATATGTGGTTGTGTTTTGTTTTGTTTGGTTTGGTTTATTTCACTATTGCTATGATAATGAGCATAGCCAAAAGAAACTTTGTGAGGTTTATTTGGATTGAAAATACCATTGCACACTTCATTACCTAAGAAAGTTAGATTGAGAAATGAGAAACCTAAGTGGAGGCCACAAGACTTAAGTTTAGATAAAAAAAATTAGGTCCCAATGTGAGACATATCTGGACAGCTGCAGCTGCTGGGAATTAAAGGTTCAACTCCATTCTTTCCAGCACTAAAGGAGACACCATTCTCTAGCAACCCTCCCTCTCCTGCATGCTTTCCTCTCAGTAGATAGCCTTCCTAAAAGCTCTAACAACATCTCCCAGTGAACCCACAGGGTGCTAATTACTCCTCTTCCTAGCAGCTATTAATCAATTGCCAGATGTTCTCCAGATGGCCAAACCAGAGCTGTTGAGGCCTTGGTGCCTAAAATGGACCAATCAATTCAAAAGTCAACTTGCCCATAAACCTCTTACCCAATCATATAATGCCAAGATTCAGAGACCTCCACTTACAGTTTTTTGTTTTTGTTTTGTATTCTTTTAAAAACCTCTCCCCCTAAACCTCATGGTTGCTCCCATAACCTGCTGCATCAGAGAAGATTTGTATCTGGAGCTCCAATAAATCTTCCTATAAATTACATCTTAGTCAAGTCCTGGTAGTATTTGGGGTTTCAAGATCTGGGTATAACAATATCAGAGCAGGATTTCTAGGCAAGTAGCTAAAACCATAAACTGAAACAGAGGTTGTGGAGGAACTCTGCTTTCTGGCTTGCTCTGTCATCTTTCTTTTAGAAACCAGGATCATCTTTTGAGACATGGCACATGGGCTGGGACTTCCCACAATAATCATTAATCAAAAAAATAAATCTTTATAGACTTATAGCTCAGTCTGATGTAGACTTTTTCTGAGTTTAGGTTTTCTCTTCCTAGATATCTCTATCTTGTGTTAAGGTGACAAAATAGAACTAATACAGACATACATCACATAAATTAATGCATATATGCATCAACAAAAAAAAAACCTGAAAGAAACAAAGCTAAAAATATCGAAAAAAAATTTATTGATTTCCCATTTATTTTAAGGTTAGTGGATAAAGCTCCTACAACAGAAAGTGGATTAAAAGGAGAAAACATTTATAATTATTTAATATAGTTTTACTTTATATAGTCAGCTTCCAACAAAAATAATCTAGAGAAGCAAAGAAAATTCTGTTTTCCTGGATTGTCCTGCAGAAGTCTAACCAGAGAGAAAAGTGATAGAATATTAAACTATGGGACTCAGCCAAGGTTATTTAGATTCATTTGGGGGCAGTCTGGTGTCTGAAAAACATTCATGTTCTACAGGTGAGGGAGGACCCTTATGAGATGAGTGCTTTGTGAAAAAATTTAGATGACAGTTTAGAATTGTCTTGGAGTTTGTGTTCAGAAAGTATGTGTGTGTGTGTGTGTGTGTGTGTGTGTGTGTGTGTGTGTGTGTGTGTGTTTAGGGTTGGGGGAAATGTGGCCTTCATGCTTCATTTTTTACCCTTAAATATCAAGATGTTATATTTATGGGTGTATCTCCTGATCTCTATCATCCAATGCACTATAATTTTATTATATGTTCTTCCTTATTATATCATCCTCATTCTTTTGGTCAGCACTTAAATAAAAACTGCATAAGTAGATTATTAAAATATTATAACACAAAGAGACATGTCAGAATTTCAGCAGGCTCTCTACACATAACAATATATTACATTGGCTCTCTTTACACATAAGTTGGCAGAAGTAGTATTTTATTCTTAACCAATTCTTTAAAAAATTATGTGAGTCTTAGAAATGATTGCACCCTTCATCCTGTGTTAAGCCTGCTAATTGCTTTAGTTCGAATCCCTGTGGTTTGGTTAATTGAGGTGAACAAAATTATTTGAAAATTATTCTCATTCTTGTCAAAGAAGGCTTTTGATAATCCTCTTTGAAGTGATTTTGGTTTCACTGTGAAATCAGAGTAAGTAGAGTGCTGGTCCATTAGAAGTCGTGACATTTGAAAGTTTATGTGTGTTTTGTTTCCTGTGTGCCTATGTACCATGCATTCCTGGTGAAAAACAAACAAAAAAAACAAAACAAAACAAAACAAAAACCAAGAGGGCTTTGGTTTCCCTGAAATAGGATTAGGGATTGTTATGAACTGCCATACCTATTTTGAGAATTGAATTTGGGTCCTATGAAAGAACAGCCTGTAGTCCTTACCCCAAATCCATGTCCCGAGTCCAGGCTTTAACTTTTAAAAAATTATTAATTCTTTGTGAATTTCATATCATTAATCCTAATTCACTCATCTTTTATATTTTTCATATCTATTCTCTGCCCTGGCAAATGCCCTCCCCTGAAAAAAAATCAAACAAACAAACAAACAAAAAACCAGAACAAACCAACAAACAACGAACATTTCATGTAGAAGGTTTGGCTTGTCACACAGTATTCCCTTTGCCCAAACATTCTTACTTGCAAATGTTCATTGATACTATAGAGTTTGGTTCAAGGACTCTGGCTTCTGCTATACTATCAATACTGGATCCTCATAGGAAATCCTCTTGGATATTCTGTCATTGCCCTGTGTCATGGAGACCCTGCATCTTTAGATCTGTAGAAATATTCCATTCAGGAGCTCCATAAACTTTAACTTTTTAAATCCTTACGGGTTTTGTTTGTTTGCTTGTTTGAAATTTTTGTTTGTTTGGTTGGTTGATTTGGTTTAGATTTGTTCTCTTCTCATTTTTGACTAAAATTCTTAGAAATTTTGGAATACATTTGGATATTCATTGCTCAGTGAAAGTTAAGAATATACAAGGAAGGATTTTGGAGACTTAATCTTGTATAATTTTAAATTGGATTATCATACTCTGGTTCCAGGGGTTTTCTGGAAGATAAATGTACAAGTTTTGGCCACTAGGCCTGGGTGTTTTGATGAATTAGAAACAAGGAATATCATCATAATAACAAAATATTATGATTCAACACAGAAAGAACTTCATCATTGTATTTCTGAGTCACAACTTCAGAAGTAGTTCTATTACTAAATTCTGCCTTGCTAAAAATAATTAATTCATACAGTAGGGAATTTATTTATTTATTTTCTGCTTTTTAAGTAATGACATATGTGAGTCTTCTTAAAATATTGAGAGGCATCTATATGGCAATTGAATCTTCAATTAGTAAATGTATTGATCTCTTATGGTTTTCAAAAACATCATCATAAAAATAGCAGTTTAGTCAATAATTACTGTAAAGTCATATTGAAGGGACTGAGGTAGCAGCATAAGCTCTGTTTTGTTCTCAAGACTCCATTCTAAGTGAACTTGCCCTTAGAGAGACACAGCCAGTGAAGACACAAAACCAAACCAAACCAAACCAAACCAAAACACCAACCAACCATCCAAACAAGCAAGACATCAGTACAGATTCTATCTTGTCCTCCAAACTCTATTTTAAGCTGCTGTCCTTGGAGAAAGCTGCTGTCTAGAAAGCTGCTATCTTCTGTCCTTGAAGTGACAAGGCCTCACCCTTGGGCTCTGGGCAAGAGACCAATATTGCTTTACCCTCTCATGTAATACCAAGGCTCAGAAACCCTGCTTTCATTTTTTTCCCTTATAAATCACCTACACCTAGAACTTGGGGTCACATTCCTTCCTGTTCCATCAGTAAGGTTTGTATCTCAAGCTTGAATAAAAACTCGCGTGTACTTTCATCAAAGTTGTGGTCTCTGATGATCTTTTGGGGTTTTTATGAACACTATAATATGGAATACATTAGAATCTTTAAATATCTAAGATATAGCCCGCTTTTTACTTAGATCTACCAATAAATATTGCTATACTTATGGAATAATAGTCCACTTAACACAATGTTTTGTTATTATTTGACCTACTGTTTAGTATCTTAGATAAGTGAGGCAACAAAAAATTGATTTTTCAACCAAAATTTTAAAATTAACTGTTTTTAGACTTTATGTTTTTGACATCCTCTCTAGGCTTTTTTTTTCTTATGGGGCAAGGAGTGGGATCACAAGGTTTTCCTGATCATTTCTATCATTTTATTTTGATATAGTATTCCATTTTTCTAAATTTTCAAGGTATATTTCCTGTTATAGCACATTGAAGAACTCACTCTTAATCCATCCTCAGATCAATGCATACCTAAAGAAAATTATAATTCAGTTTAACTGTTAATATATTTTAAGTAAAATTACTACTTAACCTAGTAAGTAGCACTGTTAGGAGGTATGGCCTTGTTGAAGGAAGTATGTCAATGAGAACTGGCTTTGAGGTACCAGATGCACAATCTAGGCCCGCTCTCTTTTTCTTGCTGCCTCCTGAGTCAAATGTAGAATTCTGAGGTACCTCTGCAGTAACATGTCTCTCTTCATGTCACCATGTTTTCCATTGTAAGACCCTAACCTTCAGTCAGTGGCACTTACTTTGAGACACCTCCAGTGAGACATCAAAACACAGATCAATGGAAAAACAAGTGGTTTTCTTCCTGAGCTTCAGGGTTGACCTTCAATTAGTCCCTCAAGAAGAGTGACTAGAGGGTGGCCCTGAGTGGCTATTAGAAGCAGTTTTTATACTTTTTAGGGGCACAGGTTACATCAGCAGCATAATAGTTCAAACTTACTGGCTAAGCATATTGACTTTTAAATGTATTGGCTAGCAAGCATAACACATATTTGAACTCTACCTTGGACTTTCCAGAGTGTTGGGTCAGTGCATTCTGAGAAGTTTTTACTAAAAAATGTCCGTATGGGTGGAGAATGGAACTTGGCCTACCCTTGGCAAGAGGGAAGGCTATAAGCAGGGTGTGTGACTGGGAAAGCCTTTAGGGTCTCTCGCCATCATGCTTTCTGCCAAGACATTATAGGGCTAAATCGGGACTATAAACCAACCCCGATTTTTAAATGTTTTCCTTGAAAAGAGTTGCTGTGGTTATGATATCAATTCACAAAAGCTGAAACCTTAACTAAACCAAAGTCGGAATCAGGTTCTGCTGGTGTGTTATAGGCTAGACTATGATTATTGTTTTTTTTTTTGGGGGGGGGAACATACACTTTGAATCTTTGATACAGAAAAACTGTTAAACACTTTATGCGGACCCTTAACAAATCATAGAAGACAGTCATTCTGAGGGTTTTTTTGAACTGTGAGGGTGAAAGAGGAAATTAGTGGTTGTCATGGCCCTCCTGTTTCCCACCCTCTCAAGAACAGTGAATCCCAAGTTCAAAGAGCAACCACACTATGTACATTCCCAATTGAATCAACTTGTAGCCTATCAATTAGCTAGAAAATCAATACTTGATTTTTTTATTCTCATTTTATATTTTTATTTTTTAAAATTATTATTGGATATTTTCCTCTGATGACTAAGGATGTTAAACATTTCTTTAGGTGTCTCAGCCATTCAATATTTCTCAGTTGAGAATTCTTTGTGTATCTCTATGTCCCATTTTTAATAGGGTTATTTGGTTTGCTGTATATACTGGATATTCGCCCTCTGTTGGATGTAGGGTTGAAAATTTTGTCGTATTGACAGTGTCCTTTGCCTTACAGAAGCTTAGCAATTTTATGAGGTCTGTTCTTGATCGCAGAGCATAAGCTATTCTGGTATTCTGTTCAGGAAAATTTCCCCTGTGCTCACATGATCTAAGCTCTTCCCCAGTTTCTTTGCAATTAGTTTCAGTGTGGCTTTATGTGGCGGTCCATGATCCATTTGGACTTGATATTTGTACAAGGAGATAAGAATGGATCGATTTGCATTCTTCTGCATGATAACCACCAGTTGAACAAGAACCATCTGTTGAAAATTCTTTTTTTCCCCACTGGATGGTTTTAAGTACTTTTTCAAAGATCAAGTGACCATAGGTATGTGGGTTCATTTCTGGGTCTTCAGTTCTATTCCATTGACATACCTGTCTGTCACTGTATCAGTACCATGCAGTTTTTATTACAATTGCTCTGTAGTACAGCTTGAGATCAGGCATGGTGATTCCACCAGAGGTTCTTTTATTGTTAAGAATAGTTTTTGCTATCCTAGGTTTTTTGTTATTCCACATGAATTTGCAAATTCCCCTTCTAACTCTGTGAAGAATTGAGTTAGAACTTTGATGGGGATTGCACTGAATCTGTAGTTTGCTTTCCACAAGTTGGGCATTTTTACTACTTTAATTCTGGCAACCTGTGAGCATGGGAAACCTTTCCATCTTTTGAGATCTTTGAATTCTTTTCTTCAGAGACCTGAAATTCTTATCATACAGATCTTGCACTTCCTTATTTAGAGTTACTTCAAGGTATTTTATATTATTTGCAACTATTATGAAGGGTGTTGTTTCCATAATTTCTTTCTCAGCCTGTTTATCCTTTGTGTAGAGAAAGACCACTGATTTGTTAGAGCCAAGTAGTAGGAGTGGGTGGGTAGGGGAGGAGGGTTAAGGGGGGGGGGGNGTAAGGAACTTTCGGGATAGCATTTGAAATTTAAATAAAGAAAATAATAATAAAAAATAAAAAAGAAATGTAAATAAAGAAAATATCTAATAAAAAAGTTTTATCAAAAAAATTTTTATATCCATATACTTTACTCTAGTAGTTATCAGGTTTAGGAGTTCTCTGGTGGAATTTTTTTGTATCATCTACAAATGGTGAAATTTTGACTTCTCCTTTCCAATTTATATAGCTAGACCTCCTTTTGTTGTCTAATTGCTCTGGCTAGTACTTTGAGTATCATATTGAACAGGTAGGGAGAGAGTGGACAGCAATGTCTAGTCCCTGATTTTAGTGGGATTGCTACAAGTTTCTCTCCCTTTAGTTTGATGTTGTCTACTGGTTTGCTGTATTCTGCTTTTACTATGTTTAGGTATAGGCCTTGAATTCCTGATCTTTCCAAGACTTTTATCATGAAGGGGTTTTGGATTTTTTTCAAGTGTTTTCTCAGCATCCAATGAAATGATCATATAGTGTTTTTCTTTGAGTTTAAGTTGTGGATTTCATTGATGGATTTCTGTATTTTGAACCATCCTTGCATCCCTGGGATGAAGCCTACTTGATCACGATGGATGATCATTTTNATGTATTCTTGGATTTAGTTTGTGAGAATTTTATTAAGTATTTTTGCATCAATATTCATATGGGAAATTGGTCTGAAGTTCTCTTTCTTTGTTGGGTCTTTGTGTGGTTTAGGTATAAGCATGACTGTGGCTTTGTAGAATGAATTGGGTAGTGTTTTTTTTGGTTTCTATTTTGTGGAATAGTTTGGTCTTCTTTGAAGGTATGATAGAACTCTGCACTAAACCCATCAGGTATGGGACCTCTTTTTGGTTTGGAGACTACTAATGACTATTTCTATTTCTTTATGGATTATGGGACTGTTTAGATCATTTATCTGACCCTGATTTAATTTTGGTACCTGGTATCTGTCTAGAAATTTGTCTATTTCATTCAGATTTTCTAGTTTTGTTCAGTATAGGATTTTGTAATAAAATCTGATTTTTTTTTTAAATTTCCTCATTTCCCATTATTATGTCTCCCTTTTCATGTCTAATTTATTTTATTTGTATACTGTCTCTGTGTCCTCTGGTAAGTTTGACTAAGGGTTTATCTTGTTGCTTTTTTCAAAGATCAGTTTGGTTGATTCATTGTACAGTTCTCTTTCTTTTTACTTGGTTTATTTCAACCCTGAATTTGATTATGCCCTGCCTTCTACTCCTCTTGGGTACATTTCCTTCTTTTTGTTCTAGAGCTTTCAGTTGTTCTGTCAAACTGCTAGTGTATGCTCTCTCGAGGTTCTTTTTGGAGGCATTCAGAGCTATGAGTTTTATTCTTAGGACTACTTTCATTATGTCCCATAAGTTTGGATATGTTGTGGCCTCATTTTCATAAAGCTCTAAAAAGTTCTTTAATTTCTTTCTTTATTTCTACCTTGACCAAGTTAGCATTGAGTAGAGTGTTGTTCAGCTTCCATGTGTATATGTGCTTTCTATTTTTATGTTGTTATTGAACACCAGCCTTAGTCTGTGGTGAACTGATAGTATGCATGGGAGGATTTCAATCTTCTTGTATTTGTTGATGTCTGTTTTGTGACCGATTATATGGTCAATTTTGGATGATGTGCTGAGAAGTTATATTCTTTTGTTTTAGGATAAAATGTTCTATAGATATGTTTAAGGTTCATAACTTCTGTTAATTTCACTATGTCTCTGTTTAGTTTCTTTGGGGGGGCGGTTGTTTTTTTTTGAGACAGCGTTTCTCTGTGTAGTCCTGGCTGTCCTGGAACTCACTCTGTAGACCAGGCTGGCCTCGAACTCAGAAATCCACCTGCCTCTGCCTCCTATGTGCTGGGATTAAAGGTGTGTGCCACCACGCCTGGCTCTATTTATTTTTTGTTTCCATGATCTCTCCATTGCTGAGAGTGTGATGTTGAAGTCTCCCACTATTATTGTGTGAGGTGCCAGGTATGCTTTGAGCTTTAAGAAAGTTTCTTTTATGAATGTGGATGCCATTGTATTTGGAGCATAGATGTTCAGAATTGAGAGTTCATCTTGGTAGGTTTTATCTTTGATGCTGCTCCACCTCTTCTGTTGCCTTTTTTCTCTTTTTAAATCTAGAAACACCTCTGGCAGTTTGGCCCATTCCTCCATACATTCTTTGCCAATCAGGTAATATCAATGCACAGACACCCCACTTGCAGGTTTTTTTCCCTTTATAAACCCCGATACCCTGGCCTTTCTGCTGCTGCCTCATGGCAGTTTGTGGTCTGAGCTCTAACTTGCAAATAAATCCTTTTTTGTTTGCACAGGATACTGAGTCCTTGGTTTTCTTCTTGGATGTCTCCAAATCTGGCATAACAGGGACATGGTTCAAAAATATTAGAAAAGAACATTAATATGTGTTCTAGAAATAATTCTCCTGATATTTTGGTGACGAATGTGGCTACTTTCTGCCTACATATAAAAAAAATCTGCCTGGGGGTAAATTCAGTTAGTTATGTATTATTAGCTCTGGTAGACCACATTTCCAAACAACTTACTAACAACTATGTTGTATGGGTATTACTGGCCAGTCTTACACACATCAATAACGAAAAGGAGTAAGTTAAGTGAGGAAAAATATAAAAAGGTAAAGTTGGAGAAGAAAAAGAACACGAGGAACTCTAACCACGTTAAAGTAAAACCCAATACTGAGTGGAATAATGTGAGTGGTGGCCCCAAAGCACATTCCCACCCAGCTCAATGTACAACATTTAAAATAATATCAAGGGTTTATGTCCAATTTTCTGAGGAACTGCCAAGCTGATTTCCAGAGTGGTTGTACCAGTTTGCAATCCCACCACCAAGTATTCCTCTTTCACCACATCCTTGCCAGCATCCACTGTCACCTGAGTTTTTGATCTTAGCCATCATGACTGGTGTGAGGTGGAATCTCAGGGTTGTTTTTATTTGCATTTCCCTGATAATTAAGGATGTTGAACATTTTTTTTTTAGGTGCTTCTCAGCCATTCAGATACTTCGATCTGTAGGACCCCCATTTTTGGGGACCCCCCGAAGTCACGGGAGTCAGGATTTCCCAGGAAACACGAGAGGCCTTGTTGTAAAAGCATGAGGTAGTTTAATGGCGGAGCTCTGGGCCAGCACGTACCTCATGCAGGAGGCAGAGATGCTGACCTCATGGCCTGAAAGCTAGGGGTTTTTATAGGGGGAGGGGGAGGGGCTAGCAAGAATTGGCGCTGTTACCTGTGATTGGCTCATTTAAATGTACACATTTGCAGGATGGTACGTGCAAAGGCAGGAATGCTAGGAGACCTGAGGGGCGGGTCAGTGGAACATTTGGTTCAGTCCCAGGAATGTTCCAACAATGGCCTTCCTGGGCATGCCCAGGCTTGTCTCACCATGCTCTCCACCTTAGGCTTCCAAGCTTACAAACAACTATTTCTCTGGACATAAAGTTGCGTGGACCCCAGGCCTTAAATTTCATTTCTCTACAGATCCTTCTTAGATGAGGGAACAAAATACCCATGGGAATCCCATGGGAGTCAAAGTATGGAGTAGAGACTGAAGGAAAGACCACACATAGACTGCCCCACCTGGGAGTCCATCCCATATACAACCACTAAACCTAGACACTATTGTGGATGCCAGCAAGAGCTTGATGTCAGGAGCTTGATATCATGCCCCAGTATAGGGGAATGCCAGGGCCAGGAAGGGGGATGTGTAGGTTTGTGAGCAGGAGGAGGGGGGAGGTGATAGGGTAATTTCAGAGGGGGAAATTTCTTTCAGGAAAGAGTATAACATTTAAAATATAAATAAAGAAAATATCTAATAAAAAATTTTAAAAATAGGAGTTTATGTTGGACCATAAAAGGTAGCCTATGTTCTTGTTGAGCAAAGCTTACTCCAGAGACCCAGTAGAAAACTCTACAAGAGACAGAACAGTGAGCCATGTTCCCAGACCCAGGCGCCTGATACCAGGAGTCCTCAACTCCATAATCCTATAAGAATGTGAATTGAACCATTCTTATCTCCTTGTACAAAGTTCAAATCTAAGTGGATCAAAGAACTCTACATGAAACCAGAGACACTGAAACTTATACAGGAGAAAGTAGGGAAGTGAATCAAAGATATGGGCACATGGGCAAGATTTCTGAACAGAGCACTAACACTAATGGCTTGTGCTGTAAGATCAAGAATCAACAAATGGGGCCTCATAGAATTGCAAAGCTTCTGTAAGGCAACAGATACTGTCAATAAGACCAAAAGGCAACCAACAGATGGGGGAAAGATCTTTACCAATCCTAAATCTGATATGGGGCTAATATCCAATATATATAAAGAACTCAAGAAGTTGGAATCCAGAAAAACCATTATCCCCATTTAAAAAATGGGGTACAGAACTAATCAAAGAATTCTTAACTGAGGAATACCGAACTGCTGAGAAGCACCTAAAAATATGTTCAACATCCTTAATCATCAGGGAAATGCAAATCAAGACAACCCTGAGATTCCACCTCAGTAGAATGGCTAAGATCAAAATTCCAGGTAAAAGCAAATGCTGGTGAGGATGTGGAGAAAGAGGAACACTCCTCCATTGCTGGTAGGACTGTAAGCTGGTACAACTACTCTGGAAATCAATTTGGCAGTTCCTCAGAAAATTAGACATAGTTCTACTGGAAGATCCAGCAATACCACTCCTGTGCATATACCCAGAAGATCCTCCAACATGTAATAAAGACACATGCTCCACTATGCTCATAGCAGCCTTATTTATAATAGTCAGAAGCTGGAAAGAACCCAGATGTCCCTCAACAGAGGAATGGCTACAGAAAATGTGATACATTTAAACAATAGAGTACTACTCAGCTATTAAAAACAATAAATTTATTAAATTCTTAGGCAAATAGATGGATCTGGAAGATATCATCCTGAGTGAGTTAACCCAATCACAAAAGAACACACATGATATGCACTCACTGATAAGCCTAGAAACTTAGGATACCCAAGATACAATTTTCAAAACACATGAAACTCAAGAAGAAGGAAGGCCAAAGTGTGGATACTTTGTTCTTTCATAGAAGGGGGAACAAAATACCATGGAAGGACATACAGAGACAAAGTTAGGAGCAGAGACTGAAGGAACGACCATCCAGAGACTGCCCCACTTGGGGATCCATCTCATAAACAACCACAAAACACAGAGACTATAGCAGATGCCAACAAGAGCCTGCTGACAGGAGTCTTATATAGCTGTCTTCTGAGGACCTTTGTCAGTGCTAGGCAAATATAGAAATGGATATTCACAATCATCCATTAGACAGAGCACAAGGTCCCCAAAGAAGGACCTAGAGAAATTACCCAAGGAGCTGAAGGGTTCTGAAACCCCATGGGAGGAATATCAATATGAACTAGCCAGTTCTGAAACCCCCATAGGAAGAATATCAAGATGAACCCCCAGCACTCCTTGGAAATAAACCACCAATCTATGAAAACACATGGTGGGAGATGTGGCTTTAGCTGTATATGTAGCTGAGGATGGCCTAGACTGTCATCAATGGGAGGAGAGGACCTAGGTCCTATGAAAGTTCTATGCCCCAGTATAGGGGAATGCCAGGACTGTGAATGGGAGTGGATGGGTTGGGGTGAAGGGGGAAGGGGGAGGGGATAGAGGATTTTCAGAGAGGAAATTAGCAAAGGGGATAACATTTGAAATGTAAATAAAGAAAATATCTAATACAAAAGGGAAAAAGTAATTACTGGATTGTGTAATACTGTCAAAATGCAAAAATCCAATATTTCAATAAAAATTTCTCAAATAAAAAAAAAAAGAAATGAAAGTGAGTAAGACCAATGTGGCTAATGCACAAACATTTTAACTCCCAGTGTTTGGAGTATAATATAATAATACTGTTTTAAACCATTACTATCTACTTGAAACTTATACAGGCAAGAACTAAACAAGTGTCAATCCAGATTTTCTTTTGAACTGAATGTGGCAGTGATAGGTGTGGACCTGGCTTCAGTTGGCAGTAACATCTTAGTCTGTCAGTCAAGTTATCAATAATTTCCTGCCACAACCACAGAAGTGGAGAAAAACATCAAAATCATAACAGATTACAACCAAACCATAAATGTGCTTCTTCTCCATACATCAGTTAACTGCCTGGAAATAGCATCGACTGAAATTTTGCATTATATTGATAATATTACTGCTTTTACCTTTTTGCATCCCACTGGAGTTGCTTCTAATTGTTCAAACTGCACCTCATTAAAATCTGCAAGGATCTAGTTTACATACTCACTTCTATTTCTGGAATCTTTAGGGATCATTTCAAAGTACTAGATGACAGTAAGCAAATTAGTGATTTGATTATGATGAACTGAGTTCAGCATAACATCTGTTTGTCTCAACTTTCATATCACCAGTATGTGTATTATGTTCCTTGTGCCTGTGATTCAGTCTTTCATGCAAGAACATTCACCGTGACCTGGTCCCTCTTGTTCCATGTCACTGTCCCTTTGAGTTGTTGACTTGGCACAATTTAACCTGAATTCTATACCTGTCTGAGGAGTTACTAAAATACTCTTTTATTTCTACTACTTCAAACTTTGGAATAGGCTCTTCCCTCCAAAAAGCAAAGACATTTGACAGAGTAAACACAAACACTTTTATTAGCAGTCTGAGAAAAATAACTGAGAAATTTTGGCTATCCACTCCTGGATTAAGTTAACCTGAAACAATATATTTTTTGAATTAGGAGTCTAATAGAAAAGGATTTTAATAAGAGTCATAAAATTATTTAATTTACTCTTGAAATTTCTGTTGGTTGTTTATTCTTGAAATCTTTGTTGGTCAAGAGCTGATGAAATTAGAAAAATTAGATATTTAGAGATAGCCATTAACTATATCTTTGTCAACAATCTTTAGCATTTCTTTTTGTTTTCTAGGCTAGGAATGGAACCAGAGGCTCATATAATGCAAATGTGCTCACCCCCTTACCAAGTGATCATCTAGCTATTGCAAACTACTTTGTCTCATATGTCCATCCACATAGACATAGGACATTAGTGGACTGAATTGAAGAAATTTTCATTGCCATGTATTAAAAGGAAATTCAATAAAATGTTAAGTATAAATTTAGTATTGAAAAAGAATTGAAATCATAAATTAAGGTAATAGCAAGAATCAGTTTCAATATGTAAATAGGAATGACAAAACTCAAGATAACAGAAGCAACAAGGTGAATGGGACTTACAAGTGGAATCAATTTTAGCAACTGTTCTATTGCTTCAAAGGAATGTAATCACTGTTAGGTCCATTCAGAATCTAATTCTTAAGAGACTTTAACATGAATTACTATCTTTTTTAAACAATTTTTATTAGATATTTTCTTCATGCTATCCCGAAGTGCTTCCCCCTGCCCTGCTCCCCAATCTACCCACTCCTGCTTCCCGACCCTGGCATTCCTCTGTATTGGGGCATATAATCTTTGCAAGACCAAGGGCCTCTCCTCCCAATGATGACCAATTAGGCCATCTTCTGGTACATATGCAGCTAGAGACACAAGCTCAGGAGGTACTGGTTAGTTCATATTACTGTTCCTCCTATAGAGTTACAGACCCCTTCAGCTCCTTGGGTACTTTCTCTAGCTCCTCCTTTGGAGGCCCTGTGTTCCATCCAATAGATGACTGTGAGCATCCACTTCTGCATTTGCCAGACACTGAATTAATACCTTATTTACCAGTTTTCTTCACTGCATTTTTTTTTTAGTTTTAATTGGTTGATGTTATTATGCTGTTATTATTATTTTGTATACATGCTTATATGGATGTGTAGAGGCCAGAAGTTGACATTGGGTGGTTTGTATCACTCTCTAATATATGTTCCAAGACAGAGTCTCTCACTGAACCTGAAACTCATTTTCTTTTTTCAACTAGACTGGCTTACCAGAGTGCTCTGGGGATCATCCTTTCTCCATGACTGTGTATTCTCCATGTCTCCACTGTCTTCCAGGAAGTGGGGCAAGAGTAGTTCATTGCCATGACTACCATGAAAGTTTCATATGGAGCCTTCATTTCTGATCTCAAGTTTTTATTTTTGCATATCTAGCACTATATACATAGCATCATCTAGCAATATCTTATAAATCACTCTACAGTGAGATGCTTGTTTTCAATATAAAGATAACACTTTTCTTGTTAAACTTTTATTTCCTTTTTTCTCTTACTAAGGTTTATAAAATCTAACATTATTTTCATTTTATCCATTTTTGTTTCTTCATTATAGAACCACATGCTTAACCATCTTAGTTCCTTATTCTTGAGCAAAACTTGACTTTCTTCTCTTGGATATATAATTTCTATCATAGGAATGAAATTCTTCTCAAATTCTGGGAATAAATGACATTAGTATTTTTCAGACCACTGATAACCCCAATGACAGGGACAAGAAGGTAAAAATGCTCGCATCCTCTGACTCTCCATCTCTCTGTCTCTCTGTCTCTCTCTGTGTCTCTGTCTCTCTCTGTGTCTCTGTCTCTGTCTCTGTCTCTCTCTCTCTCTCTCTCTCTCTCACACACACACACACACACACACACACACAAACACACACAAACGGGGGCTGGGAAAGAGAAAGACAGGAACAGATAAAGAACTATTAGTTGTATATTATAATAAACAGTATGCTTCTATATTTTATCACTGATGGGTTTTCTTTTTTTTTCTTTTTTTTCTATACCTTTTTTTACTTTCTTATATCATTGATCTCCATTTACAATGTACAATGTGTTAGATGCAGATGGATCTACTCAGTCACTCAGCCTCCAGCCCACTCTTTCTGTTGCCTACTGAAGAGTAAACATTGAAAAGATAAAATCACATATCCCACTCTTGCCTAGTAGGATTTAAGATTAACATTAAACTCTAAGGATTATTTTGAAAAGAAGTGAATCTAAGACTAACATTTTGTTTTTAACCCTAACAATTAAGGTTGCACAAAGGCTTTGTGCTTCTGTATAGTCTCTATGGTTGTGGACATCTGAAGCAATTGTGTATACCAGGTTCATGAGCCCAAGTGGAGAGTCTTGGATATGAGAATACCAAGGACATTACTTTCACTTTCAAATCTGCAAACTCTGACCCATTATCTATGACTTTTCGTTTATTTTTTTAATTGATCTGTTTAATATATTTATAGTTTTTCCTGCATATGACAGAATACTCACCTACTATAATATTGATATTATTTGTGTCTTCTCTGTTGTTATTTATTGGCTTACCCACTAGAAGATAAACCCAGGGAGGAAAGGAAGATGGTTTCTTCAGCACTAGACCATATTTATTACAACAGTTCTTATCCAAAAATAAGGCCAACAAAGACTCAAAGGATTAGTAAAAATTAGTACAGAGACAAATCTTAATTGAGTCTGAAAATAATAAGGTATAGAGACAACAATATTTATTGTATCAATAATTCTGTGTTTATTTTGGCCTTATGTAGCATTAGGAAAATGAACCATTTTAGAACATATTAGCATGCCTGTATTTTTGCTTTAAGATATATAAAGGTTAAGAGTTGTCATTTATTATGTTTTTATCTATGTGTCATTAATTACCTGGGGAAAAATTATGAGCATAAATTCAGAATTGCTTTCAATAAAGTTATTGCTGCTCACACAATATGTATATTTATCCTGGTGAAGAAAATGTTTTCTACTTGTATTTTGCATGCATGCAGAATCTGGAAATATGTGGCATACTTGGCAATGCAGTGTCTGTCTTAGTTGCTCTTTCTCAGGCATGCTATTTTCTTGGTTTCCTATGCATCTTTCTTCTTACATCTTGTGTTTTACCCTATTACATTTCAAAACACAAAGTACTATCATATAACAAATAACTAATATAGTTTTCAGTATTAATCATCTAGAAATGAGTTGACACTTTCCATTCTGCCAAGAAGCTTCAAAGAAATACTTCAGTCAAGTATTGTAAAACACCTGACCTTCAGATGGAAAGAAGCCCTTTGAATCAAATGTATGCTCTTTCTGTTTCTCATATGTAGCACTTAGTTATATCCCTGAGGACCTGTTGTCTTTCCTTCTGCTAGCATTGAAGATTATTGTGGTTCCTTTTTTTCATATAGATTATGAAAGTATAGGAACTTCTGTTGCTAATGGATGCACAATGGAGTCTTTGATATTGTTTCTTTTTATTTCTTTATGTCCAACAACTACCAAATATTTGTGTATGTGTGTGTGTATTTGTATATAAAAGAGTTCACTTCCATCAAAGAAATTGTAAAAGAAAAAATAGCCAAGTTGGGTTTACTCTATAAACTCTGAAAACAAGAAAAACTGTCAAGTCACATTTCCCACCTCATCAAGAAAGTTTGTAAGCTCTACAGGAAAGAAAAAAATTTAGTCAATTAAATAAAAGAGACAAATGAAAACAACAACAAAACAGTTTCTCTCAAAGGCCAAAGGCAAATGTGACTCCTTGCAATAGTGGGGAAATCTGGAAATCAGAGGATTGAAGATGCCTACTTCACAGGATTCTATGAGTTTATTTTATGACCATGTGGTGAATAGATTTAATGAGTGAAGTACTAAAGAAGGATGTGTGCAGAATCCCTCCTCATCCCTAAACACTGCCTGTTCCTTTACATCCTTCTTCATGTTGGGAGAAGAAAGAATTTAAAAATATCCGTTTAAAAATTCTCTTTCTTTTATGTTGGAAGAAACAGAGAAGGGAAATGGTGATTAGGGAATTGAAGCAAACTAACATGCCAAGGAGCAAAAGGAGAAAGCAGAAGAGCCCAAGGCAATACATTTCTCAAACTCTGACGGAATACTCACTTCATGTTCTTTATTCAAGGGAAGCAAATGTATTTATAGAGCTGATTTAGTATTGCTGGGATGAAAAAAGAAATGTAAGAGAAAAGTGATTCTTGAAGATGACTAATTCTGAATGCCCAACAACATGAAAAATAACTTGATTAGTTCTACTACCTTCCATTTATCTTTTATTTTCTCTCTCACCTGTTACTAGATGAAATCTATAGATTATTATTTATCCCATTCTATCCCCTTTTTTTCACATATGAAGGATCAGTTTATAAAAAATGATATAACCTTTTATTTTGTTAAATTATGCATTAGTTGTATATAAATTCAAAGTAGGCTCCTAGATTTATTTGTTTTTCTTTAGCTGGTATACTACCAGATAACATTATCATGCAAGTATTTGTATTCATGTTTCTTTTTGGCACTAAAGTATCCCTAAGCATTAACTACCTTAATAGTTTCTTAACATAATTGATGATAACACAGTATTTTAAAGAAGCTTAAAATCCACACTGATTTACAATGAGGAATCACACAGTCATATTTTTCTTTAGAAAAACATAGGTGGCCCAACTGCTACCAAGACCAGTTAGCAAAATAATTTATCATTTTAATTAAAATGCATCCTATATCTGATATTTATGATGTATAAAAACATAGAAGATGAGTTCAAAAACACATTAAATTTGCTGACTAGTGACCAGGATTGGTGAGGAATGAGGGATGGGGTAGTGATTTGGAAGATCTTGTAATATATATTTGTATTGGTAAATGTCTGTTCATGTGACAAAATGCCACAACTAAAAATATCTTAAGTAAAATGCATTTACATTGGCTTGTGGTACCAGCAAACTATGGTCAACAACAACATTATAGACACTATAGTGTCTTACTATTTTATTGATGTGAAGAGATACCATGACCATGTTCAACTCTTGAACTAAGATTGTTTTATATTTCAGAGGTTTAGTCCATTATCAACTCAGTGGGGTCATGGGAATATTGTAGAAAGCATGGAGGGAAGCATGTTGGCATGCAGGGAGACATGATGCTGGAGAGGTAACTGAGAGTTCTACATCTCTATGCTTAGGAAAAAGTAAGAACAAGTGACACTGGATCTGACTTAAGCATCTGACATCTCAAAGCAATGCCCCTGGCACATACCTGACCATAATAGCTTTCCTTGTTTATCGAGGGAGATACTGTGTCCCTGATACTAAAGCAGAACCGCGTTGATTCTAAAGTCTGAACAATATGCCTGAAGCATCTAAATTATGCTGCTTGCTGGGAAATGAACATGTCCCCTTTGTAAAAATACATTTCCACTTGTTTTCTGTTTTCTATGGTCCTTCACTGCCTAAGTTTAGAAGTCCTCGAACTTACTCTGTAGAACAGGTTGACCCTAAACTCAGGGATATAGATCTGGCAGCCTCTGCCTTTCATTGTACTGGGATTAAAGGTCCAGCAGTGGTTGGGAGGAAATAAAGGGGGTGGGGGAGAAACTGCCAGAGCTTCAGTGGAATGAGAACTGCCAGAGCTCCAGTGCTCTGGGTGGGCAGACACAGGGGACTGCTGCATACTTTCTATGCAGCCCAGGTGGGCGTCTGGCTGTGGGATGCTATGGAGCCCCAGTCCACAGTGGTAGAGAGGGATCAGTCCAGAGTCTCTGTGCCTCACAGAGCCCAGAGATGACAGGTTCTTATTCTCAGACATCCCAGATGTCCAGATGTTGCTGTATGAAGCAGAAGAGCCAAGAACAAAGTGAGGACCCCGGGGAAGCTTGGTCAGCCCTGTGGTCAAAGGGAGAAGATGGCAGGGGGAGAAGAGGGGCTGTGCAGTTTTCATGAGGGCAAGAGTCCTTGGTCAGGCATGGCCACTTGAAACAGTGGGAGGCCTTCTCCTGGGAGATTAGACACAGCTCTTTAAGGGAAGGCCTATTCCATCTTTCAAATACTGCTGTTCTTGATGAGCAGAGATAATGCATGGTTTTAGAGCTTTGTTGTAGAAAGGCAGAGAGAAAGAGAAGGTAGAAAAAGAGAGTCTGACCCTGGCCATGTGGATGGGAGGATAAGGGGGAGAGAGAGAGAGAGAGAGAGAGAGAGAGAGAGAGAGAGAGAGAGAGAGAGAGAGAGA
>NC_034607.1:57544459-57587757 GCF_900095145.1 Mus pahari
AGGAAAACAAGAGCTTAAGAGAGAGAGGAGGGACCAATCAAACCCTTTTATTGTGGGCTGGACTATATTGCTGTTGCCAGGTAACTGTGGGAAGGAGCATACTTGGCTATTTCCAGGTTAACTGTGGGGGTGGAGTCTAGTCAGAATTACAGGAGCTTGGGACATTGTCTATGTGACAATGTCAGAATTTTGATGGGTATTGCATTGAATCTGTAGATTGCTTTTGACAAGATAACCATTTTTACTATATTAATCCTGCCAATCTTTTGGGAGCGAACCTGTTTCAATATTAACTGCATTGTCAGCCATAAGTGCTTACTTATAAAGCCTTGGCCTTAGTGGAAAAGTACTACCTCAGTTGCAATTTCTGTGGGAAAATGTTGAGGCCTCTGTGGGAAAAAGTTGAGGCCTCTGTGAAAAGTACTACCCCCAGTTAAGAACAAATATCTATTGATCTTGTGGACAGGTACCTAGCAACCTATTCTGGTCTGTTTCTCCTGCTGAACTTTTTACCTAGCCATTATCCTACTTTTGAGAACAGGTGAGTTCCCCAGAAACAAAACGATTCTGTTTCATCCCCCCCCTCCCCATACCCAGCTTCTGTGGGCATAAAACCTGCCTGGGAATAATAAAAATTTGAAAGCTTGATCAATCAGACTTGCTTTCTGTCCTTGTGTTTCTTGCCCCTCATTCTCTCCACAGGTGGTTCCTCAGACTTTCTTTGACTATCCTGCAGGCGGGGACACTAATCCTTGAGCATGGGAGATCTTTTTATCTTCTGAGATCTTATTTGATTTCTTTCTTCAAAGACTTGAAGTTCCTATCATACAGATCTTTCACTTCCTTAGTTAAAATCACACCAAAGTATTTTATATTATTTGTGATTATTCTGAATGGTGTTTCCCTAATTTCTTTCTCAAAACTTATAGGACACAATGAAAGCAGTTCTAAGAGGAAAACCCAATTACATTTCTTTATTTCATTTTCCTGTTCTTTAAAAAGATGGAATAGACAACAGATATAAACACACACACACACACACACACACACACACACACACACACACACACACACACCTTGTCTTTGTCAGGGTTTCTATTCCTGACCAAGCATCATGGCAAAGAAGCAAGTTGGGAAGAAAGAGTTTATTCAGTTTACACTTCCACATTGCTGCTCATCACCAAAGAAAGTTAGGAATGGAACTCAAGCAGGGCAGGAAGCAGGAGCTGATTTTGAGGCCATGGAGGGATGTTAATAACTGGCTTGCTTCCCCTGGCTTGCTCAGCTTGCTTTCTTATAGAACCCAAGATTACCAACCCAGGGATAGTGTCACCTAGAATGGGCCCTCCCACTCTTGATTACTAATTGAGAAAATGCCTTATGATTGGCTCTCAAGGAGGCATTTACTTACAATGAAGCTTTTTTCTCTGTGATAACTCCAGCTTGTGTTAAGTTAACACACAAATCCAGGCAATAAACGCCTTAACACAATGAAGAAAAACATTAAAGCACAAGAAAAATTGCAAGTTGTGTCATATGTTCCTACTTTATTGTAGTCACTATTTAAATTTTGGTCCTGCCAGGCAGTAGAGGTACACACCTTTAATTGCAGCACTTGGGAGGCAGAGACAAGTGGATTTCTTAATTCGAGGCCAGCCTGGTCTACAGAGTGAGTTCCAGGACAGCCAGAGTTATACAGAGAAACCTTGTCTTGAGAAATATAAATAAATAAATAAATAAATAAATAAATAAATAAATAAATAAATTGTCCTTCTACCTTGGAATTAATTATCAATTAAAGTTAAAGAGCATGAGTTTTAGTGGAAAAAAGTATTGAGGACCGGAACATACATACAATATTTGAGATATTTAATGCCAGAATCTTGATATGAAGAAAAATGATCATATCACCTATTTAAAAATTAGGTCATTTGTATAGAGCATTTAATATAATCTATAAGTAAGTAATTGATGCATAAATTTATTGAAGGGATAGGCTAAAGGAAAAAATAAAATTATAAATATTATTTCAGTTACAGCTCAAATGGGGGTACCTTTCTGTCCACTTTAGTCAGTATTCTCACACCTTCAATCTACTTATTCATGAATTTCAGGACCTATGGATATGTGAACAGTCTCAAAATCCCATGAGAACCTATGGAGCCACCTTTACTAAGGGATACTTAATGATCTGCACCAAGACCCCAAGAAGGAGGACTGACATTTTACTATATGGGTCTAACATGTGTGATACAAAAAAATCACTTATTAAAGATAAAATAAAATATTGTAAGATAAAAAGGAAAGGATGGAACCTGTTCAGGACAATTTTTATTTTGAGAATTTTTTTACAAAGCTGCCTTCCAAATTAGCAGTTCACATCCAAGTGGACAATGTGCAAGTAGTTGAATATGATTCCAAATAATGCTATGAGACATTATCTTTTGGTTATCTGATGAACTTTCATCTACACCAGGAAAAAAGCCATGTAAAAATGTCAGTGATTTTTTGATAGCCGACTGTTCTGACCAGCTCTCTCTCTCTGTGCTGGATTTGTGTCTGGAGAGCTGTGTCACAGGGTTAAATCTGGGGCCCAGATTTTAAATTTCTTTACTGCATTACAGAAGTAATACTGTTCTATATTTCCTAAAACAACATTTTAGGGAAAGAATAATAAAGCTTGTCAATAGTTATTACGTAAGGATTGTTTCTTTACTCCAAATTTGGTAATTTATACTTTAATTGTTTATAAATAGTAAACTATTCTCCCTAGCCAAAGTTAAATATATTTAAATATATTTTTTTTTGGGTTTTGTCCATATGTTAGATTTAGTTTGCTAAGAATTTGGAAAATTTTATGGTTATGACAGATGCTTTTATTTATTTTAATAGTCTGACTTGTATTTTAGAGTATTTGTGCCTCATGAAATGGTTCAAGAAATATTTGTTTACGGCCCTTCATTTTCTTAGAGTATTTAGATAAGGCTAACATTTTTTCTTGCTTTAATATTTTGTAGAATTTCCTTGTCAAACCATCTGGGACCAGAGTTGGTGTACAGGAAATGCTTTTCCTTCTTCCTTTCTTCCTTTGTTTCTTTCTTCTTTCTTTCTTTCTTTCTTTCTTTCTTTCTTTCTTTCTTTCTTTCTTTCCTTATTTTTTAAATTAAAAATTCAATTTAACTGGAGACTGTCTCATTCCTCGTTGGTATTAAATACAATGTTGTTATCACATTATTATTCTCCTTTTATTATCTGCAGAACCTATGATAAACCCCTCTCTTATCAATAATGTTCTATGATTATTGTTAAATTATTTTTATAGCCATATACCAATTCTAATAATATTTCTGAGGCTATTAAATATTTTGCAGTATTTTTACAATTTCATGTCTATTTTATATTATTATGTTCTAATTTTCTTTTGGATTTAATGTGAATTTTTATTCTAGATGCATAAAGAGAAAGCTTAGATTGTTTTATTTAAAAAATAATCTTACTTATGACCACACCCATTAGATGTTGTAACCTTATAATATTTAGTTTCATTATTGTATGTAATTATGTCTTAGGAACATGACCTTGATTTCCCCCTCCCAAAAATTTACCTTTTCCATAATTTTAACTCAATACAAGTTTTTGCTTTTCCTGCTCTATTCTAATCCTGAGAAAAATGTCAAAATACATTTATAGCATTTCAAATATTTGAATGTTATATGAAATTCTATTCTTAGTATGTATATGGTTAATATATTATTCAAAAATATTCTCTACATAATCCCAGCTTTTAATATGCATTGAAACTTCTTTTAAAATCGTGTCAGTTTTGTTGGTGAATGCCTCATGTCTGTTTGTAAGGAATGTGTATTCTGTCATTGAGTGTGTAGATGTCTACAAATTTTATTTAGATCATGGCATTGAAATATGGATCCAATCTTTTATCAATCTACTGATGATATCTGTTTGCCAATAAATATATGCCTTATGCTTTTCAGATAAGATTGTAAAACAATTTTGCTAATATTTCTAATGCTGCCATCTGGGAACTGCACAGAGACCAGTAGATGTGAGACCTATCTCCCTCTGACTGACCCCCACTGTCGTTTTGATCTGTAATTCCAATTCCACCTGTAACAAATTGGTGTGTCTCTACTTCCCTAGGCTCTACAGCCTGCCTGTCTCCCAGGATGCCTGCCTTAACCTGGGAAATAGCTGAGACCCCTGTACCAATATACATACTAACTGGGACCCCACAGAGCCTACAGTCTATACCTCTATGACTAAGTCACATTGTTTCTCCTGTCTCCACCTTTATTTGCAACTAAAGAATTTCCTGTGTCTGGACACCAACTGTTACATGTCTACCAGGAGGTCCACCCTAGCCAGGGACAAGGGAAGCTACCCTAAGAAGAGACAGCACTGCCTGCCAATGAGGAGGCCAGATCTAACCCATGTCACAGAGCTCTACCTCCCTCCATGGAGGCCTGCTTCAGTCAGAGGCACACTAGTTAGGTAAATAACAGCAGAGATAACCAGATGGTGAGAGCAAGCTCAAGAATAAAAGCAACAGAAGTTAATAAAATTTGCACTATTAGAACCAACTTCTCCTACCACAACTAGCACTGGATTCCCTAACATAACTGTAAAGCAAGATTGTAACCTAAAATCCCCTCTCATGAAGATGATAGAGGCTTTTAAGGAGGATATAAAGCACTCCCTTAAAGAAATACAGGAAAACACAGATTAACAGGTAGAAGCCCTTACAAAAATAAATACATAAATAAATAAATAAATAAATAAATAAATAAATAAATTCCTTAAAGAAATACAGGAAAAGACAAAAAAAGCAGGTAAAGAAATTGGACAAAATGGTTCAAGTTCTAAAATAGAAATAGAAACAATTAAGAAATCACAAATGGAGGCAGCATTAGAGATGGAAAAACTAGGTAAGAGATGAGGAGTTAGAGACATAAGCATTACCAATAGAATACAAGAGAAAGAAGAGAGAATCTCAGGTGCAGAAATTACCATAGAAGATATTGACACATCGGTCAAATAAAAACAATGAAAAATGCAAAGCAAACAGCTCCAAACCCAAAACAGAGGAAATTTGGAACACAATGAAAAGACCAAACCTAGGAATAATAAGAATAGATGAATAAACTCAAAGGGACAGAAAACATCGTCAACAAAATAATAGAAAAAAACTTCCCTAACTGATAGAAGAAATGGCTGGAAATATACAAGAGATCTACAGAACATGAAATAGAACTAGAAAAGAAAATCTTCTAATGGTATTATAATCTTTCCCTTATGAATATCAATGCAAAAATACTCAATTAAATTCTCCCAAACAGAATCTGAAAACACATCAAAATGATCATCGATCATGATCAAGTATGCGTCATCCCAGGGATGCAGTGATGGTTCAATATACAGACATCCATCAACGTAATCCGATATAAAAACAAACTCACAGACAAAAACCACATGATCATCTCATTAGATGCTGAGAAAGCATTTGACAAAATCCAACAACCTTCATGATAAAAGTCTTGGAAAGAAAAGTAATTCAAGGCCTATATCTAAACAAAATAAAATCTATATATACAATAAACTAAATGGAGAGAAAGTTGATGTAATCCCTCTAATATCAAGGACTAGACAAGGCTGCCCTCTCTCTTCCTACCTCTCAATATAGTACTTCAAGTCCTAACCAAAGCAATTAGGCAAAATGTAGGTCAAAGGAACATAAATTGGAAAGGAAGGAGTCAAAATATCACTATTTGCAGATAATATGATAATATATGTAAGTGACCCCAAAAAGTCCACAAGAGAACAACTTCAGTGAAATAGCTGAATATAAAATTAACTCAAACAAGTCAGTGTAGTTTCTCTACATCAAGGATAAGCAGTCTGAGAAAGGAATTATGGAAACAACACCTTTTACAATAGTTGCAAATAACATAAAATATCTTGGTGTGACTCTATCTAAGGAAGTGAAAGATGCCTATTCTCAACAATAAAAGAACCTCTGGTTGAAACACCAGCCCAGATCTCAAGCTGTACTACAGAGCAATTGTGATAAAAATTGCATGGTACTGGTACAGTAGATCAATTGAATATTATTGAAGACCCAGAAATGCACCCACACCACTATGGTCACTTGATCTTTGACAAAGGAGCTAAAACTCTCCAGTGGAAAGAAGACAGCATTTTCAATAAATGGTGATGGCTCAACTGGAGGTTAGCATGTAGAAGAATGCAAATTGACCCATTCTTATCTCCTTGTACAAATCTCAAGTCCAAATGTATCAACAAACTCCCCGTAAAACCAGAGACACTGAAACTTAGAGAGGAGAAAGTGGGGAAGAGCCTTGAAGATATGGGCACAGAGGAAAAATTCCTGAACAGAAGAACAATGGCTTGTGTTGATGGTCAAGAATTGACAAAGGCAACCTCATAAAATTGCAAAGCTCTGTAAAGCAATGGAAACTGTCAATAAGACAAAACAGCAAACAACAGATTTGGAAAAGATCTTTACCAATCCTAAATTCGGTAGGGACCTAATATCCAAAATATATAAAGAACTCAAGAAGTTAGACTCCAGAAAACCAAATAATACTATTAAAAAATGGGTTATAGAGCTAAACAAAGAAATCTCAACTGAGGAATACTGAATGCCTGAGAAGCACCTAAAAAAATGTTCAACATCCTTAATCATCAGGGAAATGCAAACCAAAATAACCCCGAGATTCCACCTCACACCAGTCAGAATGGCTGAAATAAAAAACTCATGTGATATGGAGAAATAGGAATACTTCTTTATTGCTAGTGGGATAGTTAGCTGGTAAAACCAATGTGGAAATCAGTTTGGCAGTTCCTCAGAAAACTGGATATAGTACTACTTTGAGGACCCAGCTATATGCAAAAGATTCTCCAACATATAAGGACAGATGTTCCACTATATTCATAGCAACCTTATGTATAATAGCAAGAAGCTGGAAAGAATCCATATATCTCTCAACAGAGGAATGGATACAGAAAATGTGGTACATTTACACAATGAATTACTACTCAGCTATTAAAACTATGAATTCATGAAATTCTTAGACCAATGGGTCAATCTGGAGGATATCACCCTAAGTGAGGTAACCCAATCACAAAACAACATATATGATATGCACTCACTGATACGTGGATATTATCCCAGAACCTTAGAATACCCAAGATACAATTTGCAAACCACATGAAACTCAAGAAGAAGGAATACCAAAATGTAGATACTTCAATTCTTCTTAGAAGGGAGTACAAAATATCCATGGAAGGAGTTACAGAGACAAAGTTCGGAGCAGAGACTAAAGGAATGACCATCTAGAAACTGCTCCACCTGGGCATCCATCCCATAAACAACCACCAAACCCAGATACTATTGCAGATTCTAATAAGAGCTAGCGTACAGGAGCCTGATATATCTATCTATTGAGAGGCTCTGCCAGTGCTTGAATAATACAAAAGTGGATGCTCAGTCATCCATTGGACAGAGCACAGGGTACCCAATGAAAGAGGTAGGGAATGTACCCAAGGTGCTGAAGGGGTTTGCAGCCCCATAGGAGGAACAAATATATGAACTAACCAGCACCCTCAGAACTCCCTGGGACTAAACCACCAACCAAAGAAAACACATGCTGGGACTCATGTCTCTAGCTGCATATGTAGTAGTCATCATGGTAGATATGGTCATCAATGGGAGGAGAGGCCCTTAGTCCTCTGAAGGCTCAATGCCCCAGAATAGGAGAATGCCAGGGCCAGGAAACAGATGTGGGTGGGTTGAGGAGCAAGGGGAGGGGAGAGAGCATAGGGGATTTTTCAGACAGGAAACTAGGAAAGGAGATAATATCTGAAATGTAAATTAAGAAAATATATAAGAAAAAAGAAAAAGATGTCAGATAATAATAAGAACAGTTACAACAACAATGATAATGATGATGGTGGTGGTGATGATGGTGATGATGATGATGATGATGATGATGATGATGATGATGATGATGATAGTATAAAACTCTTCCAAGGGTGCAGTTCTCAACCAGTGTATAAGTACTCATGTTTGAGTCTTCTATTTTATTGCACTGGGTTATGTATTTCTTTTTTGTACCAGTACCTATGGTTCTTATTAGTGTTCTATAGTGATACATTTTCCTGAAAGTATCTCTTAATTTCAAAAGACTGACATTTTTTAGACCATATAACCAAATTAATATTATGCCTTGCAATCAATATGGATTATGTACTTAACCTATGGATCTATTTTGTCCTAAGCCTACTTAAGTTTATCCTACCTTAACAAATGTAAACAACCTTAATATGTCTTGGAATTTTCATGCAATCAACTTTAAAAATTTACTAAATGAGTAGGTTCAATCCTTAAAAAATGTATTCTAACATACAATTGACCAAAAATGTTGTATGTTTGTAGTTTGTTGATAATCATTTGCTAAGGACCGAGACAGGTTGGAAACATCCTGAAGCAAAACACATATTTAGTCTATATTGGAAACATGTTGACATAGATTGATAACCTTTTGGTGTGGTTCTGAGATTTACCCTGTGTCAATAGAATAAAATTTCCTCTCTTGTAAAATCCTTAAAGAATTCTGTAAGGAATTTTTCCCCATTCTATATGTTTTGATCAGGTTCACTTACGCTAGTTCATGTCTTTCATGGTTGTCTATAAACTTAATGATTATTTTCTACTTCAGGAAAGGGATCTATGGAAATTTAATTTCCATTTTGATTTGCATTCAATTTTAAATTATGTTAATGAGGATAACCCATTTCCTAACGTAAATTCTACCAGTTCATTAGAGTAGGGTGTCTTTTTACTTTCAGGAGCTACAGGTGATTTAACAGAGACTCCAATGCCAGACATTACAAACTCCTTTTTTGAGTAGCTGATCAGTGGAGTCTCAAAGCATTATAGGCTATTATAGTTTCCATTAGTGTCTTCCCACGAGAGAAGGAACATCTGTATTCCTGAAGACCACAAACACTTCAGATACTGGACTCTAAAGTAATGAGCTAGATCTGATCCAACACCTCCATCCCTGAAGACTAATTTTGCTGGTAACAGAAGGTTTTAGCAACACAAGTTGTAAAGGAATGGAAGAAATAAAATGCCCTGTCCTTCTGTTAGTCCTGTGAATCACAACAATGACCAGATTTTCACAATACCTTTAAAGGTAAAGGACTGGGATTCATATATTTTTGATAATTAGACTTAACTTTTTTTTAAAGATTTATTTTATATACGTGAATACATTGCAGCTGTCTTCAATCACACCAGAAGAGGTCATCAGATCCTATTATAGAAAAGAACTCAGAACTTCTGGAAGGTGCTTTTAACCACTGCATCATCTCTCCAGTCCCTAGACTTAAACTTTTAACAAAAGGAAAAAAAAAACATTGCTGGTACTGAAAACAGCCAATGATCTGTAGCTAGTAAACCACAGTTCTTTACTGCTGCTTTCCTAAACCAGTATAATCTCTAGCTCCATTCTAAAGACTTGTTCTTAAACTCAACAAATAACTATAACTCTCACCTTTCATCAAAGAAACTTCTCTTGGCAGCAGAGATCTACAAAATACTACAAATGGTCAATATGCAGAAAGCAACTGAATGCCTTATCTGTAACAAGAACCTCCTCAAATTTATGTGATTTTGAAATTCTTGATTTCTATAATTCATTCTAAGCACAGAAGATCAGATGACCCTTAAAACCACATCCCATACAATGTCAAATCTCTTGCCTATGTGCAAATTGCCAGATATGCAGATTGTTTTTCATGTGGTCCTAAATAACTAGAACAGGGACTATCCCAATAACTGTTACCTGTCCATAGGATATGTTCTTCTAGGTGGGCTGCATTGTCTGGCCTCAGTGGGAGAGGATATGCCTAGCCCAGCAGAAATTTGATGAGCCAGGGTGGGGGATACCCACGAGAGCCCCACCCTCTCAGAGCAGAATTGGTGGGAGAAATGTGGGGAAGAATTATGGGAGGTGGTGACAGGGAGTGGGAGCAGTTAGCAGAAAGTAAAGTGAATGAGTAAGAAGAATAAGAATAAGAATAAGAAAATAAGAATAAGAATAAGTAAGAATAAGAATAACTAATTTTTCTCCTTTGAAAGAAGTAACATTCATTGCAGAGTTCAGAAATCCTCCATTGGCTCTTAGTAAACCCTTATAACATCTCAGTGCATTTACTCTCTTAAGCTATGTCCCAAAGCAAAAGGAAAACAAATGTTTACTATATCTCTGGCTTCAAAGTCAAGCAAACTGTACAGATGCTGAGTACTCTGAAATTTTGTAATAAAAATTAATTCAGGTACTGTTGAGAATGTGATATATCTGTCCACAACCACAAAAGTATACAATTTATTCTAGAGTCTGCATAGTTATTTTATATCACAACAAAATAAGGATAAAATTGAGATATGAATATAGACTATGAACTATCTCTCTTATTTTAGGAAGCCTAATGTTTTTTAATGAATAAAAATATGAGAACAGAATTCTCATTTGTTTAAATTTATAAAGCATTTTAATTAAATATCACTTCTTTTGCCTCCATGAAGTTAGCTAAAGCTTCAGAAAATCTAGGATTTTAAAATGTGTTTTGTTGAAAAGGTTTCTGACCCAAGTAAATTACCTTCATTGTTTTAAAAGTACTACATAAAACATAATTTTTATCGTGCTAGGGTTCTCAAGGTCAACAGTATAAAATCTGTGCAGTAGATTTCGGTTCTTCTTAATCTAGTATCAAGCTGGATTTGATCGGGTACCCAGCTTTATAAAAACCCATCAAGTACATAAAACTAAAAGGTAGAAGCCACATTAAGCAAAGTGGTACTCCTAAAGTTTTCATAACTTTCTTTTGCTAGGAAACAACATTACCACTAGCTCATAGTTTAAACTTGCAGCATCTGTTTCATTTAAAGTCTGGCTTCCAGGCAGTATATATTGCACTGAGCACTGGGAGGGGAAAACCAAAACAAAAACCAATTACTTTCTAAAAGCAACAGCAATGTTTAAAGTCTTTAAAGTGAAGACTCTTATCCTATATTTGTAATTATAGCCTTTGGAAAGTGGTGCTGGGTAGGCTGTCTTTCAGTAATCTCATAGTGCTGAAGTCCTGTGCAGAAATCAGGATCATTCCTTCAATGTCTTTAGGAATGTACAGTGAGAATTGAATGGTGGCACTTCAGCCTCTGAGGGAGAGTTAGGAGGAAAGGGGAAGTTGTCTACCTATTGACCTGCTTTTCAATTCTTTCTGATCATGAAAAGTTGCTATTTTAAGGATATAATTTTGAAGTAAAAACCACATATAGGTTAGAACAATCTGTCACGTAGTACCCCCTTTTTATTTTGGTACATAGTAGCATCCAATAACAAGAAAAAATAAAAAAAAATATGTATATGTTAATTGTACTAGCTGAATTGTGAGGTCAACTTAATAATAGCTAGAGATATCAGATAGAACAGGTAGAGTACACTAGCATCATTTTTTCAAGTACATTGGCTTCAAACTATAAACAGTGACATTCATCCTTTCATGCTGAGAAGAAAATTAATTTGTATACCAAAAAGAGAGGTATCACAAAGATGACATTCAATAAAGGCAAAACAGTATTACATTAATTATATTAATGTTAACATGCCCAGCCATCCTCCAATAATGTCTTTTTCTACATAAGTACATTTGCATTCTAGTGAATATAACAACCAATAGAGGAAGAAAGAGTAGGGAAGGAAGAAGAAAGGGAAGGAAAGAAAGCAAGAAATTAAAGATAAAACATCTGTGATATTGGAAGGAGGCAATATAGTTGATCTTTAAAGATAATTTAATTTTATAGAAAATGTATTTAATATGCTCAGTCTGTTTTTTCAATTCTTATTTTCAGAGAGTTTCTTGAAAATTAATATGTTTTGTAATAGCCAATTAGCCTGGAAAATATTGTGAGTCTCTATTTACAGACTTCCTTTCAGTTACTCTAGCAACCTATCAGTTTCAGGAACTCAATACCCTGTTTACATGAATTGACTTGTGTGGGTCCTTTGTGTCTCAAAGAATTGAAGCTTAGAACATAACCTTTTTTTCATAATATATTTTTTATGGTCCCTGATAGACGTTGAAATCTGAAAGATGACATTTTCTTGGTATTGGTATACCGCATGAATTATTAATTTTAAATTTGGCCTGTCTACTTACACTGACATTTCATTTGAGTGTCTCAGGCTCTGGTTTCTGTATAGCCTTATATGCTGCATCCCACCCCATCAGTTATTCTTTTTTACTATTTTAGTTTTTAATTTAAAATTTTACTCTCTCATCTATTACATCTTTAGTTCAGTTTCCTCTTACTCCTCTCTTTTCAGTCCTCTATCCCCCCATTGTTATCCACTTGTCCTCCAAAAGGGTGTGCCTTTCAGGATATCAACCATAGTATATCAAGTTGAAATAAACTAGGCACCTCCCCTCATATGATGGCTGAACTAGGCAGTAGAAGGAAAGAAGTTCCCAAAAGAGACCATAGAATCAGAAACAGACCCATTTGTTCCCCAGAATAAGGAGTCCCACAAGAAGACCACACTACACAACCACACATAGTATGTGCAGGCTCCCTGGTTGTTGATTCAAGTGGAGCTCCTCTAAACCCAGATTAGTGGATTCTGTGGGATTTCCTGTGGTGTTCTTGACCACATGGGCTCCTACTGTTATATTTTATTAAAAAAGAGAAGGAAGCCAGGGATATGTTTAGTAGAGAGGCAGTACGGTGCGAGGAGTGGGGTGCCTCTGCAGGCCCATGCTGTTTACTGGCTCACTCTCTCTATCTTGCTCAGCTAATTTTTAGAGATGACAGGTCTATGTACCTAGGGATAGTGTTACTCATGATGGACTATGTCTTCTTACATCAATCACCACAAGAAAATTCCACAAAACATGCCCCTACGGCAATCTGATGGTAGTTATACCTTAACTAAGTTTTCCTTTTCCAGATAATTATATCAAGTTGATATATCATTTCCTCCTAAGATACCAGCCAGGCACACTTCCCAGTTGCCAGATAACTGTAGGGCAGAGCTTAGATAAAATGCTAACAAAATCTAATGAATTATGACAGATTTTTAGTTTGCTTTGAGGAAGCCAAGGATTTTCTTTTGGTTTTCATCATACTAAATAACAAAATATTCAGCCTGTTAATGTCTCCTTCCCTTATCTGTCAAGTATACAGTCGCACAAACAAGCTATATAACCTGTTTTGTCTTTGGGGGTTATCTTTGGTAATCATTTTGTTGTATACCTAAAGACATTTAGACAACTTTAGTAATGTTACTAACAAACTGTGATTAATGGAATATATAGAAATGTTGTTGTATATCTCCTTTATTTTATCTGTGAAACTTTGGCCTAGAAATTCTTTTTTTTTTTTTTTTTTTTTTTTTTTTTCTGAGACAGGGGTTCTCTGTATAGCTCTGGCTGTCCTGGAACTCACTCTGTAGACCAGGCTGGCCTCAAACTCAGAAATCTGCCTGCCTCTGCCTCCCGAGTGCTGGGATCAAAGGCGTGTGCCACCATGCCCGGCTTTGCCTAGAGATTCTTATTCACAGCTTTGCTTACTTCCCTTTTAGTATTAAATTTAGACCCTGTCTCTTTTAAAGTTCCAACATCTTGTCTACCATTTAAAGAATATCGTTGAATGGACAGATCTCTTAGTGAATTTCCATACATGCTGCTTACTTAGAAATTTCTCTGTCACATCTAAAGAATTTATTACATACTTTATTCTAGGTCAGTGGAGTACATTCTCTTGATGGTTTCCTTTCTCTTCTCTCATGCATGGCTTCTAATGTGATGTTTACATAAATCTCTGTCCATTTTTTTATTATGCTATAAGAATTCTTTCTCTGACTTGTTTCAATATTTTCTGCTTACATTTCTATTACAGTTTACTATTACTGACATTCTTGGGAACAGAATTCATTGTTTGCCATTTTTTTCTTTCCTCCTCTTCCTCCTCCTCCTCCTCCTCCTTCTCCTCCTCCTCTTCTTCCTCCTCCTCCTCCTTCTTCTTTTTTTCTTCTTCTTCTTTTTTCAGTGTTATCTGAGGTTCCTGCATCAGGGGTTTTTCGTCTGCATTAATTTTGCAATGATCTTAGTTACTATTTTACACATGAACACTTATATGACTTTATATATTTTCTTTGCTTGATTCTAATTTTCTGAAGAACATTTAAATACGTTTTTTCCTTAAGTGCTCAGTGATAAGCTATTCTTATTCTTTTTATCATAAAAAATGGAGGAATGCTGCTTACAGGCTTACTCCTTCTATCTTGCAAAGCTAATTTTTATAGATGGCAGGTCTATGTACCTAGGGATAGTGTTACCCCTGATGGACTGTGGCTTCCTACATCATTCACCACAAGAAAATTCCACAAAACACGCCCCTACGGCAATCTAATGGTAGTTATACTTTAACTAAGTTTTCCCGTTTCCAGATAATTATATCAAGTTAATAACTACAACAAGAACAACAAAAATCATACAAATGATCATCTTATTTGTTGAGATTTTGTCTGTTGCTACTAGGTATTGTAATATTAAGTATGGACTCCAAGGCCTGGCTGTCATAGAGAAGAGTCTACACATAGACTCAAGTGATGTTATGTGACCTTGCCGCCAAGTTATTTTTGAATGATGAGTAAAGATACCTACAGCCATTAGCTGAGCAGAATTAAGAAAGGTGGGGCATGGTGTTCCTGGGCTTGGGGTCAGTCTGGGAAGACTATGAGGAGAAAAATGTGGGAGAATAGGACAATGCAATGGGTTATGAGTCAAGCAAGCATGGCCCTGAGGACAGGCCAGTTGGAGTTAAGAGCAGTCCAAATGAACCATAGTAAGTAATAACTCAATGTTTTTGATAGGAAATAAAATTTCAATACCATAAAGGGTAGATATTTACCCAGCCTTAATGCTAATAAAGGCTTATTATACAGAGTAATTTTGAGTACCTAGGGGTAGTGTTTCTCACAATGTACTGTGTCCTACTACATCAATCATCAAGACAATTCCACATAGACATGCTTCTTTGTGTCTTTTATACAGCAGTTGAAGGATCATAGGCAAAACAGAAGCACTGGATTGAGATTAAATATTTTTTTTAACACTTATTAATGTCTTTTAGCTTTTATGACTGAAAATTCCAGAAAAATATGTTTGTGTGAGTGTGTGTGTGTGTGTGTGTGTGTGTGTGTGTGTGTGTGTGTATGCAGGTGCCAGTGAATACCAGGATTGTGCATTTGATTCCCCAAAACAGGAATTAGAAGCAGTGGTAAACTGTTATATGGATTTAGGAATTCAAACTCCAGCTCTTTGCAAGAGCAGCAAGCGTGTAAACAATGAACCATCTATCTCTTTATCTCCTGAATCTGCTTTTGATGCTTTAAGTCTCTTGTCTCTGGTTTATCTTATTTCTTACTTGTGTTTGTGGTATCTAGCAAATTTTTGTTGCTAAAACCTGTGGTTTAAATAAAAACTGAAATTGTCTACATAAAACACAGGGCTTGTTCCAACGTGATTAAAAAAATAGTACGTTCTGAGCCAGATTTACTTGACCATGGCCAGGGAACATGGACTTGGGTTGCTCCAAATTATAACTTCTACTGTAGGGGAGATCCCATGGTATTTTATAGAAATAGAATAACAGAAAGTCACAAAACCAATGCAGTTTACAAAGATATTTTTGGAGACATCATGTATCTCATCTACGGGTTGTAGTGCTTTTTATAATATTAGCTTTAGTTCTGGTAGATAATAATGGTCTGGAAACTTGTATATTCCAAAATTTTTACCTAATTATTATAATGATACTAGACTAGATACAGAAGACATTGTCACTATAAATGGATTTTGAGGGGGCTGAAAGTAGCCAAAAATAATTTGGAACTCAACTTCAAGTTCGCCTGTTCCAAATTCATGACATTCTAGTTAAGTAAATATGTCTGTAGGGTATTTAGCACAAATAGATCTTCATCAGAGAATAACTCACTAATCTAATTTGAAGAAAACAGGTCATGTCTGCTGTATCTATAAGTACCAGGGCATTTTTATCTACAGTGTCCTTACTTTTTCTTACATGCCTATGACTTTACAGTTCCACACGCATTCCTCTTCCATCAATATTTCACGGATGTCTCTGCGAGAGTGAATGACTCTTCCTCTGATTCTTGTTGCTGCTGCTGAGACGGCGCAGAGATCACGGCTGCTCTATAAATCACTTATTTCAGCTTAACTTAATTGCTTTGTGTCTGGAACCTGTGTGTCCTTCATAACTGTACCTCTGAATTATTTTCAATCTCCAGTACTTCAGGTTAGGCAGAGGAGATAGAAGAAACTGAGTAGAATGTTTGCCTCCTACTGATCTGGGGTAAAATTCTGAAGAACTTTTTTTCTCATAGGAAAACATCTCTTTGCAAATTTTACAAGGGTTATTCTTCATGTCATTACCAGATGTTTTTCATATATTTATATGAAAAATGCGGTAGAGTTCCTTGAGATGATGTATACAACAAAGTGTAGATTTTCCTAACCTTAGATCTCTTCCTTGGGTTTTATAATTTTTTTGTTTGTTCATTGGCTTGCTTTTATTATTTGTTTGTTTGTTTTGTTTTGTTGTTGTTGATGTTGGTTTATACTCTTAAGGATATTCCAAACCAGTTGGCCAGAAGTCTTATCTATGCATACCTTCCAGCTATACTTCAATTGTTTCTGTTTCAGGAAGCAAATCTCATTCCTGATCCTGTTGGTCCTCCTGACTCTATAGATGTGAAGATGTTATTTTCTCTGTCCCTTAGTTTTCTGATGACAAGTCACTGGTTTTCAGTTTAGGCTCTTATCCCTAATTTGGGAGATGGTAATTTGGGACAGGGACTCCTCAGCAAGGGTTTCTCTCTTGGTCTCAGTATTTATCTAAAATTTTACTTAATTCTTTTAAGTAGTATCAAGTTAATTAGTTGAAACACAATTGAATCATTTACTTAGAAGACATTAATTGAGTATTTACTATATGGCACACAATCTCATAATATAATGGTCACAAAATAGAGTCAACTAATGTAAATACATTAAAGCCCATTTCTACAATCAAATGATGATTTTAATTGTTTTAATTATTATAAAGTGTGTCAGATTTCTCTAAAACAATATCTTTCTTTTTCCTAGTCTGTGTGTCTTACAAAATATGAGATGTGTAAATTCTATTCAGAGGCATTTATTTATACATTCTGGTGTCAGGCTGTTGAGTGTGATTTAGATTTCCTGCTGTTTTTCTTTAGGCAAGAGAGGAGGACATAGTTACTGTTTGAAGAATTAGACTAATTGCAGTAAAAACCAGAGATTCTCAATGAATGTGCAAAAAATCAATTTTATAGTATTATTATCCAATTTTACAGCATTTTATAATACATTTATGAAGTTTCAACATCAAAAATAGGAATAAAGAGGAGGAACATAAACAAAAACAGAATGAAAGTGGGCTCCATGCCCAGAAATCTAAAGCAATAAACTCAGGGGAGCAGGAAAATATGCTAAAAGATGATAGATTTACCAACAAAAGTCCTTTAAAATTGTTTCTCAAGCATTGAAAAATCTTAGGTGTGGTGAAAACAGAAAAATTACATAACAGAATGTTTGTATCAACATTCTCATCAATGACCAATAAATTTATTATATTATGCTACATACAGTTCAAAATTGGAACTAGAATTGAGGCCTCTTAACTGATATCTTCCTGTCTTACATTTCAGTCAAGAAGTTAATCTACAATATTGTTTTTTCAAACATTATTTTTTTTGTAGGTGCAGCAAACTTTATTGATGGTATTCAAGAGTAGGACTCCCTAGACCCTCCTGTTATTATGGGAGTCTGGGATGGAAATTGTGAGCTAGATGCTCAGTGTTGGGAGCTGAGTTGGGACAGGGACTCCCCAGCAAGGGTTTCTCTCTGGCTCTCAGTATCCTTGCTGGAGTGGGTGGTCCAGGGTTTCTTACACCTTGGAGTCCATGTAGGGCATGAGGTCCACCATCCTGTTGTTTTAGCCCTATTCATTGTCATACTAGGAGATAAGCTTTACAAAGTTGTCATTCAGAGCAATGTCACCCAGCATCAAAGGTGGAGAAGTGGGAGTTACAGGAGACAACATGGTTCTAAGTGTAGCCACGATGCCTTTTAATGGGTTCTCTGATGCCTACATCACCACCTTCTTGCCATCATCATAACTGGCAGATTTCTCCAGGCAGCATGTCAGATCCACAACTAATATGCTGGAGGTAGGAAGAAAGATGGCCTTGACAGTGAGCTTACTGATCAGCTCTGGGATGACTTTACCCACAGCCTTGGCAGCATCAGTGGATGCAGGGATGATGTTCTGGGCAGCCCCATGGACATCATGCCACAGTTTTCCAGAGAGGTCATCTTATAATCTTCTAGTAGCAGTGATGGCATAGACCATGGTCATAAGCCCTTCCATGATGCCAAATTTGTAATGGATGACCTTGGTCAAGGAAAGCTAAGAAGTTTGTGGTACAATATGTATTGCTGACAATCTCGAGTGAGTTGTTATATTTTTTGTGATTCAAACCCAACATCAACATGGGGATAATTGTAAAAAGGGCAGAGATAATGACCCCTTTGGCCCTTCCCTTCAAGTGGGCACTACCTTCTCCTTGGTGGTGAAAATGTCAGTAAGCCCCACAATATGCTCACCACTAGTACCATACCATTTTATGTTAGTAGAATCTCACTTCTGGAAGATGTGGACAGGTTTCCTATTCTCAGCTTTGATCATACTGTTAAACTTGCTATAGGTAGAGTTATACTGGAACATGTACACCATGCAGTTGAGATTAATAAATGGCTCATTAATGGCAACAATATCCACTTTGCCAACTGCAGCAAAAAAGGCAGCTGTAGTAACCAGGCAACCAATTCAGCCAAATCTGTTCACACTGAACTTTACCATTGTGTGTGCAGGATGAGGCTGTCACTGCAGAATAAGGTGCAGCTGTATCTGGAACAGGTAGGAGCAGAGAGCTCATAGATGACTTTTAAGTAAAATATATTACCAAGATTCATACAAAGTAGAAAAGTGAGGACATGAATACAAGTAATTAAAATACACTCCTAAACTTGATTAAATGTGCTTCAGAAAGTTATTGATATAGCTGAATTTTACTCCTTTACTCACCTAACTGTTCACATCTGCCACTTGGAATCAATTTTGTAAATCAGCATCCATCAAAGAAAAAAGCAATCTTCAGCTCAAATTATAAAATCCTGATGCCCAAGGAGGAGAAGCAAACTAATTTGAGTTGAGAATCTTTCAGGAACTGCTAGAAGTGGAGGAACAAGATTCCAAAGTGTAGTTGAAGGATCTCAGCTATACAACAGGTAAGACTGATGTTGATAGTTCTCAGAACTCTATTATAATTTAATTTCCATTTCTTCTTAAATCTCTTCAAAAATCTAAGTCTCTCTAGTGAATGGATTGTAGAAAATGTTCAGTGGGGAGCATCCAATAACATAGCAATTCATAAATAAAGCTTCAATTAATTTACAAAGAAGAACATTTACTTACAGCATCTGCATATGCATTTTATTTTGAGTGGCCTGAGTCCTTCATACACATTCCTCATTTCTTTGTTCCCATATACTTCCTAACAGCAGAATCTTTGTATTCTCCTTTTCTACATGTAGTCTTTAATGCTCTGAGAAGAATTCTGTATAAGTAAACTTTAAAACTTTGTCTGGCATATAAGCAAAAGCATCCTGGAAGACACATACTTTGTGTATTTTGTGATTTTTGAGGACTTGATTTTACTGAAATCATTTACAAGATTAAATGGACAGCAATGGCAAAGAAATGTTTCAGTTGTGTAAGAACAGATAAAATGTACTGCCAGTTACTTGCCTTTTTGTGACAAAACACAGACAAAAGAAACCTAAGTAAGGATTTAGTTTGGCTCACAGTTCCAGGGTATAGACCACTGTGGCAAGCAGCTAACAAGAATGGAAATGTGAGGCAGCTGTTCATAATATAATGTCCCTGCAGTTACAAATCAGAATAAGATGAATGCTCATGGCCAATTAATTTCTTTGTTTTTATTTAGTCTAGAACTCCAGATCTCAAAATGAGTCAATCAGTGATCAGGGTAAATCTCCCAACCTCAGCTACCCTAATCAAAGTACTCTTTTGCATATACTACTTTGGGCTAACCTAATCTTTTAATCAAGAAAAAATAATAATAGAAGAATCTTAAAGATATAAGATTGTTTCTTTTTGGTATTTGGTAAATTTGAATGTAGAGATATAGTTGGTTGTATCCATTTAGTTGCCAATAGGTAGGAAAGAGAATATGTATGAGAGTGAGTGATCAGACAATGTTCTGAATCTTGAATAGCATATCAAATTGGCTACATCATGTTCCTAGGATATGTCTTCTTATCGGTAAAAGGTAAAAATAATGATTCCAATAGTTTCTTCTTATGTAGATAGCAACACTTACTAACTTCAAAATTCATTCTTCAGTGAGCCAGTCTCCTGAAATATGAAAAAAAAAGGCATTATCTCAAATTAAGTAGAGGTCTAAAACATATTTTCTAAAAAAGAAAGCAGAGTCAGAATTTCTACTGAAGATTAAAATGCCAACATTTAAAAATGTATTTTAATTGGTCAAAAACATTCTACAAATAGTCTCTGTATAAAAAAGTCAATGTTTTTTCATAGGTAAGATTTATTACAATTTATTATTGGATATTTTATGTGTTTACATTTCAAAAGATATTTTATGTTTTACATTTCCCAGTTTCCCCAATGGAAACCCTAGCCGATGCCCCCTCCATTTGCTTCTGTGAGAAGGTTCCCCCACCTACCTACTCCCAACTCACTGCCCTGGCATTCCTGTAAACTGGGGAATTGAGCTTTCACAGGACCAAGGGCCTTTCCTTCCATTGATGCCAGACAATGCTACCCTTTGCTACATACACAAGTAAATGTGTACTCTTTGGCGGTTTAGTCCCTGGGAGAACTGAGGGTTCTGGTTGGTTGGTTGCTATTGTTGTTCTTCCTATGGAGTTGCAAACCCCTTCAGCTCCATCAACCCTTTCTCTAACTCATAGATTGGGTTCCCCATGCTCAGAACATAGTAGTCTATGAGCATCTGCCTCTGTATTTGTCATGCTCTGGCAGACATTTTAGGAGACAGCAATAACAGAATCCTGTCAGCAAGCACTCTTTGGCATTCACAGTAATGTCTGGGTTTGTTGACTGTATATAGGATGGATTCCCAGGTGGGGCGGTTTGGGGATGACCTTACCTTCAGTCTCTGCTCCACACTTTGCCCCCATATTTCCTTTAGACAGGAACAATTCTGGGTGAAAAATTTGGAGATGAGTGAATGCCACCATCCCTCAAATGGGGACCTTGCCTAACCTCTGGATATGGTCTCTACAAGTTCTTCCACTTTGTTGGTCATTTTGGCTAATTTTATCCCCTTTGGGTTCTGGGAGGCTCTTGCTTTCCTGGCAACTGGGACTTGCTGGTACCTACCCCCAGTTCTACATACCACACTGCTTAATGCCTCTGTTCGAATTTCTGACCCTCTGTGTGTCATCCCTGTGCTGTCCCATAACTGATTCTGTCCCACATTTTCCCCTCCCTCTCCTCTGTTACTCTCCTCACCCTCTACCTCATATGATTTTTTTTTGTTGTTGTTTTTTCAAGACAGGGTTTCTCTATGTAGCCCTGGCTGTCCTGGAACTCACTTTGTAGACCAGGCTGGCCTCGAACTCAGAAATCCACCTGCCTCTGCCTCCCAAGTGCTAGGATTAAAGACATGTACCAACACTCCAGGCTTTCACATGAATATTTTGTTCCCTCTTCTAAGAAAGATTGAATCATCCACATTTTGGTCTTCCTTCTTCTTGAGCTTCATATGGTCTGTGAATTGTATCTTGGCTATTCCTAGCTTTGTGGCTAATATCCACTTATCACTGAATGCATGATATGTGCTTTCTTTTATGACTCAGTTACCTCACACATGGTGGTATTTTATAGTTCCATACATTAGCTTTAAAAATTCATTAATTTATGGTTTTAATAGCTGAGTAGTACCACATTTTCTGTATCCAAACCTCTATTGAAGAACATCTGGGTTCTTTCCACCTTCTGGATATTATAAGTAAAACTGCTACAAACATTGAGCACGTGTCCTTGTTATATGTTGGACCATCTTTTGGGCATATGCCCAGGAGTGGTATAGCTGGTTCCTCAGGTAGTACAATGCCCAATTCCCTGAGAAATAACCAGACTTATTTCCAGAGTGGTTGTACCAGCTTGCAATCCCAACAGCAATGAACGAGTATTCCTCTTTTTTCTAATCCTCACCAGCATCTGTTGTCACCTGTTTGTTTGATCTTAGCCATTCTGATTGGTGTGAGGTGGAATCTCTGTGTTGTTTTGATTTACATTTCCATGATGACTAACAATGTTGAACATCCCTTTAGGTGTTTCTCAGCCAATCAGTATTCCTCAGTGAGAATTTGTTGTTTAGCTTTGTACTCCATTTTGAAATAGGGTTATTTGGTTCTCTAGAGTCTAACTTCTTGATATATATATATATATATATATATATATATATATATATATATATATATGTAAGATTGGTAAAGATCTTTTCTCAATCTGTTGGATGCTTGTTTGTCTTATTGACAGTGTCCTTTGCCTTTCATAGTTTTGCAATTTTATGAGGTCCCATTTTTCAATTCTTTTAATAATAATAATAATAATAATAATAATAATAATATTTTATTAGATATTTTCTTCATATATATTTCAAATGCTATCCCGAATGTCCCCTATACCCTTCCCCCAACCCTGCTCCCCTGCCCACTCACTCCCACTTCTTGGTCCTGGAATTCCTCTGTATGGGGCATATAAAGTTTGCAAGACCAAGGGGCCTCTCTTCCCAACGATGGCTGACTAGGCCACCTTCTGCTATATATGCAGTTAGAGACACAAGCTCTGGGGGTACTGATTAATTCTTGATCTTACAGCATAAGCCACTGGTGTTCTGCTCAGGAATTTCTCCCCTGTGCCCATATGTTCAAGGCTCTTCCCCAATTTCTCTTCAATAATTTTTGGTGTTTCTGGTTATATGTTGAGGTCCTTGATACACTTAGACTTCATCTTTGTAAAAGGAGATAAGAATGGATCAATATGCACTCTTGTATATGCTAACAGCCAGTTGAGCCAGCACCATTTGTTGAAGATGCTGTCTTCTTTCCACTGGATGTTTTTAGCTCCTCTGTCAAAGATCAAGTGGCAATAGGTGTGTGGGTTCATTTCTAGGTCTTCAATTCTGTTCCATTGATCTACCTGTCTGTCACTGTACCGGTACCATGTAGTTTTGGTTTTTTTTGTTTGTTTGTTTTTATTTTTTATTTTTTATTTTTTTTTATCACAATTAGTCTGTAGTACAGCTTGAGATCTGGGATTTGTGATTCTACATAACAAACACCAAGTTTTCAATGGTCATGCCTGCCAGTTTTTGTCACATTAAAACTTTCATATTTGTTGTTTCTGCTGGAGGGACACTCAATTATTAGTGTAATGATGAGAAAATGTATCTTATATTTGAGATATCTGCTTCATAGATGACATATTTCTTGGATGTACCAAGTGTCTAATCTTTTACTTTCTTTTCGTGATTACTCAGTATGCTCCTTCAAAAACCTCAATTTCCCCAGAGCAAATTGTCGATTGAAATCCTCTGCAGCCTATAGTAAATATGTCTTAAAAATAGTGTCTTTTTTTTTTGAGAATATACCACCTTCTGGTTATTCCCTGTAGTCCTTCTAATATATCTTCTTTCTACTATTTCATCTGGTTCCTGTAGGTAGCAGAAATGAATAAAGCATGATTGAAAATTATAACTAGCCTAGAAACAAAACTGTCATAGAAAGAAAATAGTTCATGATTGTCACTGCAAAAAAAAAAAATGTTCTAAATAGGATTAAGAGTATCCCACAATTTTGTGCAAAAGGGCAATGATGCAATTGCAAATATCTTATAGAACCAAGATTAAGAAAAAAAAATCACAACTTGAGATTGTGTGATTTTTGATCACAGTGTAAGACCAGAGACTGTTAACTGATTCTAAACCTTGTAAGGGTCTCCCTTTGATCACAGAGATTTCTGTTTACTTTATACAAGTACTTATGCTGTGGCCTAAACTTAGCATGCATCTTTAATCAAAGAGCTAAATAATGTCAACTGTAGGCCTAGATGCAGGGCACTAATCAGCCAACAGGGAGTTAACAGAAAGGAGCACCTTTGAGTTGAATGGTATTTGTAGGAAAGGAGGAGCTTTTTCCTTTTGGGATGATTTTTGTAGTAAGGTCAACTGGGTGCTTTCTCTGCCACTCTGAGCTAACTGGCTTTAATTACATCTTCTGCTTCCTTAGTATTCATTTGTTAAAATCATATAGCTAGGATTTAGTGGGGTTTTTTGTTTGTTTGTTTGTTTGTTTTTGTTTTTATCACCTTTAACCTTTTTTAATTTTTTGGATAAAACAGCCATATCAATATAAATGATATGACTTTTCACAGTGCATTCACTGACTTTGTCTTTTGCTTTCTTCTGGCATTCAGGAGCCAGCCCTGGTTGAATTCACTGAGGGTTCTTCCTCCAAACAATGATGCAGGGTAAATCCCTTTAATTTGAGTTGCAATAGTTGAAGGCAAGATTTCTTAGGTATGTTCTTTATAGTTTTTTTTTCCCATAAAATTCTTGGCTTCTTATTTTAATTTCTTATCTGTATATTTCATTCTTTAGTACTTCCTCCATAGTAGGTTGAGTCTTTCAAGTTCTTCTAATCCATGCTTTCTGCTCAGTTGAGATGTTAGTAGTGCTCTGTCTAGGGAGGTGAGGATCCACATGGGCACGGACCATCTGGGGAAGAAATACTACTACATCACCAAGTACAAGAACTGGAGGAAGCAGACTACTCGAGAGAAAGAATTGTAGAAATAGAAAACAGGTAGACTAGGATTTAGTTTTTTAAAACAGTAACTTTAGAAAGGAACTAAATTAAGACCAATCCTCAAACAACTCATAAGCTGGAATTATGTGACAGGGATTTATTTGATTTTTAAATTAAATATAATTATATAATTCTTCTCTTTTTTTTTCTCACTCTATTCTGTCTTTGCACCTTGCTCTTTCTCTCAAATACAGAATCTGTGTGTGTGTGTGTGTGTGTGTATGTGTGTGTGTGTGTGTGAAGAAAAAAAAATATACTTGTTATGTATTCCAAAGTATAAAAATAAGGATACAATCTTTTCAATCCATACAACTTTACACATGTATTTTACTTCAGGACTAACCATTTGGAATTGAAATTTAAAGCATAAAGGCACATTAAGAAGCACTATTAAATTATCTCAAAACAAAAACACAGCAAATTTTTAAAGGGAAAAACAGTTACTGAAAAAGATGCAACTTGAAATTTCAGAAATTAAAACTAAATAAATGAAAACCACATTAAATGCTAAAAATATAAGCAAATATCACAAACATAAGAAAATATCAACAGTTTATTTCATCTGAATATTCTTTTTTTTTTAAAGATTTATTTATTTATTATATGTAAGTATACTGTAGCTGTCTTCAGACACTCCAGAAGAGGGCATCAGATCTTGTTACAGATGGTTATGAGCCACCATGTGGTTGCTGGGATTTGAACTCTGGACCTTCGGATGAGCAGTTGGGTGCTCTTACCTACTGAGCCATCTCACCAGCCCTCATCTGAATATTCTTATTGCCGTTATTTACATATAATTTATTATTAACTACCCCAACTCAAATTAGCTCTTTATGGTTTAGCTATAATCATTGGAGAATTTAAGAAATAGCATGATTCTGTTGAACCTTTTCCAGCATATATAAGAGGATTGAAAAGATAATATCATTACAGAATACTGTTTTAGTTGAGCTTTTTAATTGATATTTTTATGTTTATAAATATGGTTATCATATTGGTTTACTACACTTAAACAAATCCAATGTAGCAGCTTTCAATTTCTCAATTGAAAGGAAAAGTGATTATAATTTAAAAGACCCTTAATACTCACTACTTTGCATTAATTAGAATGTATGAGTAGTGAGAGCAAAAGGAGACAGAGTAGAGGGTATATGCTCAGGGAAAAACTAAATAGTTTCAAGTATTTGACTCCAAAGGGATCAACCTAAATCATCTAAGAGAATATTTTCTTACTTCATCATCATACCAAAATGACTATTTTGAAATGAGCATACTTCACTTGCTCTGAAATAAAAGTGGAAGGGCAATCTGAAAGCAAAACAATACATGTGTGGCAATCTGTGAATGCAACAGACCCAAGGGAAGGCTGTAGCCCAGCTCCAGTTAGCAAGTTGTTGGCTGGCAAAACTGACGATGGTTATTGCCTTAGGAAATAAAGGATAACATAAAGAGAACTTGCCTGGAGAAGCAAAAGCACATTTTAAAATCAATGTCATGACAAGAAGATGCTAAGTCAGCAGAAGACATTTGTAGGCTTTTTTTTTTTAAATTTTTTATTATTTTACACTTTTTTTTTATACAGAAAGATGCAAAATAAATGAGCTCAAATAATTTCTGAAACTATTCTGAATGGCAGTGCCCAGTTTTATTTGTTTGTTTGTGCTTGTTTGTGCTTTTGTGTTTTCTTGCTTTTTTAAATACTGTAACAATATAGCATTCCCAGAATAAAGGACTTGTGCTTTTACATAATTTATTCTTAATAGTATATTTTCATGTATTATCACATAAAACAAATGTTGTGATTATCTAAGTGGAGCTTCTTTGTATAAAGAGGTACATGTGTTTGCTACTATAGTGCATCTACTTGTCTAGTTTAGGCTTGACCTTGAGATAGATTTTAAATTCATAAACCCAGAAAAGTATAATGATGGTCAAATGTTGCTTCATAGCCCAAGATAAATTTTCTACAATGAAAAAAGTGTTTTTCTATAACAAAAAATTATCCACTGTTGGAGATGAAAGAAACATTGATGTGGTTTACTAAGGGTCTAAATATAAAGGACAGTGTGTGAGAATCTTATTTTAAGTCATGTTATATTTGCTTATCTTAACATACTACATGTAAAGGAGTTAAAGACACTTTAAAACACATATAGGATAGCATCCTGCAATCTAGATGAAGTCTTATAGAACAGCAAAAAAAACCTCAAGTTTTCTTCAAATAAAATAGCTTAGTGATTGTAAGAATACAAGTTTCCATTGCACTAGTGATTGTAATTGATTAGGTTATACACCAGAATATATTTAAATAATAAACATGGACTTTACTTACTTCTTTGGATGCCAGCAAATATTTTAATAATAATGAGACCTTTGCAGACTATATTTCTAACCAAGAATCTAGAATTAAGATTTCCATTGTAAGACTCTGATGCACATGAAATGAGAACAAAATAGTAAAATATGAATATAAGCTTAGTCTGCTTCAGAGACATCAGCATCTTTCAAATGAGAAGAGTTTATGTTACACAGTTACTGAAATGTCACTTAGGTCAGGCAATAGTGATGCATGCTTTTAATGTGAGAACTTGCAAGACAGATGAAGGTGGATCTCTCTGATCTTGAGGCCAGCCTGATGTACAGAGTTAGTTCTAGAAACAAGACTACATAGAGAAACTCTGTCCTGAAAAACTAAAAAGAAGGAGGAGGAGGAGGAGGAGGAGGAGGAGGANGAGGAGGAGGAGAAGAAGAAGAAGAAGAAGAAGAAGAAGAAGAAGAAGAAGAAGAAGAAGAAGAAGAAGAAGAAGAAGAAGAAGAAGAAGAAGAAGAGAACAAGAGGAGAAAAGAAAGGAAAAAAGGAAGAGAAAGACAAAGGAAAAGTGAAAGGAATAAAAGAAAACAGAGAAAAGGAAAAAGAAAAACTAAGAAAGTTGGATGTGAGAAATAACTACATGGACTGTTTGTACTGAGATTTGATGTGTTTTCTCTGTTGGAGTCCTTGATGAGAGGGCTTGTCAACTGAAGTATCAAAAGGCAGACCTCTTTTATTAAGTAATAAGAGAAGTGGGTATTCTTGACTAGGAGCTGTATGTAGTTCTCTGTAAACTGTTTTGTGGTTACAAGAAATATAGGAGTTTAAGGTTGAGGTTTTATACATCCCACACTGTATTCATTCCGATCCATAAACCACAGATTTTTTTCAGTCTTCTCTTATCTTCCTCAATTATGATTTCTTCAAAGATGTGATGTCTTGTCATACAATTCTTTCACTGGCTTGGTTAGAATTACACAAAGCTGTTTTATATTATTTGTGACTATTGTGATGGCTATTATTTTTTTAATTCCTTTCTTGGCTAGTTTATCCTGTATATAGAAGGGCTACTTTTTGTTGTTGTAAATTTTGAATCCAGAATTTCTGGTAAAGATGTTTATCAGATTGAGGAGTTCCCTGGTAGAAATCACGTATGTATACTATAATATCATCTGCAAATAACAAAATTTTGATTTCTTTATTTCCACTTTGTTTCTCCTTGATCTGTGTTAGCTGTCTTGATGCTCTATGCTCTAGCTGTATCTTGAAGTAGTATACTCAACACATACAGAGACAGTGGACAATCTTGTCTGGTCCCTGATTTTATTGGAATTGCTTTAAGATCCTCTCCATTAAATTTGCCGTTGGTTATAAGCTTAATGTACTTGCCTTTATTGTGTTTAGGTCTGTCCCTTGTATTCATTGTCTCTCCAATACTTTTACCAGGAAGGGGTGTTAGATATTGTCAAAATCATTTTCAGTACTTAGTGAGGTGATAAGTGAATATTTTTTCATTCAGTTTGTTTGTATGGTGGACTACATTAATCTATTATTATATGTCGGTTCATATCTGCATTTCTGGGATGAAGCCTACTTGATCATAATGACTAATGGTTTTGATGTGTTCTTGAATTCACGTTGTATGTATTGTGCTAAACATTTATATATCAATGTTTATTGATTTGAAATTCTTTCTTTGTTGAATATATTTAGTTACTAGAATGATTGTAGTTTCATAAAAATTTGGCAGTATTCATTATGTTTCTACCTTGTAAAATAATTGAAGGGTTATTGGTATGAATTATTTGTAAATCTTGTAGAATTATGAACTAAAATCATATGGATCTAAGCTATTTATTTGAGAGACATTTTAAAAACCCATGATGACTAAAAAAATCCTCCAGAATACAAGAATCTCTGGAGGTATCACATTCCTGATTACAAGCTGTACTCAGAGAAATAGTAATAAAACCACATGGCACTCGTGTCAAAATAGACAAGTTGATCAATAGATTCAAATCAAAGACTCAGAATTAAACCTATATACCCTTGGATACTAGAATTTTGACAAAGAAGCCAAAAGTATACAATGGCAGAGAAAAAAAATATAAACAAATGTTGCCATTTTAATTGTATGTCTTCAAGTAAAAGAATGCAAGGAGATTCATATCTTTCAAGTTGCTCATAAGGAAAGTAAGAGTGCATCAAGGACATCAACATAAAACTGGATACACTAAATCTGATAGAAGACAAAGGGAGGAATTGTGCTTCTGAATACCAAAGGCTTACCATGGAGATCTCTTGCCAGTCCTGGTGCAAGGGTTCTGGTGAAAGGAAGAGAGTGCAGGCAGGGAGGGGAAGTTACTTCCCCACTACCACGAGATGTTTGACTCCACCTCTGTCTCTGCTGTGCCATTCAGGTTACTCAGTAACTCCATGCTGGCCTGCACTGAGTCGGGTTGGGTTGGTCTGGGCTGATGAGGCCTTGGCACTACTCAGCAGGAGGGACTACAAGGGACACCAAGAGAATATCTTCACTGTGCCTCTCTCATTTAAGTGAAGATCAGTTAATCTTTAAGACCCATAGGCACTGCACAGCTAGCGCTATAAGCAAGCTAAACTCAACCTTCTTCACTGTCCATCAAGTCCTTTCTATACTCTATCCAAACATCATTTATTCCCCAAGGGTCTTGCCTCAGCATGTGTCTTTCCTTAACTACTGAGTCTGTCTCAGCTGACACTACAGGGCCAATCAGCCTGAGTCTGCACGGAAGAGGCAAGAAGCTGTGGCACACCACCAGAAGTTTTTTGGTGCATTTCTCTGTTAACTCCCAAAAAATGGAGCTCAATTTTGCAATGAAAGGTGGATCAATACATATATGCCATTAGTAATTTCATGTGCTTGTTTTAGCAGAACATCCTTCTTCTTGTTTCTGATTCAGTGAAACGAACCATCATGTTTTTGCCTTAGCAAAACAACGTCCCAAACAACTGATTTTCCAAAGAACCCTGAAGTTTCCACTTCACATGTAGGTAAGTGTAAAATGAAGGCTCAGTTTTCTTACTAGATGGTCATCAGTAATGGCACTAATAAAAACTCATAGTACCTCTTCTCTTCTTCTTCTCCTCCTCTTCTCCTCCTACACTTTTTCCTCCTGTTCCTCCTGCTCCTCTTCCTCCTCCTACTTCTCCTCCGCCTCCTCTTCTTCCTCCTCTTCCTTTTGTTCTTCTCTGGGTCCTCCTTCTGCCCACAACAGAGCTGCTTGGGAGGCAGAACTTGGGGTACTTGTCTGAGTTTATCCCGTCCATCAGAGTTTGGGTGATGGGTTTTAGGAAAGTACCAAGACACTGGTCCTGAATCTGTTTCCTCAGACTGGAAAAACAGTATGAGATGTGAGAAAGCCAAAGATGGTATTCCTTTGCTTATAGGCCCCTCAGTAGCCTCTGGAGACCATACAGAGTAGTCAGGGATGAAGTTTTGGAGGGTAAATGTCCCACAATGAGGCCAGACATGAGGACAGGAACTAGCCAGCGCAGGGTAAATGGGAATTCCGGGTTTGCTCATCAGAGTGGGTCCTTAATTTGGCTACAGTTGTCTCTGGAAGGGCAGAAAGGCCTTCTGGGAGAGGCTTAGGCTGTGACTTGACAGTCAAGGCCCACCTCCATGCTCCCCATGGTGATTCTTGATGAATGAGACAGTCCATGTTTCTAAACTATTTACTGACTATTCATCTAGGAAAATGGATGCAGACCAACTTCTAAGGGTAAACTTGGGATTAAATACTTTTTGTAGGGAGGAATGTATGGGAAGGGATGCCTACTGGCTAAACCCTCAGCTCTTTTGGGCAATTCATTAACATAGAGAACTCTGTTCTGGGTCTACATAATGACAATCATGCTTCCTTATGTGGGAAGTTTGGCATATATTCCACTCCAGGAATATGGCAGGGAGCTGGACACTGTCTCAGGTATGAGCTTCCAGGGTCTTAACCTGAAGAAATACAGATTTTAGCTTGGCTAATGTGCACCAAAGCTGTTTGCAGAAACTTTTCCCTTCCCCCTGCTGCTTGAGGAATTTTCCTTTTCCCTGACAATGTAAGCAAGTTCAATAGTTCAATACCACCCAGTCCCTTTCCCATCTGAGAGGACTGACTAAGAGGTCATGGTGACAACAGTAGACCTGAGCAAAATTAGCAGAATTAGCAGTTCTCAAAAATTAGATATAACAAAGATAATAGTCCTTGGAAACCCTACCTCAGTTTGAATTCTGAGATAAACCACATACTGTCCTAACCTTGCTGACAAAGTTTTCTGACACATCAATAGCTGATCACTAAAATTAAAAATATACTATTGCTTTGCTAATCAATAATGGTATCACTGTGAAGCCCCCACTTTACAAAAGAATACAAAAAAGCTGTACTTTTGATGATCGGGGTTGACTCTCCCTGTGAGGCTGAGCAACCCCACTCGCATCAGAATAAAAACCTCTTGTCATTGCAGCTGTTGTCAAGCTGTTTTTCTGGGGGTTGCATTCTCAACACTTGGGCCCCTGGGGGCCCAACAAACCTACCCTATTCATCAAATTTCCTGGCATGGTTTACTGTCTTATTTTAAAATTGGATATTTTATTTATTCACATTTCCCTTCTGCAAAACAGCTATCCCATCCCCCTTTCCCTGCTTCTATGAGGGTGATCTCCCACACCTACCCACTCCCACCTCACTGCCCTACCATTCTTTTACATTGGAGCAGCAAACATTCACAGGACCAAGGACCTTCCCTCCCATTGATGCCAGATAAGTTGCCTTCAGCTCCATCAGCTTCATCAGTCCTCCCCCTAACTCCTCCACTGTGGTCTCTGTGCTCAGTTTGATGGTTGGCTGTGAGTTTCTGCATCTGTATTGGTCAGGATCTGGCAGCGGCTCTCAGAAGACAGGTGTATCAGGCTCCTGTCAGCAAGCACTTCTTGGCATTTGCAATAGTGTCTGGGTTTGGTATCCCCATGTGGAATGGATCCCCAGGTGGGACAGTCTATGGATGGCCTTTTCTTCAGTCTCTGCTCCAATCTTTATTACTGTATTTCCTTTGCCAATTCTGGGTTAAAATTTTGGAGGTGGGGGTGTGGCCCAATCCCTCAACCAGGGGACCATGACTAAACTCTAGATATGGGCTCTACATGTTCTCCCCCTCCTTTGTGGAGTATTTTAGCTAATATCATCCCTGTGAGATCCTAGAAGGCTATTGCTTTCCTGGACTCTGGGACATTTTGGTTGCTACCTCCAGTTCCCATCCCCCACTGATGTACAACTGTTCAGTTTCCTAAACCTCTGGACATCTACTCAGTCTCCTCCCATACCTGATTCTTCCCCCTTTTCCTGGCCCTTTTTCTCTTCCTCCCACGTCCCTCTGACCCTCTACTACCCTTGATCATTTTGTTCCACCTTCAAAGTGAAACTGAACCATGAACTTTTTGGCCTTCCTTCCACTTGAGGTTCATGTGTTTCTTGAGTTGTATCATGGGTATTCCATGCTCTTTGCCTAATAACCACTTATCACTGAGTACATTCCGTGTGTGGTCTTTTGTGACAGAGTTACTTCACACCAAATGATATTTTCTAGATCCATTTGCCAGTGAGTTTCATATAATCCTTATTTTAACAGATGAGTAATCCATTTGGTAAATATGTCACATTTTCTATAGCCATTTCTCTGTTGAGGGATATCTGGGCCATTTCGAGCTTCTGGCTATTATAAATATGGCTGCTATGAACATAGAGGAACATGTGACCTTATTACATGTTGGAGCATCTTCTGTGTATATTCCCAGGAGTAGTAAAGCTGAGTCCTCATGTAGTACTATATCCAAATTTCTGAGGAACTGCCAGACTGATTTCCAGCATGGTTGTAAGACCTTGCACTCACACTAACAATGTTACTTTTTCTCCACATTCTCACCAGCATCTGCTGTCACCTGAGTTTTTCTTCTTAGCCATTCTGACTGGTGTGAGGTGAAATTGGATGGTCACTTTGATTTGAATTTCCCTGAAGACTAAGGACGTTGAACATTTCTTTAGGAGCATCTCACATATTTGAATTTCCTCAGTTAAGAATTCACTGTTTAACTCTGTTCCTCAATTTTTTAACAGGTTTATTTGGTCCTCTAAAGTCTAGCTTCTTCAGTTCATTGTATATATTGGATATAAGTCCTATATCAGATGTAGGATTGGTAATGACCTTTTCTCAATCTATTGGTTGCCATTTTGTCCTATTGACAGAATCCTATGTCTTGCAGAAGCTTTGCAATTTTATGAGGTCCCATTTGTTGATTTTTAATCTTATAGCATAAGCCATTAATGTTTTGTTCAGGAAATTTTCCCCTGTGCCCATGTGTTTGAGGCTCTTCCCCACTTTCTCTTCTATTAGTTTCTATGTATCTGGTTTGATGTGAAGGTCCAGTCTATTCGTTGTTGGGTTTTTGTTTTTTTTTTTTGATTAAAAATTTTTTTTGTTTCTTTCTCTTCCATTATATCCAGTATTCTTTGTGTGTGTGTGTGTGTGTGTGTGTGTGTGTATATATATATATATATATATATATATATATATATATATATATATATATATACTCACTTTACATCCCATTTGCTGCACTACTCCCAGTCCCCCTAAACAAAATCTCTAACCACATGATCTCTTGTTTCCTCTGATGGAATTCTTCTGGTGAAATTTTCCCTGTGTATACCATCATCCCAGCATCACATCTCTGCAAGGCTAGGCTCATCCTCTCTCACTAAGGCTAGATAAGGCAGCAACCAGGGGAACTGATTCTACACACAGGTAACAACTTTAGAGACAACTGCCCTTCCAGTTGGGAAAGGCACATGAAAGCCAAGCTGCACACCCAGTAATTACGGGTGGGAAAGGGACTTGGTCCAGGCTTTGCATGATTTTTGGTTGGTGATTCAGTATCTGCAAGCCCCATAAGTGTCCAGTTAGTTGAGCCTGTTTTTCTTCCTGTGGAGTTGCTAACTCCTTCAGGGTCCTCAATCAACCAGCTATTCCATAAGAATCCCCGAGCTCTGTCTAATGTTTGTCTGTGAGTCTCTGAATCTATTTTAGTCAGTTTCTTGGTATAACCTCTCAGAAGACAATCATGCTAAGCTCCTATCTACAATCATAATAGAGTATCAGTAACAGTGTCAGGGATTGGTACTTGCCCATGGGATAGGTCTCATTAAGGACCAGTTATTGATTGGCTATCCTCGAAATCTTTGTTCAATCTTTGTCACTTCTTTCATGTAGACCGGCCAAATTTACATCAAAAATTCTGTAGGAGACTTGTTTTCTTAGACCTGCTTCTGGAAATCATGCCTGGCTACAGAAAATGGTCTCTTCAGGTTTCATGTCTTCACTATTATTAGTGTCAGCAAAAGTCACCCTTGTAGACTCCTGGTAGACTATCAACCCCAGGTCTCTGGCATTTCTTAGAGAGTCTCTGGCATGTGCTAGAGATGGCCCATATTTTGCCACCCCTTCCAGCTTCAGATCTCCATTCCCACCCAGATCCCTCCCTCCATCATCTTGTTAGTTTATTCCCCATTCTAAGTGAGATTCAAGCATTCTTCCATTGGCCTTTCTTCTTTTTTTCATTCCCTGGGTCTGTGGAGCATAAGTGTAAGGCACTTTATGAATAATACTCATGTTTAAGTGAATACACACCATGAATGTATTTTGGGGCCTGGGTAATCTCACTCAAGATAATATTTTCTAGTTAGAACCATTTGCCTGGAAGTTTTATGATGTCCTTGTTTTTCATAGCTGAGTACTATTTTATTGTGTAGATTAGCCACATTTTCAGTATCCATTCTTTAGTTCAAGGGCATCTGAGTTGTTTCCAGAGTCTGGCTATTATGAATAAACTTCCTGTAAAATAATAGATCATGTTTCCTTGTGGAATGGTTGACCGTTTCTTGTTGTAATAGTTCAGTAGTGTGGTGTTAGAGAACAATTTCCAATTTTCTGAGATACTGTTAGATTGATTTCCAGAGTAGATATACAAGTTAGTACTCACACCAGCAATGGAGGAATGATCCTCTTTCTCCACATCCTCACCAGGATGTGCTATCACTTGTGTTTTTTATCTCAGTCATTCTGATGGGTGTAAAATGGAAACTCAGAGTCATTTTGATTTGCATTTAACCATTGACTAAGTATGTTGACCATTTCCTTAAGTGCTTCTCAGTCATTCATAGTTCCTCTGTCAAAAATTCTGTTTAGTTCCATAGCCCATTTTAAGATTAGGGATTGATATCTGGACACTGGTGATATCTTATTGACCTAGGTCTTGTTGATTTGATTCTTATGAGGTCTATTAGCCATTTGGTTGTCCCTATTTTTGGTTGAATAATCCTGATGCCAGGGAGACTCTTCAGGAAGGTGGTGAGTGCTATGTGCCCCGAAATGGAGGTCAATGGGTAGTGCACAGCTTGCCCATGGTGGCTGTGACTCAGTTACACCCAAACAACAAGTGATTAGAGAGGTAAAGGCCTAAGTTTTTTCTTCCTAAACATAGGCTGCAGGCTTCCGCAGAGAAGCAGGAAGCTCTTGGGGTCCCAGTGGTCTTATTGAGATGGTAGAGCAAGCTGAGAGCCAGACATGTTTGTTAGGACAACAGGTATAACTTGCCTCTAATGGTTGTCTCACTGGACCTAACTAGTGAGTGGTTGGTGGGGAAGGGATCCAAGTTGTCTAGCCCAGAATCAGACAATGAATGTCAGGAGACCATAAGCAACTCACCTCTCTCTTTTAAGGTCTACTTAGGCTTCAGCATGTTGAACTATTCAGGGCCAGATATGCTAGGATTTAAGGACTTTAATTGAATCATGGTGCCATGTTTATTATTGATTATATTTTTAGACTGTCATCTATTAATCTGTGATTGGGAAGTTTGTAATCATAGCAGCTAATATGTTGGTCTTGTTTTGGAGGGTGGCTAGTATTTAATTGGTTTCTTTTTCCATTGGGTTCTTAGGAGAGTGTGTTGGCTGTGTGTTACCTAGTGGAAACTTTTATCTGGAGTCCAAGTTGGTATGGTTGTTAGGGATTTCAATTAAAACACGTTGTGCAGTATCAAGCATTGACAGAAATGGAGATGCAAATGTACAGGTCATGTTTTAGGGGTTCACAAGGAAGAGAAAAATGTGTTCTATAAGGATTTGTCTGGTCCTCTGGGAAAGAAGGCAGGCAAAAACAGAAAGCCTGATACAGTGAATGGGAGTAGAAACTTTAAGAAAAGTAGAGAAGGGAAGATTTGTAGGTAGCAATAGGCTTAGTTAAACAGAATGAAATAAAATGATTATTACCAGTTGCTCTTTTCATGTGTGTCAATGCCAATTAACCCTAAAGTCATTGTTAATCTGATAATTGTGAAGAAAGATAGATGGTGTTGCTTAATTTTTTCCAGTAGTATTTACTATTCACACCATCTTTGAGAGTTGCTATATTAGATGAGAACAAAACGTTTGGCTTCATCCCATACTGGTTTTGTGATAGCAGCACACAATTATTACAGTAACCACAACAGTCTTTGATCTCCTTTCTTGGATCATGTCTTCCCAGCTTCCATCCCATGATACTGTGTTAGATTTTCCTTTCCAAAGAGCTATATGTAAATTCATTTAAAACATATCCATATATGTGCACTTCAATAGTGTTTATATTTTCCAGAGTACCTCAAAAGAGATAAGACTGGAGAAATCTATATTCTGCACTCAACTCACTATATTTTTTTCACTCAAGTGTATTAAGAGAAATACAATTGTTTAAAGAACAACAATAGCAAGAAATGCTACGAAGAAATGTTTTGTACTTTGCTGATACTCTATCCTTTGCTCTGTGAGTGTACAAAAATTAGTGATGATTTGTCTTCTTAAAACTGAACTCATATGAGTAGAAGGAATAGGCAGTGGTATAGCCAATTGTTTTTCCTTATTCTGCTCTTCTCGTTCGACATCCAACTTTTGCAAAATTATGATTGTTAATTTTACTATTGCCACTGGATATTTAGCATTATCACTGTTACTAGAAATAGAATTATTTTTACCCAGATTGACAGCCAGCTGTTCTGTCAACATCCATGGTCAGTACAATATCTTTTAATATAACATTTAAAAGAATATTATATTATAATATTTTAGTCCTAAAACATGTGAAGATTTATGGAGCCCTTAGGAATGAATGGATTTCCCCTAAATACTATATATTATATACAAAAAATACCAAGGACACTTGAAGTTAAGATCATGACACCTGCATCCACCTTGTGGACATCAGAGCCTTCCTGCCAGCCTGTCTGTCATGACAGTTCAAATCCAGGTAATTGATTCTTTAAGTAATGGAATTTTAGTTGTTGCTCACTTGTCTATCGCTGAATATTTTGCACTACTAATATTTCCTAATTTACTTAGACTAAACACACACAGAGAACAATGGTAAAAAATGGATCAGATACACAATATTTTGCTAAAATTAGCCAAGAACACATGAACAGATCGGCAGAAAGAAATGTGATAAAAAACCATATGAAGGAGAGAAGCTAATAATAATAACTAAGACATTAAGATGTCAAAGGAAGTGAAAATTAAAACTCATACACTTTACCTGGAAACACTGTATATGTACAAATCCCAAGTGTCCTAAAATTTCAGATGATTGAAATGATTTTAATAGGGTACAAAATGAACAAATGTATGTACACATATTGGTACCTAAATCATTGAATGTGACATTTTTCCATTTATTTTAATGAAGTCAATTTTCTCATAATTTCTTCAATTTATATGAAACAAATAAAAGGACTCAACATCAGTACATAAAAACGACAAAACAATTATATTAATTAACCTTTAATAGATGTTAAAAGCGAATTTCATCTTAAAATAACTAACTTTAAATGCATTTTCTAGAATCTGGAGAAACCATAGGGCACCTCCCATATCTTCTGAATGGTGAGTATCTTACAAGCTTTAAAACACATTTCCAAGACCCCAAGTTAAGCAATGAATCCTAAGACCCCAGATCAATATTTCTACAAGTACTAGTTTAATGTGCTAATGGAAATCTTGATGCTAATTATCTTAATAGTTTTATGCATGTAGAAGGAAATGTTTGTTATTGTCAAGGAACTGGTAATATAATTGGGTGAAATTTACATGACTCTATCTCTTAATGTTTGAGAAAGCAGATTTAGGGAGTTAGGATGCATTCATAACACATTAGGCATCAGCTAATTTTTTTGTAACAATTTAACCTTCACATTAATTTTAGAAAGGTAAAGGGATTACCCTCATACAAAGATAAGAAAAATAAATATCTATAGTTAGCAATATGTGTTTCTAAAGTTTAAATCTGTGTGGAGAATATGTGACGAATTAAATTTATGATCAGACATAGCTAGTAGAACTTTAACATTCGTCCTCAGATTATTGAATGTAAAACTTACTCAAAACTATATTTTTCTAACATTAAATGAAACAGAACTGTAAACAGTATTATCAAAAGACAGAAGATAGAAGATAGTGACATATCTAGGTTAAATTATATAAGTTAAAAGATATGGGAGAGGACAAAGTAATGTGACTTACTGTATTAATTTCATAGGATTGTTAGTGAAATCATAACATTAAAATGTTTAATAAAAGTAATTTAAAAAATACTTACTAACATTTATTTGCAGTCTCTGGATTGTTTTTAAAATATGTATCACCTCATTTAAGTTTCATGATAATTATTTATTAAAGTGCCTCAAATACCTTTATTGCCAAATACATGTGTTTTTTATTTGGACTCTATTCCCTTTAGATGAAATGCACAGAGAAGAGAAAGGGATGATGGATATAACTTAGTTCATACTGCACTTAGAAGGCATCAATAAGTAGGAGTCAAAATCAGTCAAAATTAAAATAGTGGCGTTCAAATGTGGCCTGCTATTTGACTCATAAATGACTACCTCTCCTCTGTTTTATTTTTAAAGGGCAATAATCCATTCTAGAGTACTCTCTACTATGACCAAATTTCCTTCCAAAAATGCCCTTTCTATGTACCAGCATCAGTTTTAAAATACAGGTTCACAATACATATCTTGGAGAAGCTAACACAGTTTCTCACATTTTTATTGCTGTGACAAAACATAAAAACAAACACACAAACAAAAATTAACATGACAAATTGAAAGTGAAAGCATATAATGTGGATCTCACGTTCTGGAGAGCAAATGACAATGCCAATCTTCATGGGAAATATGGTACATGTAAGGCATGGCACTGGAGAAGGAGCAGAGATCTCACATCTTAATGCACAGGCAGGAGACAGAAAGGTATAACTCATGGCATAAGCTTTTAAAATATCAAAGGTTGCTTCCAGTGACATACCTCCTCCAATACTTCCCTATTCTTCCCAAACATTTCCATGAATGGAGGACAAGCAATTCAAGCATGAACCTATAAGGTCCATTCTCATTCAATCTACCATAATCTGATTTTCAATTTTCTTAGTTTTTGTAAAGCCAGATTTTTCCTACTGTCTCTTGTCACTCCCAAAGGGTTTGGGAGACTTAGGTAGGCTTCAATACAGAATTTTTATGTTAATAACAGGGCATTTTATTTGATTAATCTGCACTAACAATTGCTAACAAGCAAACTATGTTTGTTTTAATAACATAGTATTTTCTTTAACCACCTACACAGTAATGCAATTTCTTGATAATAGACACCTTTCAGAGAAAAGAATCTCTACACCTCAGTATTAGCTACCACCAGCCATAGATTATCACTAGATTTCATAAATTGAAATATTTACCTGAAATTTAAAACGTAGGAAAATCCTAAGCTGAGATATTTTGGAAACAGTAAAAGTGAACCGTAATGAATACTATAGCCCCTAATAACTAGAAAACTAAACTAAGACTATTACACATACCATCTTTATTATACAGACAGTATCATTTTTGGTTCATTTTGCCTTTTGCCTAATTATTAAAGTTTAGGAATGAATCCTCCCCCTAAGCTATGTTGATAGTTTCATTATACTCTTCTGTGAATGCATGACCTGACATTTCACCTCCATCCTAGAGGCACTTCTTCTTATGCACATAAATCAATTATTTTTTAAAAAAATCACATTCATGGTCCTCTTCTTAGGTCAACATTTTAAGCTAGTTTCTAAAGGTGTGATTCCCTTGGTTGCTGCTCCTGTTCTGGGAGAACTTTAAAGTAGTTCATCTATTCTCAACTTTGCTCTGTTCATGGAATATAGCCTCAGGGACAAGCTGTGCTATTTCTCTGACTCAAACTCTGCCCTTCAACAAAAGTCAATAGGTCCTACTTATAGATACTGAAGAAACACTTGGACAGTCTAAATTTACAATACCCTTCTTCAAGTAGCTATAACTCTACTATGTAAGCCACACTTTATGTAAGGAATATTATCAAAAAAGGAACAGAAGTTTAAAAAAAATAATGAACAACTTTCTTTAAAACTTCAAGATAAAGCTATTACCATGTGCTTGGAAGTTGGCTAAGTAGGTTTTTCAAGAAAGGGACTTGTAATAGGAGAAGAAAGTGTAACCTCACAATGTTTATGAGTAGAGTGGATAACATAAATAAATCCCAAATAAATATAAACACAAGTAATAATCAGGTTTAGAGTAAGTGAATTACTGCTATTTATTTGAAGTTCAGATGGAATGAATTAACTTATTTATTTGCTAAGAGTTGACTCATAAATTTGCTAATTTATTTGACACTTCTACACAGGGTATAAGAATAAGTAATATGTTTCCACAGCCAATAAAAAGTGTGCAGTTTTAGTAACCAAAATGCGTATAAACGTGGGAGGGATGCTCAAAAGCGAAATCCTAAAAGTTATGGACAGGATTCTCTTATATCTCCTTGTGGGACCATGAAAGGCAGCCTGTTTTCTGGTTGAGCTAGATTTAAAACTCCAGTAACCGCACAGGTGATCCTGCAAGGGACTGTTGGTATTTTTGCCATACTCCTAGACACCAGGCTTCTGGCGCGAGGTTGCAGCTCTTTATTTCATAGGTCTGTGGCCATCAATCACTTTTGAGCAACTTCTCAAACCCCTCCATAGGTAGAGGACATGACCACAGAATTTTTTATCTTAGCCATTCTGACTGGTGTGAGGTAGAATCTCGGGGTTGTTTTGACTTGCAATTCCCGGATGATTAAGAATGTTAAACATTTTTTTCAGGTGCTTCTCAGCCTTTCGGTATTCCTCAGCTGAGAATTCTTTGTTTAGCTCTGTACCCCCACATCTTATATGCTGAATATTTTAGAATTAAATTTAGTTAATATCCATTAAAAACTTCCCCCAGAAGTTCTGTTATTGTTGAGAATTGTTTTTGCTATCCTGGCTTTTTTGTTATTCCAAATGAATTTGCAAATTAATCTTTCTAACTCTACAGAGAATTGATTTGGAATTTTGGTTGGGACTGCACTAAATCTGTAGATTACTTTCATCAAGATGACCATTTTTACTATATTGATTCTGCCAATCCATGACCATGGGAGGTCTTTCCATCTTCTGAGATCTTCTTTGAACTTTTCTTCAGAGACTTGAAGTTCTTATCACACAGATCTTTCACTTGGTTGGTTAGAGACACACCAAGGTATTTTATATTATTTCTGACTATTGTGAAGGATGTCATTTTCCTATTATTTCTCAGTCTCTTTGTCCTTTGAGTAGAGAAAGGCGACTGATTTGTATGAGTTAATTTTCCATTCAGCCACTTTGCTGAAGTTAAACCCACACACATATGGTCACTTGATCTTTGACAAAGGAAATAAAACCATCCAGTTGGGGGGAAAACAGCATTTTTAACAAATGTTGCTGGTGCAACTGGCAGTCAGCATGTAGGAAAATGCAAATCAAACCATTCTTATCTCCTAGTACAAAGTTCAAGTCTAAGTGGATCAAGGACCGCTACATAAAACCAGAGACACTGAAATTTATAGAAGAGAAAGTGGGGATGAGCCATGAACACATGGGCACAGGGGAACACCAATAGCTTATACTCTGAAATCAAGAATCTACAAATAGGACCTCATAAAACTGCAAAGCTTCTGTAAGGCAAAGAACACTGTCTATAGGACAAAATGGAAACTCATAAATTGGGAGAAGATCTTTACCAAACCTACATCCTATAGATGGCTAATATCCAACATATACAAAGAACTCAAGAAGTTAGACTCCTGAGAATCAAATTATCCTCTTAAAAAGGGGATACATTTGAAATGTAAATAAAGAAAATATCTAATAAAAAAATGGAGAAAAGGATAAGAACACACACACACACACACATACACAAACACACACACAGGGGAATACAGAGCTAAACAAAGAATTTTCAACCAAGCAATGGCCAAGAAGTACCTAAAGAAATGTTAAACATCCTTAGTCATCAGGGAAAGGCAAATCAAAACAACACTGAGATTCCACCTCATATCATATTCTAGACTGATTTCTTATGTCTGCTACAAGAAACTATCTAGATAGTTAATGCAGTTTTGTCAGCATCCTTTATTCACCTGCTGTACAATAAAGGCTAGGATAACAAAATACACATTTTAAGATTACAAACTTGCAAAAATCACTTTTCAGACTTGGGCACTATGAGAATGCAGAGAAACTTTTTGAGCGTTGCTGATAATGGCAGAGATAGTTCCTTTCATGGCAGAGAAGTTGATTCTTTATGGGTGTACTGGCTAATTTTGTGTCAACTTGACACAGGCTGAAGTTATCACAGAGAAAGCAGCTT